>NW_006294609.1:1686336-1690567 GCF_000327345.1 Myotis davidii | reverse complement strand
TATGTGAAATAATAACCAAAATCTCACCAAATTTGGTGAAAAGAACCTTAATTGAAATATTCAAGAAGTTCAATGAACACCAAGTAGAATAAACTGACATCATAATAAAATGGCTCAAGGCCAAAAACAGAGAGAATCATGAAAGCAACAAGAGAGAAGTGAATAATCATGTACCCAGTAAGATTAATGGCTGATTTTCATCAGAAACCATGGAGGCCAGAAGGCAGTGGGATGATATATTAAAAGTGCTATATCTAGCAAAAATGTCCTCAATAATGGAAACATTAACACATCCCCAGATAAACAAAATCAGAGAAAACCTGTTGCTCTCACCAGCCTTAGAAGAAATACTAAGTGGAGTCCATGTCGAAATAAGACACTGAATAACTTGAATCTGAGGGCTCCCAGACTCCAAGAGGGGGCAGGCCGGGCTGAGGAACCCCCTCGAGTGCATGAATTTCATGCACTGGGTCTCTATTAAAAGTATAAATGCTTAAGTACATAAAGTGTATAATAAAGATGTATAAACATGTACCATTTTCTCCTAACTTAAAAGAACACTACATGAAATATAAATCTTTTTTTCTTTATTGATTAAGGTATTACATATGTGTCCTTGTTCCCCTCATCCCCCCCACACCCCCACTCATGCCCTCACCCCCCTGGTGTCTGTGTCCATTGGTAGGCTTATATGCATGCATACA
Organism: Myotis davidii; assembly: GCF_000327345.1. NCBI lineage: Eukaryota > Metazoa > Chordata > Mammalia > Chiroptera > Vespertilionidae > Myotis > Myotis davidii. The sequence continues at coordinate 1,689,863 of NW_006294609.1, read as the reverse complement.
AGTCCTTTGGTCGATCTCTCCATGACATATAAATCTTTTTTGCTGAGCACACAATGTATAAAAATGTACTTTGTAAGACAATAATGACAAAAGGGAGGGGACATGGAAGAGATCTACCTGAAAATAACGTTTCCATATGGAATTGAAATTAATTAATCTGGTATTAATCCAAATTAGAATGTTATAAATTAATTGTAGTCTCCAGGGAAAGTAGTAAGAATATAATCCAGAATATATACTGAAAAACAACATGGGAATTAAGTTGGTTCACTAAAAAATAGCTAAGAATGAAAAACATAATGGAGAAATCTATAATAATAAAAGCATACTATGCTGATTATACCGGACATCCTTCCGGATGTCCTTCCGTTCTTCTGGGTGAAGCCAGGGCTCGAGGGAAGCCTGGGTCCCGCCCGAGTGCCTGCTGGTGGCCGGAGGGAAGTCCAGGTCCCCTGGTGCTGGAGGGAAGCCCGGGTGCCAGAGGGAAGCCGGTGCTGGCAGCCGGGGGAAAGGCCTACTCTTGCACGAATTTCATGCATTGGGCCTCTAGTATTAGAATAAAAGCTATAACACATATAGAAAACAAATGACAAAATGACAGGCTTCTTTCTTAAAATATGTTTTTATTGATGTCAGAGAGAGGAAGGGAGAGAAAGAGAGAAACATCAATGATAAGAGAGAATCATTGATAGGCTGCCTCCTGCACACCCCACACTAGGGATTGAGCCCACAACCCAGGCATGTGCCCTGACCTCCTAGTTCAGTGATGGGGAACCTTTTGAGCTCGGCATGTCAGTATTTTGAAAAACCCTAACTTAACTCTGGTGCTGTGTCACATATGGAAATTTTTTGATATTTGCAACCATAGTGAAACAAAGACTTATATTTTTGATGTTTATTTTATATATTTAAATGCCATTTAACAAAGAAAAATCAACCAAAAAATGAGTTCGCGTGTCAGAGGTGTCAGAGGTTCACCATCACTGTCCTAGTTCATAGGTCGACACTCAACCACTGAGCCACCTCAGCTGGGCAAAAATGTCAGCGCTACCCAATTACTGATTAAATGTACGTGGATTATACCCTGCAATTAAGAGGCAGATATTGGCAGAATGGATTAAAAAAAAAATACCCAACTATGATCTATATTCTATCTACTAGATAGAGTCACACTTTAATTTTTTAAATTGATTTGAGAGAGAGAGGAAGGGTTAGAGAGAGAGCGAGACATCAGTTTGTTGTCCCACCTATTCACACACCCATTGATGGCCTCTCATATGTGCCCTGACTGGAGATCAAACCCACAACCTTGGCGTTATCAGGATGATGCTCTAACCAACTCAGCTACCTGCCAGGGCAAGAGCCACCCTTTAAATTCAAGACACGGAGAGGCCAAAAGTAACAGGGTGGGAAAATATATGCCACACAAGAATTAACCCAAAGAGAAGTAGGCTGGTATTTTTATTTTATTTTTTTAATTTAAAAAAATATATATCCTTGGGTGAGGATTCATTTTATTTTATTTTGTTTTTAAAATATATTTTATTGATTTTTTTACAGAGAGGAAGGGAGAGGGATAGAGAGTTAGAAACATCTATGAGAGAGAAACATCGATCAGCTGCCTCCTGCACACCCCGCACCGGGGATGTACCCTCAACCAAGGTATATGCCCTTGACTGGAATCAAACCCAGGACCTTGCAATCCGCAGGCCGACGCTCTATCCACTGAGCCAAACCAGTCTGGGCTAGGCTGGTATTTTTTATATAAGGCAAATTTTGACCATTTCCCCTAGAGACCTATAAGGACATTTTATAGTGACAAAAGGGTCCATCCTTCAAGGAGATAATTACATACACTTTCCAATTAACAAGAGACCTCCAGAATATGCAAAGCAACTGACAGGATGGAAAAGAGAAACAGACCCCTGGACAATAATAGCTGGATGCTTTACGACTCAATTTTCATTAGCGGAGAGAATGTTATTCTTGTGATGTTCAGGTCAGCCCTGGGAGGCGGGGAGAGTGGGGGGCTGAGACCCACATTTCATGGCTCAGGCCCCGGAAACTTAGATTCAGTGACTTGCCCAGAGTTGTACCTCCAGAACGGATCTAAAACGGCCTTGTCCTGTTTCTAAGGAGATACTAAATTGTTTTTCAAAGCCAGCAGAAGAAGCCAGTGAATCAAGAAGTGGGACCGTTAGACATGTACACTGGAGAGGAACTCTCTATAGAAGAACCTTTCAACTCACTGAGACACAATCCACCGGGACTCCATCCTGACACCCTCCCCCCAAATTCAAACATGCCATCTAAGGAAAGCCTTGGTCCCCAAGCCTCTGTGCACTAAGCTCTCATTGAAGCAATGTCACTCCATGGCATACGCACAGCCTCCCCAACTTCCTTCTTTAAATGTAGCCCCAAAACCCTCCCTCGGGGAGACAGGTGTTAGCCCTGCCTCCTGTCTCCTTGCTGTTCGATTTAGCAATAGAAGCCTCTTTTTTTTTCAAGAGCCAGTGCTGGAGTATCGGCTTCCGTATGGGATGTGCGTGAAGCCCTTGCTCCGTATCGGTCACAACAGTGATGAGTGATGGGCCTTAGGCCGGGGCTATAGATTGTCCCCTGGGGACAGAGACCCCTGAACACCAGGACAGAAGATCATGTCCCGGGGCACCTACACCCAGAGCTCTCCTCACTCCCTACATCCTCCTGCTCCCAAGTTGCTGAGGGAGACAGCTGGTGCCTGGGGCAGGTGCCTTGCCCAAGAGAATGGCTCAAATCTGGGCATAGCTCCTGCCTGTTTCAATCCTTGACTGGAAATACAATGCCTTTCCTCCAAGTGAAGACCGTCCCCCCTCGATGGACTGGGGGCGGGGTCCAAGCATGTGTCCATGTCCCCTCACTTGTCTCCCCCTCCCCCCCAGCACTTGATTCTATCAGCTGCCCTGCAGTGAGACCTCCTGGTGGTCAGGTGACCTCCCTGAATGACCAGTAATCAGTTTGACCCCCCAACTGGCTCAGAACCCAGGACATTCCAAACCAACTGCCCACATGACAGTTGCATAATTAGCTTCTTCAACTGACCAAACCTGGACCATGAGCAGTTAACAGGCCTGGCTGAGCGTGGGTGGTGGTGCTGCGTGTACAGAGTCCTTTTTCTTTCTTTCTTTCTTTCCTTTTTTAAAAAAATCTTTTTTAAAAATATGTTTTTATTGATTTCTTATAGAAAGAGGGGAAGGGAGAGGAATAGAGAGAAACATCTATGAGAGAGCAACATCATCAATGGGGCTGCATCCTGTAAGCCCCTCCTGGGGATCGAGCCCATAACCCGGGCATGTGCCCTGACCGGGAATCGAACCGGTGCCCTCTTGGTTCATGGGTGGAAGCTCAACCACTGAGACATGTGGGCTGGGCTGCAGCGTCCTTTTTCATCAAAACCCAGCCTCTGCTCTACAAACTACAGTCCAAAGACTAGATTCCACCGCGGTGATTTCCACGGCACCTTCAGTGGAGTGGGTGCAGGCAAGACG
>NW_006294609.1:1685758-1685989 GCF_000327345.1 Myotis davidii | reverse complement strand
AAGAAAATTCAGATAGAATCTGAAAAAAAAAAAGATTGGTGCTTCCCAGTTGCTACCTAAGTGTTCAGATATTAAATATCTGAAGAAGAAGCCTGACATGCGATGGCAGCTGCCTCCAAGAAGGCACCCGGGTGGCTACGGGACAGGGGAGGGTGGGGAGCTACTTTTCAATCATGGGAAGTATCTCATAATCTGTGGACTCCGCACGAGCCCTGCGGTGCAGGCAGCAGG
>NW_006294609.1:1684747-1685130 GCF_000327345.1 Myotis davidii | reverse complement strand
TCGAGTCTCTTGACCGCAGATGATTCCTGTCGAATCCTCTGTATGCATCCCTTATGCTCATCCTTTTCTTTCTGTAACCTGAGTCATCATCCTGGAAACTTCATTCAAAATGAATGGATGGCTCTTGGCCTGTTGCTTGCAGAAGGCCATGTTGAAGAGCTCACTCATTTCCAGATGGCACCTCCTTTCTCCCTGTTCCCCAGCTGCCCAGGGGAGCCAGCGGATTCTGAGCTGGGCTTAGGAGAGGGATGCTGCAGTGTGGTGTGGATTTAAAACACCAGCTCACTGATCTCGCGGGGGGCGGGACTTTATTTGGATGAGACAACATAGAAAGCCAGCCCAGCACCGTGACTGAGCATAAGAGCTGGTGTCTGATGACCTGG
>NW_006294609.1:1668417-1669510 GCF_000327345.1 Myotis davidii | reverse complement strand
AAAATTCAGATAGAATCTGAAAAAAAAAAAAAAGATTGGTGCTTCCCAGTTGCTACCTAAGTGTTCAGATATTAAATATCTGAAGAAGAAGCCTGACATGCGATGGCAGCTGCCTCCAAGAAGGCACCCGGGTGGCTACGGGACAGGGGAGGGTGGGGAGCTACTTTTCAATCATGGGAAGTATCTCATAATCTGTGGACTCCGCACGAGCCCTGCGGTGCAGGCAGAGGGGGCTGTGACCCCTATTTTACGGTTCAGGGCACTGGGATTTAGAGGGATTAATTGACTTGACCGTTGTCACAACACGGATGAGTGATGGCTCTGAGACAGGAATGTCATTGGTTCCTTGGGGACAGAGATCTCTGAACACCTAAGACCAAGAGATTGTGCCTTGAACCACGGATCCAATAGCTCACTGCCTTTCTCACATCCTCCTGCCCCATTGCTCTGGGGAAATGGCTAGCGCCCAGAAGAGGGGGTACCAGACCCAAGAGAAGGGTACATGGCCTGACCCACCTCCTGCCTCTACATTTAAATCCCTGCCTCCAAAACTGCGCCCTTTCCCCCATCAAAGGCCATCTAAATCCAGTCTGTTCCCCTCCTCCCTCAGCATCCTCACACTACCAAAGCCTTCCAGGTGCTCAGATGACTACCCTGAACGACCGACCCAGTCATCTGTGTGCCTCCCAACGGGCTCAGAACCCAGGGCCTCCCAAACCGACTGCCCAGAGAACGGTCTTGCACAAAGAACTAGCTTCATCTCCAGCTGCTCAAACGCGGACAATGAGCAGCTAACATTTAATACCTGGGAAAGGACTCCGCTGGGCCGGGGCGTTAGTGGCTCGGAGGGTGACGTCTCCATGTCCCCAGGGTCTCGCTGGCTCCCGCACCGCGCGGCCTGCACTTGGGCCTGGCTGCGCGTGGGCAGGGGCGACACTGGCTCTGAGTGTGCAGAGTCCTTTTTCATCAAAACCTAGTCTCTGCTGTGCAAACTCCAGTCGCGAGCCTGGACTCTGCTGCAGTTATTTCCACAGCACCTCCGATGGAGTGGGCAGTGGGGGGCCATTGGTGCCTCTCCCTGTCATTCAGGCTG
>NW_006294609.1:1663923-1668321 GCF_000327345.1 Myotis davidii | reverse complement strand
TGTATGCATCCCTTATGCTCATCCTTTTCTTTCTGTAACCTGAGTCATCATCCTGGAAACTTCATTCAAAATGAATGGATGGCTCTTGGCCTGTTGCTTGCAGAAGGCCATGTTGAAGAGCCAACTCATTTCCAGATGGCACCTCCTTTCTCCCCGTTCCCCAGCTGCCCAGGGGAGCCAGCGGAGTCTGAGCGGGGCTTAGGAGAGGGATGCTGCAGTGTGGTGTGGATTTAAAACACCAGCTCACTGATCTCGCGGGGGGCGGGACTTTATTTGGATGAGACAACATAGAAAGCCAGCCCAGCACCGTGACTGAGCATAAGAGCTGGTGTCTGATGACCTGGGACGCCACATGAGACTGGGAAAGTGGCTTAACCCCCCTCTGTCCTCAGCTCTCTGTTCTGTGACATGGGGCCTACTTACTATGATGAGACTCAGTAGAAGAACATTCAGGTGGAAAAATGACTGGAGTAAATGACTGGCTCTTCATGGGTGCCGTATGAATTTCCCACCCGACATGTGTGGAAGAATTAGCATGACACGTGGCAGTGGCTGCCTCCAGAGAGGGCACGGGGTGGCCCCAGGGCAGGGCGGGTGGACGGTTACTTTGAAGTCCACACTCGGGTGGGACGCTCCGTCACAGCTCGTGGAGAGCAGCTGTCATTTACTGTGAGTTCCCAGTTAACCCTGGGCGGTGGGGAGAGGAGGGGGGCCTGTGACCCATATCTCAAGGGTCCTGGCACTGAAATTTGGAGGTTCTAAGGGACTTCCCTAGAGTCGCAATACTGGTGACAGGTGGATCTAGGACAGGAATGTAGTGGGATGCCTGGGGGCAGAGACCCCTGAATCCCCCAAGTCTTCTACATCACGTTCTGGGCTCCTCAAAAAAGGGCCACCCTCCCTCCGTCCCCCACCACCTCCTGCCCCCAATTTACAAGGGGGAGACAGGTGGTGCCTGAGCCAAGGGAAGGGCACACGCCTCGCCCAGCTCCCACCCGTACATTTCAGTTCCAGACCCAGAAGCTCGGACGTTTTCTTGAAGCCCCTTGAAGGACCGGTGGGTCCAGCGTGTGTCCCTCCAGCCCAACGCCTCAACGCCTGAGAACCTGAAGGCACGCCTCCTGAGGGTGACCGGTGTTTGCTTAGCTCCCCCAGAGGGCGAGCCCAGGCCTTTTCCGGCCAACTGTCCCCACGGCAGCTCTCTAAGGAATGAGCTTGGCCTTCAGCGACCAGCCTTGAGGAGCAATTGGTGCAAATATACGCGATGGGGAGCTACTGGGCCAGTGCTGGGATGGTTTAAGGGGTGAAGTTGGCACCCTCCACGCTCTGCTGACCTCTGATGCACGCAGCGGCCCGAGCAGCCTGGGCCGAGACCTGGCCGAGAGCGGGCACCTCCCCCGCTCAATCCATTGTGTACAAATGGCTCATCCCTCCCTGGACCCTGCCGTGGCCGGGGACACAGACCCGTGTTCTCATAGAGGGACCCTCCTCACCCTCAGCCGGTGGCCCCAGCGCAGGACCCCCTCTGACAACCACCCAGCCTCTTACCAAATGTGTATCCGGCCTCCCCGCTGGCACTGTCCTTTCTCACCCCGCTCCCGGGCAGCACCCCCACACCCAGCGATCCTGGGCGGGTCCACCCACAGCAGCCCTGCCGTGAAGTCCCAAAGATCTCTGGGTTTAGACTGTGATGTTTGGTTTCTGGTTTTGACGATCACAGCAGGGGGTGGGGAAAGCAGCGCTAGGTGTCCCCCTGCAGCTGTTCTCTGGAAGACTGTGTAGGAGACTGGCATTATTCCTGAAATACTTGGTCGAGATCAGAGAAAGCTCCCTGGGCCTGAAGTTGACTGGGGCGGGGCAGGGAGGGATTTTCCTTCGGCGTTTTTATTGTTGTTGTTCTCACTGCAGAACCGCGACCCGACCCTTCGGGGCGCTCGGGCCAACACTCTAACACACTGAGCAACACTGGCCGGGGCCGCACTTCTTATGGGGTTTTTTTTAAATTGATGTTTACTTTACTTATTGTAAAGTACCCAAATCTTAAGTGTAAAGCTTTACGGTTTCTTATAAATACAAACACATTTGTTGTCAACATTTGTTGCCAACGCCCAGTTCAGCCCGCAGGAGGTCTGCAGGACCCTGGCAGCTTCCTGTGGAGGGAAATAAGAAAACACCTAACTTCTTAGGTTACAAGCATGAAATCAGTGATTCCATGTCTATTCCAAGCACAGCGATTGCCCCTCATTCGCGCCATGTTAGTGGGGCAGCACCCCTCAAAGCTAGAGAGCCTGGGGAACCACCCCCCTCGAGGACGAGGACGCCCTTAGGGACTGGCTATGGGAGCGGGGGCAGGGCCAGGAAGACCCCACGCTTCCAGAAGCCTCTGGGCTTTGACCCGTGGGAAACGGGTTACAGCTGCACAAAGTGGGGTGCCCGTGTTCGTCCCCTGACGGCCCCCGCCCTGAAGGGTGCGTTCTGTAACTGTGTTTTATTTTACAGCGAAATGTCTAAAAAAACAAAACTGGGAGGAGATAAATGTTTAATGTAAAACCTCTCTCTGAACCTACATCTGTACAAGGCACACAGTGAAACTGAGAAGGCTGACAGGCTAATTCCAGTGTAACCCCGATGTTTGGGGAGGGTGTGGCGGGGGGGTGGCGCTAGCAATCTGAACCTGTGCCAGGAACCTAATGTACATTCTTGATAACCTATAATTAAGTCACTGCCCCCGTCTCCATCATCTGGTCTTGCAAGACCTGTTACCTAGATGCTCACCTTTCACAGAGGCCATAAACCATGAACAGTACACAACCCCGGCAACCACATAACTGGCAGCAAAGTTACCTGACTTGGGAGAGGAGAAGCGTGGAGGCGGCTCTTGATTCTTGGGCTCCCACCCCGTTTAAACTTCCCGACCATGGGTGAGCTCCACACCCCGGAGGCCCAGGCTGAGGCCTCCCCCAGGTCCCAGCATTCCCGGGGATCAAGCAGAACAGGCACCACAAGTGCAGGCGAGAAACCCCCGGGGAGGCCCAGAGACAGGTGAAGAAGGGCCTCCCTGGAGTGGGGACCTTCCTTAGGTCCCAGGAGAGACCTCAGGCCCGGACATCCCCGGGGGTCCAAGCCACACGGCCCTGACGCCTTCATTTGCTGCTTTCTGCTGCTGCCAGTGTTGTCTGTCTGCTGAGTGTCTATAAATGTTCTACAGGAGTGATTGAACCTGAGCATCGGGCTGGGCAGCCTTCAGGTGGCTGGTCTCCTGGGCAGTAAAGCTGATGCAGAGAAAGGGGGAGAGGGGCCTCTAAGACTCCAGGGGGAAAAAGGCTGAGTCCCTCTCCCCTGAGCCCTGCCAGGAGCAGGTCTGGTGACACGGCCCCTCCACCCCACACGCATTATGACCCAGTCATGAGACCTTCACAGTAAAAGTGAGCAGAGACTTTCCTCCTACTGATCCTCCCACCCACAGACACACACGCACCCCAGATAGCCTCACCCTTTGCCCGTGCCTTTCAATTTAAAAACCGTTACGCTCTGGTAATTGGGAAAAAAATAAGTTTTAGGGTTTAATCATTAAACTTTAATGTATTCCAATGTGGAAAGATGACAGAAGACGCTGCTGTTTAAAATAGCACGAAGTAAACGATATTTGATTTATTTACAAATTAGGTGAGATGTGTAAGTAGTACATTTACCTAAGATTTAAAAAAAAAAAAAAAAGAAGAAAAAGCCAATGAAATTGTTACATTAGAGAAGACTGAATTGTGTGGAGTGTGGGCACGGGGCGTACGCCAGGCTGGCCCCGCTCATTCCAGGTCCGGGATCTGGGTGGGAAGCAGCAGCAGCAACAGGCAAGGGTGATCCTCCCTGGTCTCCCCTCCCTGGGGCCCCTTTGATCCTGGGCTGCAGCGTTTAAGCTCAAAACTCACTTTTCATCTTCCGGGGTCGGTCCTCTCAGCCACCGAGTCGTGCTCCTCCCCGTTCCCCACCGGCCGGGCCACCGGGCCCTGCAGACAGGCCCGGCTTTCCCGCGCGGCCACTTGTGGGCGAGTCGGTGCTATGGACACAGACACGCGGATTTATGCCAAGAAACAAGGACAGACTTTATTACAACTTACGGAGAAGACAAAAGAGTTCTGGGCAGTAAATGGGGAGAGGGGCACAGTCAGCTGTAGGCAGAATGCGGGGAGGGGGTTCCCACCTGCTCCAGGACCACAGGGGAGGCTGGCTAAGAGCTCTATCTACTGTCCTGACGCTGGGACCGCTGTGATGGGACACCAGCCTCACACCCCGGGCTCTGGGGGGAAGCCCAGGGCTGGGCAAGGCTGGAAATGGGATGCTTTATCTCTGTGCGCCCGGCTTGCTCCTGGATCGCAGAAGGCAAAGCTAGACACGCGCTGT
>NW_006294609.1:1663660-1663888 GCF_000327345.1 Myotis davidii | reverse complement strand
CATTTGTTGCTTGGATGCAGAGGAAAACGACTTGGTTGGTGGCGAAACGGTTATGTGTCCAACTAACCCCTGGACAGGCGATGAGAGGGCCCTGCCTAACAGTGAGATCTTCCTTACTGTGCCCACGACGGAGGCAGGACTGCTGGGGGTGGAGGCCGAGGCGGACACGCCCCCCACCCCAGAGGCAGCCTTGCTGGCAGTGGTGCTGGGCCTGGGCTGGAAGGAAAG
>NW_006294609.1:1660441-1662812 GCF_000327345.1 Myotis davidii | reverse complement strand
CTGTGGCTCCAGGGCTCAAGGGCTGGAGGCCCTGTGGCCTGCACGCTGGACTGTCACTGGAAGTCCCTTCAGGCGGGAAGAAACCCGGTGGGGGGGTGGGGGGGGCGAGAGGAGAGCCTGGGCAGGTGGGTGGTGTCCATGGTGGCAAACTCGGGGTCAGAGGAGCCGGGCCTGCGGGCGTGCTGGTTGACCTGCAGCCCTGAGGATGAAAGCATCGGCCAGCTGGGGGAGGGAGGGGCACTGGGAACAGCGATGGGAGCGTGGCTTTGTGGGGAAACTGGAGTATCTACAGGCATGGGAGTGGGGGAGCAGCCGGGGAGTCGGGGTGAGGAGCCGGGGGAGGGGGCTGTGAGAAGCGGGGAGGGGGAAGGAAGGGGGAGTAGAACCTGTGTATCCGGCAGCTGAGATTGATGCCTAAGGCTGCAAAAGACCTCCCCCCCACCCACACCCAGTGGGGGCTTCAACATGATGTGAGGAGCCGACGCCCAGTAGCTGCAGAAGTGGGCCAGGCAGCAGTTTGAGCTGGGTTTGCACTGCGCATGCCTGATGCGGGGAGGGAGCCTGGGTGGAAGGCCTGCCACCCCCACCTCCTGCCACCGCCCCCAACACACACACACACATACGTCAGCCCTGCTGAGACCCTGGAGGAAGCAGGGGGCACCCGGGCACCCAGGCTGGGGCAGTGAGTGTGAAGAGGGCCTGGCAGGGGCTCCAACGGGGAGAAGAGGGGGCATTGAGCTGAGCTCCCGGGATCCAAAGGGCGCACAGGGGTGTCCCCTCCAGCAGACTCCAGGACGGCCACTGGGCCTGGGAGTCCTGCTCCCTCCCGCCTGGCACCAGCTGTGGGCTCACGCTGGGGGCCGGAGGGGCAGCTGGTGCTGGATCAGGCCTTGCAGCCCGAGGTGGCCTCGGTCTCACCCTGAAAAGCGCCGCTGGTGCCCAGGACGCTGCTTCCTTCTCTGCATCCGGCTCCTCAGCGATGGCCTCCGAGGCTCCCCTCGCCTGGCCTGCGCGGCAGCAGGGAACCTTGCGTTTTTGAGGTCTGGAACTGCCGGAGGCCGGGGAGCTGTCCTTTGGGGATTGTCCAGCCCCCCCACCCCCCACCCCCCACTGCATCTTCGTCCTTTTCGCGCTGGCTCTTCCTCTGGGAAAACATGGCAGCTTGGGCGTCCTTTTCGCGCTGGCTCTCCCTCTGGGAAAACACGGCAGCTTGGGCGTCCTTTTCGCGCTGGCTCTTCCTCTGGGAAAACATGGCAGCTTGGGCGTCCTTTTCGCGCTGGCTCTCCCTCTGGGAAAACACGGGAGCTTGGGCGGCAGCCCGAGGGCCCTCCGGTCTCACTGTCTTTGAGGACCTCTGAGCCAGCCTGGCGCCACCCCCTCCTCTGCACTGGAGAGAAACCTCGAAAGAAGCTGGAGGAGCTGGTGATGGCGTTTCTTTAGGGACAGGAGCTCACCACGCGAGCTCAACAGATGCTTCAAGATGAACCAAGGGAAAAGGTGGGGAGCGCCCCCCCCCCCCCTTTGCAGGGCTGAAGGCAGGGTCAGAGCCTGCCCGGCCACAGCCCACTGGGCATTTGGGTGAGGTCTGACTTCTTGTTACCGGCATCTCCTGGGGTCTAAGCTTGGAAGGTTTCCTGCAATGGCCCAGGCCCCGGGCACAAAGGAAGAGCCCTGGGGTCTAAGATTGGAAGGTTCCCTGCAGTGGCCCAGGCCCCGGGCACAAAGGAAGAGCCCTGGGGTCTCAGACTGGAAGGTTCCCTGCAGTGGCCCAGGCCCCGGGCACAAAGGAAGAGCCCTGGGGTCTCAGACTGGAAGGTTCCCTGCAGTGGCCCAGGCCCCGGGCACAAAGGAAGAGCCCTGGGGTCTCAGACTGGAAGGTTCCCTGCAGTGGCCCAGGCCCCGGGCACAAAGGAAGAGCCCTGGGGTCTCAGACTGGAAGGTTCCCTGCAGTGGCCCAGGCCCCGGGCACAAAGGAAGAGCCCTGGGGTCTCAGACTGGAAGGTTCCCTGCAGTGGCCCAGGCCCCGGGCACAAAGGAAGAGCCCTGGGGTCTCAGACTGGAAGGTTCCCTGCAGTGGCTCAGGCCCTGGGCACAAAGGAAGAGCCCCCCCCCGCGCCACCCTCCTGGGCCCCCAAAAGCCTAAATGCAGATTGTGCTTCACAGAGCAACCAGGGTCTCTTCCCGGTGCGGCCGGCCTCTCTAGGACTGTGGGGGTCTTCCCTTCCCGGTGCAGCTGGCCTCTCTAGGACTGTGGGTGATAGATCCTCCCTTCCCTCAACTGGTGGGCGGAGTATGACGTAACCTGCAGCCCGGAAATACCTGAGTGACCAACCAGGTACCTTATATAGACTTACACATTGGACCACCAATA
>NW_006294609.1:1658695-1660019 GCF_000327345.1 Myotis davidii | reverse complement strand
AAGGCAGGGTCAGAGCCTGCCCGGCCACAGCCCACTGGGCATTTGGGTGAGGTCTGACTTCTTGTTACCGGCATCTCCTGGGGTCTAAGCTTGGAAGGTTTCCTGCAATGGCCCAGGCCCCGGGCACAAAGGAAGAGCCCTGGGGTCTAAGATTGGAAGGTTCCCTGCAGTGGCCCAGGCCCCGGGCACAAAGGAAGAGCCCTGGGGTCTCAGACTGGAAGGTTCCCTGCAGTGGCCCAGGCCCTGGGCACAAAGGAAGAGCCCTGGGGTCTCAGACTGGAAGGTTCCCTGCAGTGGCCCAGGCCCTGGGCACAAAGGAAGAGCCCTGGGGTCTCAGACTGGAAGGTTCCCTGCAGTGGCTCAGGCCCTGGGCACAAAGGAAGAGCCCCCCCCCGCGCCACCCTCCTGGGCCCCCAAAAGCCTAAATGCAGATTGTGCTTCACAGAGCAACCAGGGTCTCTTCCCGGTGCGGCCGGCCTCTCTAGGACTGTGGGGCACGACCCCCCCCCCGCGCCACCCTCCTGGGCCCCCAAAAGCCTAAATGCAGATTGTGCTTCACAGAGCAACCAGGGTCTCTTCCCGGTGCGGCCGGCCTCTCTAGGACTGTGGGGGTCTTCCCTTCCCGGTGCAGCTGGCCTCTCTAGGACTGTGGGTGATAGATCCTCCCTTCCCTCAACTGGTGGGCGGAGTATGACGTAACCTGCAGCCCGGAAATACCTGAGTGACCAACCAGGTACCTTATATAGACTTACACATTGGACCACCAATCCACACCTGCCAAACACCCTAAGCCCTGGCTCCTATATGGAACATACATTAAGCCACCAGTCAGCGCGCGCTGAGTACACTTAAGCCCCCATTCCTTCCCATTCCGCCCCTCAAGAGGCGTGCCCCCCTCTGCACGGGTTGCTGTTCTCCCCTGGCGAGACGGCCCGGCGGGTCTCTCTCCCCTAATCAAGCCTGTAATCCTGGTTTTCGGCCCCCGAGTGTTCTCACAGTAGGGTCTCCCTCCTGCTAGGCCATCTCATTCCCTCTCTCTCCGAGGGCTCTCAGGACGACCTGCTCTGTGCAGGCCTCTTGGACACCCCTGGGGGTTGTGAGCGGCGCGGAGAGCGACTTTGCCCCCCGCAGACACTGAGCTGCAGGGCTGCTTTGAGTTGGGAGCAGACAGCCTCTCTGTCCTGTGGTGGCCTCTCCTGCAGACGGAGGCAGTGGGGACCCCCAGCAAAGAGCGCAGGGCCTGCGGAATCCTGTGACGCCGCCGTCTGAGAGACACTGTGACACAGCTTGGGAATCGACTCGGCCGATACTTACATGGACCACG
>NW_006294609.1:1653405-1658606 GCF_000327345.1 Myotis davidii | reverse complement strand
GCAGAAGGCAGGGTCAGAGCCTGCCCGGCCACAGCCCCCTGGGCATGCGGGTGAGGTCTGTCCTTGGACAGAGAGCGGGCTCCCAGCGAGCTGCCGAAAGCCAAGAGCTCCCTGCTGGGCCTGTTGCGGGAATGCACCGGGCGAACAATGGGCGCCAGTGGCAGAGGTGCCAGGCACGGGGGTCGGGGGGAACTGGGGCGAGAGGCGAGGGCAGAGGACACGGGAGAACCAGGGCCAGCAAAGGTGCGGATCCACCCGACCTCGGGTGCCTGGTCTGCTGAGGGCGGGAGGCACTGGCTTGAGGGCCAGGAGCCTATGGACAGAGGCCCCTGTCCCGGGGCCCTCTTCAGCCTGAGAGGGGGGAACCATGCAGCACCAAAGGGCGAGGTGCTGTGTCAGGCTGAGGGGGAGCTCTGGGGGGAGCCCTAGGGGGCAGGGGTCCTGGCCCAGCCGTCCACCTGGGATTCCTCCTGCCCTTGCCCCTGGGGGCACTGGAGAGGAGGCAGGGGGAGAGCTGCTTAATTATAAAGAGCTGTATGCATGCATATAAGCCTAACCAATGGACATAAGACACTGGGGAATAGGGGAGGCTAGGGGACTGTCTAGGGCGGGGAGGGAAATGGACACATATGTAATACCTTTTGTAATAAAAAATAAAATTTAAAAAAAAAAGTGCCCAGGCCACTCAGATCACACTTAGGTGACACCTGAAGATGGCGGGCGGGGAGGGGTATACTTAACATGTGACCCTAAAATTCCAATTCTTGGCAATCAGCCAAGAGAAATAAAAGTTAATGTTCTCACAAAAACCTGTGTGTGAGTCTTTTAGCTATTTTATCCACAACTACTGGATAGAGGACAGTTGAAGTGGTCCGGCTCATCTTGAGTGAACGTGTAATTATTTTTCAGTTGTTCTGGGAAGAGTTAATATTTAACTGGTTAAGTGAAATGTAGAAGCCTCACTGCCATACAGACCCTCTTCCCTTCCCCTGCTGTGGTTGTCGTATGCTACCTTCACAGGACTTGAGACTGCGGTATGCTCTTTTTTTAAAAAAAATACACTTTATTGATTTTTTTTACTGAGAGCAAGGGAGAGGGACAGAGAGTTAGAAACATCAATCAGCTGCCTCCTGCACACCCCACACTGGGGACGTGCCCACAACCAAGGTACATGCCCCTGACCAGAATCGAACCTGGGACCCTTGAGTCCGCAGGCTGACGCCCTATCCACTGAGCCAAGGTACATGCCCCTGACCAGAATTGAACCTGGGACCCTTGGGTCTGCAGGCGGATGCCCTAACCACTGAGCCAAACCGGTCAGGGCTGCCGCATGCTCTTTTTTCCTTCAAGTCTCCAAGTGACAGAGAAAGAAGCCATCACATTGATCCAGATCCCTACCATTTATCTCTTGCTCTTCCTTTGTTCCTACGGTTCCCAGCTTCCCTCTCACGTCATAAAGTCCGGCGTTGCCTTAGCTGGAGTTTTCCTAAAAGCGGAGCATGAGACAAGGGCTTGCATGCTTTGGCCAATGATCGCAAGGGACAGCTGCGATTGACAAGGAGGAAACACCATCCCGAGGAATATTGAGTTGATCGCTGCTGTGTGTCACCTGGGTCTGATCCCACTGGGGACCCCTTGGGGAGCAGTGTGCGGTGCGCCTCTCTTGGGAGGTGGGAGAGAGGGGAGCACGTTCACTACTTCCTGTCTTTCCCCTGGTCAGGGGTTGCTCCAGGGGGTGGTAACTCTAGGCCTGTGGGCTGTGGGACATCCCTGTTTGCCCACGTATGTATGTAAAGGCTGAATGGGGCCCGCAGACGTTTCCTAGGGGGCAGCAGGGAGGACCCGGGTGGAGAGCAGGGCTGTTTTCCCTGCCGGGTGCAGAGCTCACCCAATAAAACCTGAAACAGTGCTCTGGAGTTTTTCCCATCCCCGTACGCGGACACCCCACTCCCCCCCAAACCCCCGCAATGCTGACTTTGCAGTCCCTTCCATTGAGAGGAGGGTCCTATTCTTCCATCCCTCGAAGCAGGCGCGCGCCTTGCTTTGACCAAGGAGACATTGGCGAGCGGGATGCGAACAAAGGTAAAGATGGGACGTGCCTCCTGGGACGTGCCCTTTGTCTTGCTGCTTTTAGAACCCAGCAACCATGTGCACCAGCTCAGACCAGCCTGTGGGAGCAGGAGAAAGACATGGCTAAGGCATTTGATTTTCCAGCTGAAGCTGAGCCAATTGCCAGGCATGCGAGTGAAAATGTTGCAGAGCTTCAGTTTCAGGTGAGCCGGTCCAGACCAGAAACACTGCTCAGCCAGTTCCCAGAACCAGGGGCAAGCGGGTGGGTGCCTGAGGGGTGGTACGCCAACACAGCTGCGGGCATCGTGGGGACTGCTAGCCGAGCTGTGCCTGATGTTAGTACCCACGGACCCTTGTGGGTCATCATGTCCTCCTTGTTTTGGGTTAAACTAGATTGAATCTGGTCCCTGTCACTCGCAACAAAAAGGGCCCTGGATGGTCCAAGACTGAATAGGCTGTGCAAACAAATGGGTAAGAACGATGGAGACCTTGACCGGTGAGTGGCTGGTCGGCTTGGCCATGGGGTTTCTATCCCATGGGGTCTAGGCTGGTGCCGGGAGCCGGTCCATCCTTGCTGTTTCAGGGGACCTGGCATATATGGCATACTGTTCTTAATATGTTTGCTCACCTTTTTGGCACTAAGAACTTAGATGAAGATCCTAGAGACAGAACTCTAGAGATGGAACTTAGAAGACAGAACCTACACAGAACCTAGAGACAGAAGAACTTCGCTGGAGAGAACATGGCAAAAGATCCTGGACTGAACCTGACTACAGAAATTGGCAAGAGAACCTGACTGGAGATCCTAACCAGAACTTCGCTGAAGAACCTAGACATAGAACTTGGCTAGAGAACCTCGCTATGATGATCATCTGAATGCTGTCTCCGTGTCATTCCTTCTTCGCCGACTCCGTCTACACCTTTGGGGACCCCTGGACGTGCTGGGGTTGGACCCCGGCAGGCTGGGATAGAAAAGGAAATGACATCCAGAATGGAGCGGAGAGGTGAGTGTCAGTAGTTCAAGGTCCTTCCTCCTTGAAATTCTAGGGTTTCCTTTTTGGAATCTGCTCTTGGAACTGGTTCCGATTCATTGGTTTCCTCCCGATCTCCCTCGGAAATGCCGAACTCGTGTTCCCTCCCACCAGCCTGTTTTCCACAGGCACCCTGAAGCCCACAGCGCTGTGAACACGCTCCTGTTTAAAGGTAGGCAAACTAGGGAGACCCGTCCCTGAACAGCATCAGAATCGATCGTGTGTCTAGGCAAGACAAAGCTCAGCCGGGCCCTGGCTGGTTTGGAGGGGTGGATAGCGCGTCGGGCTGCGGACTGAAGGGTCCCGGGTTTGGTTCCCGTCAAGGCGGGTTGCAGGCTCGATCCCCTGTGAGGGGCATGCAGGAGGCAGCCGATCAGTGATTCTCTCATCATTGTTGTTTCTGTCTCTCTCTACCTCTCCCTTCCTCTCTGAAATCAACAAAAATATATTAAAAAGAAAAAAGGTCAGTTGGGCTCAGGGATCACAGGAGCTTTTTACATCTGGGGTGCCAGGGAAGAAAGCTGCGTCCAGTCTTAAGCTTACTCAAAGGACAGAAACTTACTATGATGATGATTATTATGTTTATTTCTAATAAATGCAATATTTGATTCTCCATTAGTTTTTTTTCCAATTTTGTTACAAATTTGGGTGCAGCATAGAGCGGTATGCTATTTATTATCCATCCTTAAATTCCAAAAGAAATGGTTTTCAGAACTAAGTAGTGAAAAGAATAAGCAAATGGCCCTAGCTGGTTTGGCTCAGCGGATAGAGCTTCGGCCTGGGGACTGAAGGGTCTCGGGTTCGATTCCAGGCAAGGGCACATGCCCGGGTTGAGCGCTCGATCCCCAAATCAATGATTCATCATCGATGTTTCTATCTCTCCCTCTCCCTTCCTCTCTTGAAATCAATAAAAATATATTTTTTTAAAAAATGGCTCTTTAAAAAAAAAAAGGAATAAGCAAATGTAATACTCTGTTACCCATTAATCACGTTTACAACATTTATCACATTTAACATGAGGACCAAGGTCCCACCGAGCAATACAAAAGAAACGCTCTTTCTGGTAAGTGTGGCCTTTGGTAGCACAAACACATGCAGCCACATCAGGGCATCCTGGTTCATCTGGTTGGTAAAGGGGATCTGTGGGGCAGTACATTTTACACGGGTGTGTAGGCCACGTAGACAGGACATCAGGTGGACACCCCACTGCAAGTGGCCTGGAGTATAGGGGCGAGGGGTTTGCACTTCCTTCCCAAGATCACAGCTCAGTGCTGGTTTGAAAGCCCAGGACCAATACGATCCCATCTCTACAGTCAGTCTGGCAATGTGTGCGGGCACAGGGAGTGGAAGAGCTGGAGGAGGGAGGTGTTATAACCACCTGCGGATGGCGGGGTGGGGTAGGGGTGAGGCAGCAGAAGGCTCAAGGTGGGGGTTCCAGAACAGGAGACATTTGGAGACCAGGAGAGAGTTCAGTCAGGGCGAGGGTGTGGGGAGGGACAGGAGGAAAACCCCGGCTGAGCTCTTTGGGGGCCCCCAGGGCTGCTCCACCTGGCCAGGGGCACAGCTTTGTGAGAACAAAGAGGCTCTGGCTGGGTGGGGTGGGGTGGGCGTCATGGAGAGGTTCCTTTCGCGGCATGAAAGTCGGGAGCCAGGGGCTGAGGTGCGATGGAATGCAGACAGGGAGCGGTGGACCGAAGCCACGGGGCACAAGTCATCTCACAGGCATGTCCTTGGCCCGGTGCCGGTAAGGGGTAGTCTTTAGAAGCTGGAAAGGTGAGCAAACAGAGGCCCACTAGAGCCCCCAGAGAGGAACGCACCTGCTGACACCTGGAACTCGGCCCGTGGAGACCTTGTGGACTTCTGACCCCCAGAACTGTCACTAGATTTGTGCAAGTGTGTGGTGATGGTCGTAGCAGCAGACTTACATCGTCCCCAAAAGCATGGTGGCCTGGGCCTCCTCCCCGATGGATGGCGAGCCCCGGACCGTCTGGGCGCGCGTCCCTGCTCTGCCACCGAACGGCTGTTGACCGCACAACCTGCTTCATCTCCGGGCGCGTGAAATAGGGGCTGCTTGTCCCCATTCGGAGGCCAGAGAAGTGC
>NW_006294609.1:1647950-1653073 GCF_000327345.1 Myotis davidii | reverse complement strand
GAGTGCACCCCTCCCCACCTCACCGCTCCCCTCCGGAGCATTGGGGCCGGGCGCCTGCCCAGACCCCTAAACCCCCCCACACCCCCTCCCCTGCACCTTTGCAGGACTGCGTCTCTGCCCGAGCGCCCACACCCATGCCCGGCACACCCATGCCCGCTGCCGCCTTTGGCCCTCCCCCAGGTGCATTTCGGGGGTTTTGCTGAAAGCGGTGCCGGGGCCGCAGCAGCTTTGGCGGGACACATGCGGGACAGGGGACCCATCCCTGCAGCTGTGCGACCTCAGGCGAGCCCCTCAGCCCCTCTGTGCAGTAGGGAGAGGCTTTAGTGCAGGGCCTGGCGGGGTGGGGCCCAGGGCTGGTGATGGACTCCCCCCCAGCACCCCCACCCCCCCAGCCGGGCACACGTCCTGAATGACACCCGTCCTCACGGCATTCCCTAGGGCCAGATCTTTGGGTGGAGCTGTGCTCCCACTTGGCGGGGGAGACCCCAGGGCCGGCGGGCACTCTGAGGTCATCGCTCGCTCACTCCTGGCCTTTAGGCTTATGTCCGGCCTGTTGTCAGACTTCATTCTTCCTGCGCCGGAGATGGAACTGGAATAACAACGGCATCGGCATGGGCAGAGCCTGTCTGGTCCTTAGTGACCTGAGGGGGGCTGCTCACCGGCCCTGAGCCTGTTTCTTCCTCGGCCACGCGGCCTAACAGCTGTGCTTTCTGCTTAGTTGTAAGAGGTAAACAGACAGAGGTGCCCTTTGAAAGCAATCAACCTCCACACACGCTCTTTTGGAGAATTCCTTTGAGATACCGCCTGGTGCCACCCCTGCCTTTAAAGCCTTTCTCTGCTGCCCACTGTGTTCCACGGGGTGTTTTAGCTTCCTCTTCCAAGGTTCCCGACCTCAGGCCGCACATCTCAGCCCGCACCACCCACTGGTGGCGGAAGGAAGCCAGCCCCTCCCTCTGCCATCACACTTGCCAGGCCGGCCAGCTGGGTGCACAGAGGCAGTGTCAACACCTGAGAGGGCAGGGGTGGGCTTCCTGACCTCAGGGAGCTTGCAATCTGGTGAGAAAGTCAAGCCTGTGAAAGTGGTGGTTGCTCAACAATTGCCACAAAACTGTGCCCTTAAACATGGGTAGAATGGTCAATTGTATGTTGTGTACATTTTACCATAACATTTATACAGTGGGGCCTTGACTTACGAGTGTCCCGACTAACGAGTTTTTCGAGATACGAGCCGTCTCTCGGCCGATTTTTTGCTTTGAGTTGCGAGCTAAAATTCGGGTTACAAGCCAGCTTCAGGTACCCCACCGCTAGTTGGCGCAGCGAACGTCACAGTGAATGCCACAACATCGGCCCAGCATCACGTGTCTCACTCGTTCACTTTATGATTTGACAAACGAGTAATTTGATTTCCGAGCTCCGTCACGGAACAAATTAAACTCGTAAGTCAAGGCCCCACTGTATATGTATATATACACAAATTACATATATTTGTGTATATATACATGTGTGTGAGTGTGTGTGTGTGTGTGTGTGTGTAATCTATATGAAAAGATCTGGATGCATTTACAAACTCCAGTAGTTTTGCAGAAGTAAAGAAAGCAGATTCTCCTTTTGTAGAAAATTTTTAAACAATGAATACAATAGTTCTGTAACAGTGATGCACTTCAGTTTTGTAATAGTGATGCGGTTTGCTGTCTTTTTTTTCCCCACGAGGTTTCTGAAGTCAAGCAGGACTCAACAAGTATTTTGTCCAGACCTAGAAAAATGCAATCGTACAAATAAGCGTTAGTTGAGCTTATGAGTTAAAACTAGTGAACTAGAGGAAAGTCAGTATTTAAATGGGGGGGGGTGGGGATGGACTTTTTGCAAGCTAGGTGCCAGCAAAAGTGTTCTAGAGCCACAAAAGACAGAGGGCTGGACCTCAATGGTGTTGTGGGGCTTGGATTAGAGAGGTCTCGGGGCAAAATGCAAAGCCACCCTCCAGCAAGGCCCAGGAGCATGGAGGTGAGGGCTGTGCCAGCGCAGGGGGCACAGAAATGAAAAACAGGGCCACGAGAGAGGCTGAATCGGGCCGCTGACGGATGCAGGATGGGTGGGGTTTCCGTTGCACTCAGGGGCCAGTAGTCATGAGCCCCGTCGAGGGACACTGGGCAAGTTAGTTGGCCCTTGTGCTGCAGCCCCCACCTGTATAAAGCAGGGACAACAGGGTGTTGGGCGGTGAAAAGAGGTGATCCAGGAAGAGTACTCAAAGCAGCGATGGCACCTGTGGGCCCCTGGCAGATGTTAGCTGGCAGCACTGTCATTCCGGCCACTCTGGCTGCCCGCTGGTGAACGGTGCAGAGGGGGCATCATTCCAGGAGCCAGGCAGACTGTTGGAGGCAGGTGGCTTTGGGGGCTGGAGGCTCAGTATCCTCCCATACTCACCCCAGGTCTTTGGTGACAAACCCATGCTCAAGTCCCTCCTGAGCATCCCCCGTTGGAACATCCCTGCACCGGGCTCAGCGCTGCCTCCTCCTGCGCTGCCTGGGCCCGGGCCTGCATGGTCCCTGAGACTGTCCACCCAGTTGGTCCCGGGAGAGCTCAGGGCCACAGCATTGTCCTCCTGGCATTCCCAGGGCCACCTCTGGGTCCCCCTTTGGGTTAGGAATTCCTTGACACCCAGCCCCTCCCTCTGCCCTCCCCTCTTCATCCTTTATCTCTAGGCCCCAGGCTCCCAAGGGCTGGGACTGTTTTGCTCATATCCATGTGACTCCATCACAGAGTCGGGAGTCTGGAAAAAAGGAAGGGCAGGGAAGGAAATTACTCGTATGTCATAAACCAGCTGGGCCCCAGAGAACGGAAGCCATGTCCTGGTTCCCCTCCTTGCATCTCACCTCCTCTAGGTGATGCAGAAGCAGCAGGCAGGGTGACTCTGGGCCACCACCCACTGGTGTAGCGAAGGAGCCTTGAGAGTGAGCCAGCCCGCACCCCAGGCTGCAGGCCAACCCCGTCATACCTGTGCTGCCTCGCCCTCTGGACCCCCCAAGGCACGCTTGTTCCACTCAGGCTGCTGCCCAGGCCCACACTGGACGCTGGAAGTGGGGCACTGGGCACAGGGCACACGACCACGGCCCCCTGCGTGGTGAGCAGGGCCATGGCAGAGACCAGGGCTGCAGTGCAGAGAGGAGGACCCCCCCCCGAACCCCAAGGGAAACTGGCTCTGGGCAGAGACCAGGGCTGCAGTGCAGAGAGGAGGGTCCCCCAACCCCAAGGGAAACTGGCTCTCTTGGGAGGGGAGGGGGTTCCTGGCATAGAAAACAGTACCCCAAGGCCAGGAGGCTCCCGCGTTACAAAATGTCCAGCGGCACCACCACCAGCCGGTGAGGTCGAAGGCGAAGGGCCTTGAACTCTGTCCTTGAACCCTGTGGGCCAGGGTTCTCAAACTGGGGCCCTCCGTGCCTTCTGGGAGGTCAGTGAGGACGCTGCCTTTTTGTTTGGACCCTGAGATTTCAGTGCCTGTGGAGTATTTGTTTCTGGGCTCAGCCTTTCCCAGCCCGACCTGGGGCACTCAGTGTTGCTTGGGGCAGCTTTGCATTACAGTTCTCTTCTCTAAGCGGCAGGAGGCCAGAACTCCCAATGCAGAGGAGGCCTCTTTTTCTGCCCAGGGGTGTCCAAGCCTGCTGGGAAATTTCTTGCTGTCCTCTTGTTGTTGTCATTGGCTTGATTCTTGTGTCTGTGGCCCTGGTGGGGCCTGGCTGGCCGTCCTCCCAAGCTGACCCTCGCCAGCCCACAGGGCTCCCAGACTTCCTTACCCTGGTGGTTGTAATGCAGTGGTCTCCCTTCTCTATTTTACATTCTTGAGCTTTTAACCCTTTGCCTTTGTAATCTGGGGTTGCGTTGCATTCACGTCTACTTATGAGTAAATGGAAGGATAACAGTGAACTTGAGTCCATCCCCATGTCCTGTCACACGTGGCCCCATTCCTACGTAATTGCTGTGTGTCTCCTTTTAAAAATTAACTTTTGCCCAGGCTGGTGCGACTCAGTTGGTGTGAGTGTCGCTCCGTGCACTGAAAGATAGCAGGTTCAAATACCGGCCAGGGCACATACCAGGTGTGGGTTCAAGCCCTGGTTGGGCGTGTGCAGGAGGCAACCAATCGGTGTTTCTCTCTCACATCAATGTCTCTCTTTTTCTCTCTCTCGAAATTAATACATTTTAAAAAAAAAGGAACACTATTTTTCTGGGGGACAAATTTGTGGAATTCACTCCCAAAGAAAGTTTCCCAGCCTGGATGCTGTGGAGAGGAAGAGAGGAAGGGGCAAGAGTGAGGAGCCTGTCAGGAGCAGGTGGCCACGGGAGGTGACTCCCCAGGTGTGTGTGTGATGAAGGGAGCGGGCAGAGGCTAACCCCGAGGGGCAGTGGATGGAAGACTGTGGGGTTGTTTGGTTCTGGGGGGCTGTGAGTAGGAGGCGGGAGTCCAGTGGACCCTTGGGGCCCTGGGTTGTCTGACAGACAGGGCCTTTGCTGCATACAAACTGAGCCAGACAGGCTGGGGAGAGAGGGGCCGGGTTTGAGGTGGAGAGGGTGGTACTCAGCTGGGGGAGAGGGGCTGGAGTCCCTCATTGGGGTGAAAGATGGGGGTGACAGACACATTCCAGATGTGAGAGAAGTGGGGTGAGGGACGGGAGGGATGATGGGCTTGGGCTCCAGAATCCCCCCATGACCCCATCATCTATTCTTGGGCGAAGGTCTGCCCCCACCCCAAGCTTCAGTGTCCCCATCTGTGAAATGGGGGCTCATCCTGGCTCCCAGAGAGTTTCAGGTAACGCACAGGGGCTGGCAGCTAGTAAGCCCTCTGCCTTCCTAAGTTGCCGGGAGGAAGAGCCCTTGAGGCTGTGGCTGTGCCCGGGACAGTCAGGTCTGTGGCCTGTGCCCGTCCTCCAGCTGGGCCTCAGGACGCCTGGACTCCTCCTGGTGCCTTGACCGCATTCCAAACTCCCCTGATGGTCCTGGGTTAACCCTCTGCTTCTCCCCTGCCCACACCCTCAGGCACCCCACAGCCTGGTGCCTTCTGAAATAGCCCAGGGCGAGCTCTCCCCTGCATGTGGGCTCTGCCACCATCCTGTCCAGGCCCTTTCTTTCTTCCC
>NW_006294609.1:1636266-1646966 GCF_000327345.1 Myotis davidii | reverse complement strand
GGTGCAGCAAGGCCATGCTGCTTCTGAAAGTTGTAAAGAATTCTTCTTTGCCTCTTTTAGCTTCTGGTGTTCGCTATTAATCCTTGTTATTTATTGGCTTGTAGACACATCACTCCAACCTCTGCCTATGTCATCACATTTCTCCCTTCTGTCTTTCTGGGCATCCTCTTCTTGTAAGGATGCCAGTCCTGCTGGATGTGGGGCCCACCCTGCTCCGGTCTGACCGGCAAAGACCCTGATTCCAAATAAGGTCACACTGTGAACCACTGCAGGTTGGGACTTCAGCATATCACTGTGGAGGGCACGACTCAACGCATGACGGTGCCAGGCCCTATTTCTGTCCTGTTTTACAGAGGGGGAGACAGAGGCCGGATGGGCTAGGAGACTGGCCAGGGCCTCCATGTTGAGGCCGGGCCTGGCCATGTGCCCAGCATGCAGGCCACGCTGCCCCACAGAGCAGTGTGGTGGTGCTTCCCCCGTTTCGCAGATGAGGAAGCTGAGCCACAGAAAGGGAGCACAGCCAGGTTAGCAGATCTCAGCGGGGAGAGGGGGAGGCTCGTGGCCTGTGACCCCTCATCCTTCCTTGAGGGACCACACCTAGCGTCCCTAGTCACTGCCTCACTCCTAGAATCAGGACCCGGCCCTGGCCTCTGTGTGCTTCCTCTGTGACAGGTCAGCTCCATTCCCATGCGCCCGCCCGGCCCCCCAGCAGAACGACCCGCTCTGCTGTGTGGGAGCCTGAGTCGCTGAGCACAAAGGCCCCTGTTGTGGGCCGGCTCCTGGGCCAACTCGGGTTTGAGGTGGAGAGGGTGGTACTCAGCTGGGGGAGAGGGGCTGGAGTCCCTCATTGGGGTGAAAGATGGGGGGGGGTGACACATTCCAGATGTGAGAGAAGTGGGGTGAGGGACGGGAGGGATGATGGGCTTGGGCTCCAGAATCCCCCCATGACCCCATCATCTATTCTTGGGCGAAGGTCTGCCCCCACCCCAAGCTTCAGTGTCCCCATCTGTGAAATGGGGGCTCATCCTGGCTCCCAGAGAGTTTCAGGTAACGCACAGGGGCTGGCAGCTAGTAAGCCCTCTGCCTTCCTAAGTTGCCGGGAGGAAGAGCCCTTGAGGCTGTGGCTGTGCCCGGGACAGTCAGGTCTGTGGCCTGTGCCCGTCCTCCAGCTGGGCCTCAGGACGCCTGGACTCCTCCTGGTGCCTTGACCGCATTCCAAACTCCCCTGATGGTCCTGGGTTAACCCTCTGCTTCTCCCCTGCCCACACCCTCAGGCACCCCACAGCCTGGTGCCTTCTGAAATAGCCCAGGGCGAGCTCTCCCCTGCATGTGGGCTCTGCCACCATCCTGTCCAGGCCCTTTCTTCCTTCCCCAACAGGTGACCCTTCACCCACCCCTCTGGGTACCACCTTTAGGCTCACAGACCTGCTGCCATCACTTCCTCACCTCCTGGGTGCCCAGGTCCTGGGTCAAGTTGAACTCCCTCACCTGCCACATTCACCTGCCTCAGTGGCCTGGCCCTAGTGCCCTCTCCTGCCCACCACCGGCCATGCTGGCCATCTCTGCCAGTAACGCAGCCTCCTCCCCAACATCCATGCAGCTGCTGCCCCTGGCTCCGTCTCCTGAAGCCGCTTCCCGCATCCCTCTCAGATCAGACCAGCCAGGGTTGTGCCTCCCACTTACTTGGGCCCCCTGAGCTGTGTGTGAAACTGGGTGGCCCTGCCCTTCTGCTGTGAGCCCCGGGCTTGGTGTGGCACCTGCTGTATGATGCTCGGAGGTGCCCGAGACCTGGCAGTCAGCACTGCAGGGCCCGAAGACCCCACAGCAGGGCACCAAATGCTTCCTGTCTTTGCTGATCCTCACGTCTCTCTCTAGAGTGCAGCCTGCCTGGAACCCTGGCGGCAGGCCCCCCGGGATGATCTGGGCATGGCCTCTGGAGCCCCAGAGCAGAGCAGCCAGATGGCAGAGGAGACCCCCAGCTTCCTGGACGAGTTTCTCCGCGACTTCCCAGCCCCACTGAGCGCAGAGAGCCCTTTGCCATGGAAGATCCCAGGGACGGTGCTGAGCCAGGAGGAGGTGGAGGGCGAGCTGGCCGAGTTGGCAGTGAGCTTCCTGAGCAGCAGGTAGGCCGTGCACCCACCGGGAGGGGACAGCACGGGACAGGAGGAAGGGGCACGGCGTGTGCCACGGGCCAGCCTGGAGCCTGGCATTTACCCCACACGTCCTTCCCTGTGCAGATCATGTTCCCTGTGCGAATCCCGGCGACAACGCGGTGTTGTTTCCGAGGGCAGCCGTGACAAAGCACCGCAGGCTGCGCGGCTTAGAGCAGCACAAGTGCATTGTCTCGGCCCTGGAGGCTGGAAGTCAGAGATGAGGGTGTCAGCAGGGAATGTCCTCAGGCAAAGGCCGTCTGGAAGAATCTGCTCCAGACCCTCCTCTTGGCTCCTGGTGTCATCCAGTCCTTCGTGTGCCTTGGCCTGGAGACACACCACTCCAATCTGGCTTTCGTTGCCACATGGCGTCTTCCCACGTGTCTGTCTTCACGTGGCGTCTCTCCCTGTCTTTCTGGGTATCCTCTTCTTGTAAGGATGCCAGTCCTGCTGGATGTGGGGCCCACCCTGCTCCGGTCTGACCGGCAAAGACCCTGATTCCAAATAAGGTCACACTGTGAACCACTGCAGGTTGGGACTTCAGCATATCACTGTGGAGGGCACGACTCAACGCATGACGGTGCCAGGCCCTATTTCTGTCCTGTTTTACAGAGGGGGAGACAGAGGCCGGATGGGCTAGGAGACTGGCCAGGGCCTCCATGTTGAGGCCGGGCCTGGCCATGTGCCCAGCATGCAGGCCACGCTGCCCCACAGAGCAGTGTGGTGGTGCTTCCCCCGTTTCGCAGACGAGGAAGCTGAGCCACAGAAAGGGAGCACAGCCAGGTTAGCAGATCTCAGCGGGGAGAGGGGGAGGCTCGTGGCCTGTGACCCCCTCATCCTTCCTTGAGGGACCACACCTAGCGTCCCTAGTCACTGCCTCACTCCTAGAATCAGGACCCGGCCCTGGCCTCTGTGTGCTTCCTCTGTGACAGGTCAGCTCCATTCCCATGCGCCCGCCCGGCCCCCCAGCAGAACGACCCGCTCTGCTGTGTGGGAGCCTGAGTCGCTGAGCACAAAGGCCCCTGTTGTGGGCCGGCTCCTGGGCCACATCCATCCCAGCACCCGCTACGGTCCCACAGAGCTTATATTTTCCAGCCATCTTAGTGGGTTTATTTTTAGTTACATCTGTCTTTTTCTAGTTGTTCTTTCCGGTGTAGATGCAGACGTTTACACGTTGTCTACACTGCGTGTGACTGTCAGGAGCATCCCACCGGGGCTCCCGTTCCCGGAGCTCGAGCGGGCGGGCTCTTGGGTGAAAGGGGCCCCGAGCATATTGGTCCATGGAGTTAGTTCAGATTGTAAGTGGTATCTTTCACGACACTGACTGGAAGTCAGCTGACTGAGTTCAAGGGTGTGACCATTTATATCCTGTCTTTCCCCGTTGTTAGCAGTTCCATGTTACATCTCAGGTCCGCAAGCAGCGTGTACCTTACACTGTGTTATTTACGTGCCTTTTCATCTCTGCTGCTGAACTAGAAACTCCCTGAAAATCCCGAGGTGGGCGGGACTAGAGCGTTTGCCGGGTCCCTGGGCCTTGCACAACACACCGGTCCCTTCACTGCATCTTGTGGCCACTTCAGCAGCCCCGACTGACCAACGTGGGACCTGAGTGCCTTGAGAGTGTGGTGGGCGGGGTCCCCTGGATGAGGCGGGAGGGGCATCCAGGAAGCAGGCCTGTGGCCCGAAGCCAGGCATTGTCTGGGTCCCCACGGCCGGAAGCGCGGTGGCCTCAGCAGTGGGACTTCAGAGGGCCTGCAGGAAGACACAGCTCGACCTACAGGAGAACAGCCGCCCCTCTCCCTGCTGTGGAAAAGGAAAACCCAGTGGTGGGCAGGAAATCCCCAAATAGCAGAGGAACTCATTTCTCATGTCTTGACTGGTTGTTTTTCAAAGGCAGTGCCGGAGGCTTCTCCCCCTGAGCCACCCTCTCATTCATCCCAGTAGGTTCCTGAGGTCATCTGTAGACACCACAGATGCCTAGCCCCAAAGGGACATGACCTCCCCCAGGCTGTGGGAGGTCCTTGCCCTCTGGTGAAGCCCAGTGTTGTCAGCCCAGCAGAGAACCACAGGCCGCCCACCCTGGACCGGGGTCCCCAGTCCTCAGGGAAAGGCATGGAGGGGGAGGGGGCGTTGGGGGGGAACACACATCCTCCAGCCTGCAAGGGGCTCCCACTGGTGAGGAGGCAGATTCTGGGGTCAGGATATATTCTTTACTTTGTTTCGTTAATCTTCACCTGAGGATTGTTTTTCCCACTGATTTTTAGAAAGAGTGGAAGGCTGGGAGAGAGAACTGGACCGGGGTCCCCAGTCCTCAGGGAAAGGCACGGGGGGCGGGGTTGCGGGGGAACACACGTCCTCCAGCCTGCAAGTGGCTCCCACTGGTGAGGAGGCAGATTCTGAGGTCAGCATATACTCTTTACTTTGTTTCATTAATCTTCACCCGAGGATTGTTTTTCCCATTGATTTTTAGAGAGAGTGGAAGGCTGGGAGAGAGAGAGAGAGACACTGATATGAGAGAGAAACATCAATTGGTTGCCTCCCGCATGTGCTCCAAATGGGGCCAGGGGATCGAACCAGCAACCAAGGTACGTGCCCTTGACTGGAATCGAACCCAGAACCCTTCAGTCCCTGGGCTGATGCTCTAACCACTGAGCACCGGCTAGGGTAAGATGTATTCTTAAGGCTGTGGTGTACCAAGGGTAGTGACCCCTGTGCCCTGGGGGAGCCAGGAAGGGCTTCCCAGGAACATGGTGTGGGAGCTGGCCCCAAGGCTGGAGGCTGGGCGGGCAGGCGAGCGAGGCTTGGGAGAGTGTACTTGTGGCCTCGTCTCTTCATCCCCACGGCTTCCTAGGAGCTGCCACTTACTCGTCCCTCTTCTCCTGAGCTCGACCTCCCGTCTCCTCCCTCCACTGCTTCCCCACTCCTGCCCACGCCGACCCCGCAGTTCTGGCTGGCATCTTCGGAGCACTCAGCAAGCCTTGCTTCCCAGAATTGTTCCTCCATGGCCCTGGCAGCCACCTCTCCAGCTATCCCGGCCCTCCAACGGCTGTCTACCCAGGCGCGCTCCTTCCGGCTCGAGCCCTCCCCCCATTCAGTTAGAGGCCCCATCTCCAGTTCAGACCTCATGCCCACCGGCCCCAGGCCTCTTGACCTCAGCCAAACCGGAGACTCACTGTGGACGAGGAACCTGTCCAGTCCCCTGTTCAGTGCCTGCTCTGTCCCCTCCCGTCCACCGCCAGGTGCTGGTCAGCGAGGGCCTCGGCCTCCTCGCAGCATTTACCCTTCAGTCCACCCTGAAGGGGGAGGCCAGAGAGAAGCCTGTCCCATCATGTCACGTCCCTCTTCAAAGCCTACCGGGTCATGGCTCCCCATTTTCTGACACCTGCCTCCCTACTCCCAGCCTCCCCTGGTACCAGCTGCTCTGATGGTCCAGGGAACCCTTGGGCCATGCACAGCCCAGCCT
The DNA here is from genome assembly GCF_000327345.1 of Myotis davidii. Classification (NCBI taxonomy): domain Eukaryota; kingdom Metazoa; phylum Chordata; class Mammalia; order Chiroptera; family Vespertilionidae; genus Myotis; species Myotis davidii. The sequence goes on along the minus strand of NW_006294609.1, from coordinate 1,641,353 downwards.
CGCAAGCACAGCCCAAGGGTCCCGCGCTCCCTAGATTTGTGTTCTGGGGTGGCCGTGATGAAGGACCACTGGCGTGGCGCCTTCACCAACAGAAATGTCTCAGTTCTGGAGGCTGGAAGTCCAGGATCAAGGTGCCAGCAAGGCCGGTTCCTTCTGGTGGTTGTTGGCTGCTCTTGGCTTGTAGGTTCATCACTCCAGTCCCTCCCAGAACCCTCACAGCATTCTGTGTGTGTGTGCGTGCGTGTGTGTGTGTGTGCGCGTGCGTGCGTGCATGTGTGTGTGTGTGTCTATGTCTGAATTTCCCCTTTCGATAAGGACACCAATATTATTGGATTAGGGGCCCATCCTACTCCAGGGTGACCTCATCTTAACTAATTATATCTGCAACCAGCTTTTTTCCAAACAAGATCACATTCTGAGGCACTGGGGATTAGAACTCAATATATGAATTTTGAAGGACACAGTTCAACCTATAAGCTCCCCAACTCCCAGAGGTCCCCAGCTGGTGTTGGTGACCAGGCACCTGTCATCAGGCTGGATGTTGGACAGTTTGTCTGTCCTGGCCATGGAGGCCAGTGGACCCTGCCCACAAGTCTGTGACACCCCCACCCCCCAGGCCCAGCCCACGTCTGGAGCAGCACAGGCCCCAGGAAATGGCGGTGTCATGTGGACATCGGCTCCCCAAGGACAAGAGCTTGAGCTGCTCGTGTGGCCCCGGGTCGGGGTGCAAGTAGTCATTGCTACCTCCAGAGGGGCCTCCCTGGGTGGAAGGGGCCCGAGGGCTCCCTCTGATGTTGGCTTCCGCCGAGGAGCCAGCCCAGCTCACTTCTTTCCGTCCCAGGAACGCTCCGCCGCCACTTGCTGCGTCTCTGGCCCATGAAGCCGTGGCCCAGCTGCTGCAGACAGACCTTTCCGAATTCAGGAAGCTGCCCGGGCAGGAGGAGGAGGACAGCGAGGAAGTGGAGGAGGAGAAGGCCCCCGTGACCTGTGAGTTCTCTTCTTTATGGGGACCCCAGGCTTAGCAGGCAACTGGCTTGCCAGCCAGACGAGAGACAGGCCGCCGGCGAGCACCAGAGTGGGAGAAGGCAGGGCTCACCTTGCCTCCAGCCCTTCCCGTTTGCTGGTGGGAAGGCGGTGTGGCAGCACGTGGCTGAGAGCCTCGAAGGGGCAGCCGTGTGGGTGTGCTCGGACCGGGCAGGGGCATCAGGATGCAGAGAAAGCACTCGCAGCCTGACGGCAGCACGGGGAGCACAGCGGCCATCGCTGGGCTTCGGAACAGCCGGGGTGGACGATGGGTGGCCGTGTGACAGGGGAGGACACCAAGGTCCCGCTTCTGTTCTTCCTCACCATCGTCAGTCGCCCTGCGGTGACGTGGGAGTGGCTCCCAGAGGCAGCCTTGATGTCCGGCGGAGAGAAAATGCCAGAGCTTGGCCCTGGCCTGGGCTTACTCGACCCCGTCAGGTGGAGACGCAGTGGGTTCCCGTGAGAGCTTGGGGAGGCAGCCTGCTCCTGGACGGCGGTTAGCGGGGCGGCCCAAGCCATGCAGCGAGAGCGACCCAGAAACAGAGTGAGCCTTCTCCTGGAGAGGCGGGCTCTAGTTTTGCATGTCTTCCTTTCATTTTCCCATCATTCCTTCCTATCACATTTCACCAAAGTATCCGTTCGCATCAGACCAGAACTACAGCAAGCAAGGACGGCTCGGCCGTGGCCTGTGGCGGGCTGTGCGGTGGGCCAGGCTGGGTGCCAGCTCTCGGTGGCTCCACGCTTTCTGGTGAAAGGTGCGGCTCTGGCCGCCGGCAGAGCTGAAGGCCGGTCGGGATGCAGAAGACAGAGTGGGTTCTGGGGCCGGGCCTGGCCGTCGGCGTAGGGAGAGCTCCAGCAGATTCTTCCTCCTTTGCCATTTCTTATCTGACTGTTATTTTATTAATTTTTAATTGAGATATAATTGACATGTCACACGGTGTAAGTTTAAGGTGCACAGTGTGTTGATATGGTTCATTTATTTAGTGTTTTCACTAGCACCTCCCTCACATCACTTAATTACAGGCATACCTCCGAGATATTGGGGATTCGGTTCTAGGCCACTGCTATAAAGCAAGTCATAATCTTTTTCTGGGGTTGGGGAGCGATCTTGCCTCCGGTTTATAAAAAATGCAACATTTGTCAAGCACACAGTAAAGCGAAGCATAATAAAACCAGGTATGCCTGTAGTGTCCGGCCGTCTCAGCGTCAGTGGGAGCACTGAGAGCAGAGCCAGGAACAGGCCAGGAACAGAGAGGAAAGCAGACAGCCTGTCCCTGCAGGAGGCGCCGGGCCCTCTGTCCTGGTCTCCTGCTCTTCTCCCAGGTTCCCTGCCCTCGGCCATCCCAGCACAAACGCCCCTGGTCCCCACCGGGGACAGGAGACAGGCGGCCATTGTCCTCTGCAAAGCCTGCAGGCCCGCCCTGCCCGAGCTCTGGCGGGAAGTCAGCGCCACCTGTTGGCGGGGAAGGAGCAGTACAGTGGCTGGCAGCGCCAGAGACCTCCACTTGGGGGCTCCTGCCCCCCTGCAGGCCTGGTGTCCCTGCCTGAATCGGCCGTCCCTGTCATGGGAGTGGGGCTTAGTCAGGGTCTCTCCGTGGGTGTTATGAGAATCATCTCCCAAGGGCAGAGATGTGACCAAGACCTCTGTGTGACAGGGTCAGGGGGAGGACGCCAGTGAGCTGCACCCCCCCAGTGAGCAGTCCCCGTGGGTGCCAGGACAGCAGGCAGCCCTGTGAGCAGCCTGAGTGTGGGGGCCAGGCAACCTCCCCACAGCTTATCAGTCTTATTGGTAACTGCCCTTTGCTGGAGCCAAGATCCAAGTTTAAACACGTTGATGAAAACACTAGCGTGACCTAAGGCCAAAGGGTAAACGGTGCTCTGTGTCTCCCTGCGTGTTTCAGACCTGATACAGCCCAGTTCTTGACAAACGCCTGAGTGGCCACCACGTTCTGGGGAGGGGGGGGCGGTGGCAGTGGCCAGTTCTAGGCACCCCCAGTGTGTGGATTTCCTCGGCCATATCGTCCCCTGGCCTCAGCCCCTATTTTCTTCTGTAGCCACTGCCTTGAGGCACGAGCTGTTTCTTCCCCAGCTCCCCACATCCTCCGAGTGTGGCCTGTGACACTCCTGAGTCTGCCCTGTTTCCTGTTCCTGCCCTGGGGCCACCCCCTTAGCTGTGCCTGCCCCCGGCCCCTGGGCCAGCAGGGGTCTCAGGGGGGATTTGTGTAGCAGAATGAACTGAGTCTCGGAGGTGAGGCACCTTGGGTTCTCTTTGGACCTGCTCGTTGTTCATTTTTTCTTTGGAGCCAGGCTTAGGTAGGATTAGAATTTTTGTTTTCAAATCTATATTGGAGGCGTTGTTACCTGTTGCTGCATAACATTGCTCCAAAATTAGTGACTTCCAACAATAGGCATTTATTATCCCATAGTTTCTGTGGGTCTGGAATTTGGGAATAACTGAGCTGGTGGTTCGTGCCCAGGGTCTCTCACGAGGTCGGACGAAGGCCAGTGCGGGCAGAGGCTGTGCTTCCAGGGTGGTTCAGTCTCACGGCTGTAGGCAGGAGGTCTCAGTTCCACGCCATGTGGACTCGCCACAGGGCTGCTTGAGCATCCTCGTGTCCTGGCAGCTGGCTTCCCTCCGAGCCAGTGATGCACAAGGGAAACAGAGAGAGGCAGAGAGAGTGACAGTGAGGAGGACGGGCCCACGGGGTGGAAGCTGCAGTGCCTCTCAGGACCTAGGGTCGGAAGCCACTCATGGTCACTTGGGTTTTATCATCTCCATCAGAAGCAGGTCACTAAGTTACACACTCGGGGAGGGAACTGAGCTCCGCCCACTCTGGAAGGGAGTAGTTTCGAAGCATTTATTGTAGATGTATATGAAAGCCATCACCTGGGACTAACACTTGCAATGATAATTGGGAAAGCACTAAAAAGATGTACTTAAGAAAACGCATCACCCATAAACCACCCCCCATCGTCGGCCTCTGCTGGCATTGGCTGTGTGCCTTCCCTGCCTTTTATTTCTGGGTTCAGGTGGTCGAAGACTTTTTCATGTACTCACGATATGGAATTTTCTATCCTCCTTTTTTCACAACGTTTTCCTTAATATCAGTGTTTTTTTCTGCGTATCATGACATAAGCATTTTACATGCTTTACAAACTCTGTAAAAGTCCATTTTTGTTTTACCCTTTAGTTTTTTGATGTGTGTGTGTTTTTTAAATTAAATTTTATTTGAGAGAACCATGGTTGTTGTTGTTGTTGTTTGTTTGTTGTTGTTGTTTTGTGTGTTTGTGTGTGTGTGTGTGTGTGTGTGTGTGTGTGTGTGTTTAATTAAATTTTATTTGAGAGAACCGTAGCCTCACATGCAGTTATAAGAAATAACACATCAGGATCCCAGGCATCCTTTACCCAGTTCCTCCCAATGGTAACGTCTTTACAAAACGACTGAAATGTCATCCCACAAGACTCCCTCGTGTTCCCATGTATGCCACTAAACCCCCCCCCCCCCCCCCCCCCCCCCCCGCACAACCCCTGCCCACCACTAATCTTCTCTATTTCTGTAATTCTGTCATTTCAAGAATGCACATAAATGGAACCACACAGTATGTACCTTTTGAGGATTGGCTCTTCTCATTCAGCTTAACTCCCTGGCGACTCATCCAGGCTTCTGTGTGTGTGTGTCGGTAGCTCCTTCCTTCCTCCTGCCGAGTGGTGTTCCATGGCATGAGGTACCCAAGTTTGTTCAGCTGTTCACGCGTGGAAGGACCCCGGGGCCGAATCGGTTTTCACCTGTCACGTGTAAAGCTGCTGTGAGCAGTGAGCAGTCAGGCACAAGTTGTGTGTGAACATCGTCTCAATGTCTCTGGGATCAATGCCCAGGGGTGCAGTCGCTGGGTCAATGGCAATTACATGTTAATTTGCAAAAATCATTTTTAATAGCAGCTTAACTCACCAAGAGAACAGACCATAATTTACTCCGTCATGAATCTATATTGTTTCTAATTAGTGCCCAATTATAAGTGATTCTGTACTTTGCCCTTAAATCACCTGCATTTCTGGCTATTTC
>NW_006294609.1:1635331-1636155 GCF_000327345.1 Myotis davidii | reverse complement strand
TGGGGGGGGGGGGGGCTCCATGAGTGGAAGTGTTCCACCATGGGGCCAACCCAGACACTTCTCGCTGCTGATGACACAGGTTGTCACACCGGTGTGCCCGGAGGTGATGGGCTGGACAGGCCTGTGCAGGCCTGTAATGGGGCTGTCTGGAGCTGCAGAGGCTGCTGATGACACAGGTTGTCACACCGGTGTGCCCGGAGGTGATGGGCTGGACAGGCCTGTGCAGGCCTGTAATGGGGCTGTCTGGAGAGCTGCAGAGGCCACAGGAGGGGGGAGGGAGAGCGAGCAGAGCGTCGGCTGGCCTGCGCTGGTGCTTCCTAACAGCCCTCCATCTTACCCATCAGTGCTGGATGCCAAGGGCCTGGCGCTCAGCTTCTTCAACCAGCTCTGGGACGTGTGCAGCCAGTGGCAGAAGCAGGTGCCCTCGACTGCCCGGGCTCCGCAGCGGCAGTGGCTGGTCTCCATTCATGCCATCCGGAACACTCGCCGCCGGATGGAGGACCGGCATGTGTGCCTTCCGGCCTTCAACCAGCTCTTTGGCCTGTCGGTGAGTGCTCCACCTCCTGGGCCCCAGGGCGGCTCAGAGGCCAGTGTCCCCAACCAGGACAGCCTAGGAGGGCTCGCACAGGGCGTGGGGGTGGGAAACCACTCTGGGTGCCGAACAGAGCTTCCCACCAGAGCCGAGGCAGGAGTGATGCCTACAGCTTCCGTCTGCAGGTCAAGGTGCTGGACATCTCTCAAAGCCCTTCCAGCTAGCGCCTGACCCCTCCAGCCAGCGCCTGACCCCTCCAGCCAGCGCCTGACCCCTCCAGGCAGCGCCAGAC
>NW_006294609.1:1633323-1634820 GCF_000327345.1 Myotis davidii | reverse complement strand
CAGCCGCAGCGGCAGTGGCTGGTCTCCATTCATGCCATCCGGAACACTCGCCGCCGGATGGAGGACCGGCATGTGTGCCTTCCGGCCTTCAACCAGCTCTTTGGCCTGTCGGTGAGTGCTCCACCTCCTGGGCCCCAGGGCGGCTCAGAGGCCAGTGTCCCCAACCAGGACAGCCTAGGAGGGCTCGCACAGGGCGTGGGGGTGGGAAACCACTCTGGGTGCCGAACAGAGCTTCCCACCAGAGCCGAGGCAGGAGTGATGCCTACAGCTTCCGTCTGCAGGTCAAGGTGCTGGACATCTCTCAAAGCCCTTCCAGCTAGCGCCTGACCCCTCCAGCCAGCGCCTGACCCCTCCAGCCAGCGCCTGACCCCTCCAGCCAGCGCCTGACCCCTCCAGCCAGCGCCTGACCCCTCCAGCCAGCGCCTGACCCCTCCAGCCAGCGCCTGACCCCTCCAGCCAGCGCCTGACCCCTCCAGCCAGCGCCTGACCCCTCCAGCCAGCGCCTGACCCCTCCAGCCAGCGCCTGACCCCTCCAGCCAGCGCCTGACCCCTCCAGCCAGCGCCTGACCCCTCCAGCCAGCGCCTGACCCCTCCAGCCAGCGCCTGACCCCTCCAGCCAGCGCCTGACCCCTCCAGCCAGCGCCTGACCCCTCCAGCCAGCGCCTGACCCCTCCAGCCAGCGCCTGACCCCTCCAGCCAGCGCCTGACCCCTCCAGCCAGCGCCTGACCCCTCCAGCCAGCGCCTGACCCCTCCAGCCAGCGCCTGACCCCTCCAGCCAGCGCCTGACCCCTCCAGCCAGCGCCTGACCCCTCCAGCCAGCGCCTGACCCCTCCAGCCAGCGCCTGACCCCTCCAGCCAGCGCCTGACCCCTCCAGCCAGCGCCTGACCCCTCCAGCCAGCGCCTGACCCCTCCAGCCAGCGCCTGACCCCTCCAGACAGCGCCTGACCCCTCCAGCCAGCGCTGATGAGAGCCTTGGCTGGGTCACGGCCTCGGCCAGGCATGGGGCCAGGAGGGCGGTAACCCCGCTCTTTCCCAACCAGGACCCCGTGGATCGCGCCTACTTCGCAGTGTTTGACGGTCACGGAGGAGTGGATGCCGCGAGGTACGCCGCTGTGCACGTGCACGCCAACGCTGCTCGCCAGCCGGAGCTGCCCACACGCCCCGAGGGAGCCCTCAGAGAAGCTTTCCGGCGCACCGATGAGATGTTCCTCTGGAAAGCCAAGCGAGAGGTGAGGACAGGTGACCGGTGGCTCCGGGGAGGCCCGGCCCTGCGGAGGGGTAGAAGCTCAGTGGTGCTGGAGAGTCCTCACTAAACGCTGCTGGCGGTCACCTCATTTTGTTCTTAGAGCCAGCGGGGCTTGTTTTTAACCTGAATAGAAGCAACATGAAGCTTGCCGCGGGTGCAGCCTGGCCCTGCCGCGTGGACCTGCCCCACTGCGGAGGGTGTGCCTCCTCGTGGGGAAGACAGACCGGCAGTGTTAGGATGTGCTCGGGG
>NW_006294609.1:1630476-1633277 GCF_000327345.1 Myotis davidii | reverse complement strand
CGATGCGCCCGAAACCAAGGTACATGCCCTTGACCGGAATCGAACCTGGGGCCCTTCAGTCTGCAGGCTGACGCTCTCTCCACTGAGCCAAACTGGTTAGGGCCAAAGAATTTTTTTAGAGAGAGTGAAAGGAAGGGGGAGAGAGAAACATCGATGTGAGAGAGACACTTTGATTGGTTGCTTCCCGCACACGCCCCAAGCAACCGGGACCAGGGATTGAACCTTCAACTGAGGTACTTGCCCTTGATCGGAATCTAACCTGGGACCCTTCAGTCCGTGGGCCAATGCTCTAAGCACTGAACCAAACCGGCTAGGGCCCAGGATTTTGTTTTACTCAAGCATGGTGGAATGACAGACAATTGTCCTGAAAGAAGAATTTATTACTTAGAGGAGTTCGTTACTTACAATTCCCACGAGGGTGCACCGTGCCACACAGTGCCACAGGGGAAGCACCACGTGGGTCAGGAAGCAGAGGGAGAGAGGAGAGCCTGGCCAGGGTCTCCACTGTGGCCTCTGCAGGAAGCATGGGAGAGGCAGGGCCAGCAAGTCACAGCAAGCCTAGGACTGGGTAGTTGGAATCACCTCTAGAGGCCCTGGGCCGCAGGGGCAGCCCCCAGCTCTCGGAGCCAGCGAAACACTGGCCCAGCGTGAGAGGCAGAGCAAGTGGTTGAAGCCGTGGGCTCCTGACCCACTGGCTTGTGCATGAAAGGGTCTCCTGGGGGAGACGTTTGATATCTTTGGGAATTAGCTGGCCCAGGGGGTGGGGAGTGGGGCATTCTCTCCAGGATTAGCAAGGCCAATACAAATGATCATAAAATACAGAAAACACAATCATCATGAAGTATAAATCATCATAAAATACAGGAGACAACCCAGCCAGCGTGGCTCAGGGGTTGAGCGTTGACCTCTGAACCAGAAGGTCAGGGTTCAATGCCCGGTCAGGGCACATGCCTGGGTTGTGGGCTTGATCCCCAGTGTGGGACGTGCAGGAGGCAGCCAATCAGTGGTTCTCATCATTGATTCTTCGATCTCTCCCTCTCCCTTCCTCTCTGAAATCAATAAAAATATATTTAAGAAAAATAAAATAGAGAAAACAAAACTCATGATTCATATGCAGCCACACTTGCCCTTGCTCTGCTGGGCAGGGTCCCAGCAGGAGCTGGTGTCCGCTGGGAGTGCTCTGTCCTCAGGAGTTAGAGCCACACAGGGATGAGGCATCTGTTTCTGAACGAAGGAAGAACCCGTCCTCCCCTCAACCCAGCGCTGCGCCTTACCTGTGTGCTCTTCAGTGGTTCTCCCGCAGCCTGTGGGGTCGATACAGAGATATGTCCATTTAGACTTGGGGAAGCTGAGGCCCGGTTGACCTGCCCCAGTTGACACAGCTGGTGAGGAGATTTGGGGTGGGGGCTGCACCATCATCAGACGCTCTGCGCACAGAATGGAAGTGATCACGGTGCCGCCGGCAGCCCTTCCCTCTCTCTGAGCACGCCTCCAACAGTTAGTTCTTCATCGGACTACGTGTGCCTGCGGGGCAGGTGCCTGGCCCACCCTCACCCGCTCGGCCCTCTCCTCCCACAGCGGCTGCAAAGTGGAACCACAGGCGTGTGTGCACTCATCACGGGAAAGACCCTGCACATCGCCTGGCTGGGGGACTCCCAGGTCGTCCTGGTGCAGCAGGGACAGGTGGTGAAGATGATGGAGCCGCATAAACCCGAGCGACAGGTAAGGGGCTCCTCCACCCACACCCTGGGAAGCAGATGGTCAGGGAGCCCTGGCCAGGCATTGCTGGGACAGAGGAGGAAGTAAACGGGACTTTGGGCCGTCTTCCCAGGAAACCCTTGGCACCCCTCCACAGGGAGAGCTCCCCTGTCTGACGCCGGTGGCCAGGGGTCCCCTAAAGCTCGGCACATGGACAGCCAGTGTCACAGCGACACGGAGCCCAGGGCTGCAGGGGAGAGCTGGGCTGTGTGCCCAGCAGGCAGCCAGAAGTGGGGTCCATGTGCAGGGTCTTGTCATGCCTGCAGACAAGGGGGGGCCCACCTGGGCTCTGGGAATGAGGGCAGGAGGAGGTAATGCTGGGCTTCCTTAGGCAGAAGCTACGCTGAGACCCTGAGGTCACTCACCCTGGAAGCAAGGACGACTATTCCTGCTCAGACCATGTCTCACCGAAGTGTCCGTTCTGTCTCCTGAGGCGGGAGAGCGAGCGTTTGCACATCTCGGGGTGCCTCTAGCCCCACATGCTGCTTGCTCTGGCTTTTTCACCTACTCATGCGCCTGGTGGGTGTTCCACGTCAGTACATGCACATGAAGGCTCCCACCCTCTCCCAGGGCTGCTGGAGTCCCATTCATTTCCATCCCTCCTTGATGGACATGTTTTTTTTTCAGTCTTTTGGTACTAGAAGCCGTAGATAGCTTAGGACAGCATTTCCTCGTTCAGGGACAGGGACGTCTAAAGGGCACGTCCCCAGAGGCTGCTGGAGTCCCATTCATTTCCATCCCTCCTCGATGGACATGGGTTTTTTTCAGTCTTTTGGTACTAGAAGCAAGGCAGCCATAGATAGCTTAGGACAGCATTTCCTCATTCAGGGCCAGGGTCGTCTAAAGGGCACGTCCCCAGCAGTGCAATAGCTGGGTCAGAGTGTACAGATTTGCAAGCTGCCCCCTCAGGCTGTGCGGGGCCCTGTGGTCTGAGAGGTGAGAGGCCTTCCTTCACTTTGCATTTCTGTTAGGGAACCAGCTTAAGCGTCTTTTCAAGGCTGAAGATCATTTCCGTCACCTTTCCTGACTTTTGCCCATTTTTT
>NW_006294609.1:1619520-1630369 GCF_000327345.1 Myotis davidii | reverse complement strand
CCCAGAGAGGTTAAGTAACTTGCCCAAAGCACACAGCCAGGAAAGGGCAGGTATTCTCTGTCACTCCGGGGCCTCCAGTGCCTGCTCTCCGGTGGACCTCCCACCCCAAGACAAGCAGCCCGATGACATGTGACCCAAGTTCGGTCTAGATACAAACCTATGCTTGAGGTCCCGGTTCTGCACCCGCCGGCTGCACCCACGTAAGCTCGGAGTTGAGCACCTCCTCTGAGGCCCGCTGGGCGCTTTTGCAGGCAGCCTTTCCCAAACACTGCCCGAGCTCAGCAGAGTGGAGCATGGCGACGAGCAAGGACAGATGTCCATGCTTGGGCCTGGCTCCACCCCTTCCAAGCCTCAGGCTCATCCAACAGCAGACACTGTTGTTACTGCCTCCAGGCAATAGGCTCAGGTCTGAAAACCTTCCAGGGGAATTTATGGAACCAAAGAAGTTTCAGGACTCGTGGCTGGACTGGGCCTCTGTCCTGTCCTCTTTGGCCTGGAGCACCGCGGTCCTTTGGGGAGCCGGACAGGGTCTGTGGGTGGAGGAGAAGGATGAGGACCCAGGGCCTGGTTCAGGTGTCATCCAGCCCTGCCAAATGGCCGCCTGTCACACGCGCTCGGTGTCCTCGCAGCAGCTTACAGAGAAGGGACAGTGTCCTGCCTGCAAAGTGAGACGCCGCAGGGCCTGCCGCCTGACCCTGGGCTCGCGCTCTCTGTTGCCTCGTGAGCATCTCCCGGGCCCCGAAACGCTGCTCAGGGACAGGCTGTTGGTCGGTGGCTGTGAGTGGCCGGTCGGTATTCGCACCATAACCTAGTTAGCCTTTCCTGCACCTGGAGGACGATGGAGTTCTTTGTAATCTCTCACTGTGTTATAATGCCTCATTTGGGCATCTTTCAAGAGCTGTGGCTCCCAGCGCTGCCTTAGAAACCAGCGCCCCTCCTCCTGGCTGGCAGTGCCGGGTGCCCGGCCCGTGGGAGGCCGAGGCCCCCACTCTGGCTGTCTTCCGCAGGACGAGAAGGAGCGCATCGAAGCGCTGGGTGGCTTCGTGTCTTACATGGACTGCTGGAGAGTCAACGGGACCCTGGCCGTGTCCAGAGCCATCGGTAAGGAGGCGAGGGGCGAGAGAAAGGCCGCCCAGGGCTAGGCCTCTGGGCCCAGCTGTTGGGGCGGCAGTGTCATGTGCTGGAAAGGTGCCTGCCGTTGATAAGGCTGTGCTGTCGATCAGATTGAAGGGAGATGGGAAAGTCGCTGTCAGACATCTTGCCCAGAGAACTGCGGTTCGAGTTACGTGTCATTATCTCTTTGTTAAAACACTTCCTCGGAAAAACCTAGGCCCTGCTCCCCTTGGTTAGCTGGGAGATAAGTTTTAAATGTTCCATAAGTGAGTTACCCATCCCCCGATTCATGCTGATGATTCTTTTAAAATCAGAAGCACAAGCTTCCCCCACCCACCTCATTCTATTTTCTCAGCAGCCTGTCGCTGCCAGGCCGCACGCTGGGGCTCGACAGCCATGTCTCTTCTTCAGATTCTTAGGCGTCGCCTCCTTCCTGCTAAGCCCTGTGATGGGACCTCTGTCCCTCCAGCCTCCTGAAACGTCCCCCTCTTGCCAAACGTGTTGCCTTCTTTATCGCCCTTCTCCTTGTGGCTTCTGCCCTTGCGTCTCTGGACATACCAGGGCAGGGAGGTGGGGCAGGCCTCCCTTGCAAGGAGAGGGGAGCCCTGGGAAGCTGGGCATAAGGGACGACGGGGTTTAGTTCACGCTCCTTGGGCAAGTGACTGTCAGGCCAAGAGCAGAAGGAGGGGCGGCAGGAAGCTCTGAGGGGGCTGGGTGAGGTGTGAGCTGTCCAAACCAGGAGGGGAGGGGAGGGGAGGGGTGGGGTGTGGAGCTGCATTTTGAAGGTAAAGCCAGTAGGACCTGCTAACAGCTTAGATGTGGGGTGTGAGACTCAGAGGGAACCCTCAGATTCTGGTGCTGTCTTCCAAGCTGAGGAGACTGGAGGAGCAGGTGTGGGGGAGGAGGAGCGAGCTCAGTTGAGAGCCTGTCCGGTGTCTGAGGGGAGCTGTCGGGAGCTCAGGAGGGCCAGGGCCATAGCCCAGGCGATGTCCTGGGCCGCCCCCTCTGGGCCCCGCTGCCTGGGGAGTGAGAGTGAGAAAGCTGTGTGTTGGAGCTGAACTCTGGCCCTGCTGGGTTCTGGTTCTTCCCCGAGGAACACCAGAATAAACCTGTTACATCCCCTCCATAGGACGTGGTCTTTTCACCCCGTGTCCTTGCCTGTGAGCGTGGGGTAGCCATAGCGGCCAGGCCTGGCAAGATGGACAGCCAGCCCTCTGACTCCAGGCACTTCTCTCCCATGCCCAGGGGATGTCTTCCAGAAGCCCTACGTGTCTGGAGAGGCAGACGTGGCCTCCCGGGAGCTGACGGGCTCGGAGGACTACCTGCTGCTGGCCTGTGATGGCTTTTTTGACGTCGTCTCCCACCAGGAGGTGGCCGGCCTTGTGCAAAGCCACCTGGCCAGGCAGCGGGGCAGCGAGCTGCACGTCGCCGAGGAGCTGGTGGCCGCAGCCAGGGAGCGGGGCTCCCGTGACAACATCACGGTCATGGTGGTCTTCCTCAGGGATCCCCAAGACCTGCTGGAGGGGTGGGCCCAGGGGGCCGGGGAATCCCAGGCCGACAGGAGAAGCCAGGACTTGCCCTCTGCCCTCTCAGAGCCGGAGAACAACACGCCATGGAGAAGCTAGGAGGCCCAGGGCCCTGGGGTCCCCACCCTCTGACCCTACGACCCTTCCCCTCAGGTGCCTAAAGACCCAATAGGCAGGGGTGGGCAGGCGGCACCACCCAAGCAGTGCTTTTCCCTGGGATCCCTGAGCCCCTGTGCTGCTTGCATCAGTCCCTCCTGGTGCCTCTGGCACTGCATGGGGCATGGGTATCACACCTTGCTCATGACAGGCAGTGGGACAGAGGAAGCCTTGCCAGAGAGATGACGACCTGGGAACTGGACTGGCTCTTGATCCCCAGGAGGTGGGGGTGGAACCAGAGGCCGAAGTCACTGGCTGCAGCCAGACCAAAGACACCGGCATGTGTGCGGGGCAGTGGCGCGCTGCGGGGGGCTCTTGGGCAGACTCAGAGCCGTGGGTCTTTGCAAACACGTCCTGGGCGCCCAGCGCAGGTTTTTTTCTCCATTCCTCATAGGCCACAGCTGGGAGGGCTCGCGTCGGCAGACATACCTGGCTGGGCTCAGCTGGCCGAGCTCGCTTCCCAAACGGGAGAGGATCTAGGATTGCAGCTTCAGTGGTCGCCCGCCTGCGCCAAAGCAGCCGGGACATGTGTGACCCTGGCCTCACTGGTCCCTCTCGTCCCCCGAAGGGGCAGGGGGAGCTCAGAGATGCTGCACTCGTCTTTTGTGTTGTTGTTGTTTTCCAGGGAAAGTCTAATTCTGAAGCAGTATTTCCGGTTTTGTCTTTGTTCTGTCAGTGCCAAAGTGACCTGTTGTGTCAAATAACTTAAGCAGAGCTTAGCATTTATTTTAATCCTTAGAAACTTACGTATTGGTTGTTGTTGGTTTTTTAGGGGAACCTTCTTTTGCAGTATTACTGAATTTTTTTCTTAAATCAAGATTGAAATAAAAACCATTCCAGGTAGTGTTAATAAGCCATTCAAGTGCCTTCAACAGCTTTAGGGAAGGCTAGATCTGCCGGGCCGATGATGAGTTCCAATAGGCATGGTTAAGTTTCCTCAAGAGCAGGATTTATTTTGTTACGGCGGGTGGTTTAGGCTAGAATCCTCCCTGCAGAGTTCTTTCTGCCTCTCTGAGATGTGCCGCCGACAGTCAGCAAGGTGGTTGCTAAGAGCATGGGCTGTTCCGCGGGGCCCGGGCCAGACTCAGGGCCCCGGGAACCTGATTCCCACCTTCCTTGGCCCTGCCACTTGGTATCTGGCTGGACCCTAAGCTGGGGGCCCGAGCTCTGTGAGCAGGCACGTCCTTGCTGCTGTTTGGAATGTTCCAGAATGTCTCGTGTTGGTAGTTGGATGGATTTCATTCGGTAACACATTCTTGGAGGCTCTGGCAAGTCTGTGGGTCTGTTTGGAGGCAGCAGGGATGTGGCTGGGAGTCTGTCCCACCCGCCCGACTGATGCCCCTCTTCCTGCCAATAGCTGGCAACCTCTGCTCCCTTGACTGCCTGTGAGAGAGCTCGCCCGGGTCCCCGACTGCCCTGGGAAGGTGAAGCTCAGGTGACTTCGTTTGCTCACATCAAGTGGGCACTACAACTGCTGTGTGGATTGAAGGTGGCAGGGCTGGGAGAGGGCTCCAGGCAGAGGTCAGGCAAGGGGGAGATGGGTGTCTGGTGGGAGGACCTGGGCTTGCCGGGGTGGGCAGGGCTGCTGCAGGCAGAGGCTGGCAAGTCTGGGTGGGGGGGGCAGTGAGTTGCTTAACTGAGGCTTCAACAGAAGGTTGCCCAGGAGCTGGGGCAGTGGGAGGAAGCTTGGTGCCAGGTCCCCAAAGCGAGGAGTCCTGTAGAGGCCTTCCCAGTCCACCCACAGCTGCAGAGCCCCAGGAAGATCTGCCTGGGGAGCCCCCTGACCCCAGGGGCATTGAGGGGAGTCCCGGGGAAGTGGCGGGGATGACGAGAGGATGTTTTAGGGAAGGAGCCCGGGGGGCCACCCGCAGGTTCTGAACTTATCCCACCCCCGCAGCAGGATGAGGACGCGGAGGCCGTGCAGTCAGTGCCTTGCTCAGGGCCTCGTGGTAAAAAGCATCTTAAACATGGTCACTGCAATTCAGAGAATGTTTGGCAGCCAGCATGCCCATGTGTTACCCCATTTAACTTGAAGGCCCGCTGCCTTCTGGGGGCCAGAAGCCTCCTCGTCAGCCCCTCCCAGCACAAGGCTGGCAGCAGGCTGGATGTGACCCCACCCTCCACTACCAGCCTGGCATCCTGAGGGCATGACCTTAATGGAGGGAGGGAGGGAGCAATGGGCTTGTTTTTCTCTCCTTTGCTCATCGTACTCCGTTGATTGCTGCCAGGAGACGAGCTTGAGAGCGTGGAGTCTGGATTCCCCCCGTTGGTGGCCTGAGCTGTGCCCCGATCCGAGGCTCCCCCAGGACATTTCTCCAGGCTCGTCCTGACACCTCTCCAACCCCAAGCCCGGCTGCTGGAGTCAGCCCCTCACCCCCAGCAGAGGCCCTGAGCAAAGCATTGCTGTCTGGTGTGGCTGTCAGCCCAGGGAGTTCTCATTATCCCGCTGCTCGGGGACTGGCCTGTGCAAGCGCCTGGGCACAGAGCAGGTCTTTTCCATCTGGACTGGGCTGCATTGGAGCCACTGGGCATCTTCAACCACCGGGCATCCTTGGCCCACTTCCTCTTCAGGACACAGTCTGAGGGCCCCTGGCTGAGACACTAGTCTGAAAACCTTGGTCCCCTTCTCAAGTCCCAGCTTTGCCACTACCTTATTGTGCAAGCTGAGTAAGTCGTTGCATTTCCCTGGGCCTCAGTTTCCCCTTTGTAGGGCACAGGGTTGCTCGGAGTCTGCAGCAGCTCCAGGAATTCTGGAGGTGCAGGGGGTACTTGGGGGAACCCAGCACATCCTGGGGAGATGCTGCCAGTGCTGAGGGCCCTTCCCCCACCGCCAGCAGGAGGGGGTGAATAGGTTTTACTAGTGTCTATTCTTAAAATTAAGTGGGTTGGAAAAGAATTGAGCTACTGATGCCAGCGCCTTATAAGGAATACAAAAGCTGGAGAATTGCAGCCTTGCTTTTACAGGTAGAGCTGATCCGGAGCCAGCAGGGGTGGGAGAGGCAGGCAGCGGAGGGGGAGGGCCTGGGAAAGGGCAGCACAGCTGGGCTCCCAGGGCGGCTGGTCCAACTCCCAACCCTGAGGTGGTTGCATAGCCTCCCTGGCCCAGCCTGAGCTCAGCATCCAGGGCCAGGAAGTGGGTGTGTTTTAGGGAGAGAGCAACAGGGCGCTCACTGAGGTCCTGGGTCAGCTTTTGGCCATAGCCCTGTCTCCCGTCCTGTCCTCCCTGGCCCACACGTAGTCCCTGGCCTTGCCCCTTCCCCGCCTACCTCAGCAGTATTCCCAGGGCCAGGGGCACAGTTCTGACAGCTCCTAGGCCTGGCTCCCGTGTCAGCTAAACGGAAACTAGGTGGGTTTGTGCAAAATGAGCCATTTGGTTTGATTCTGCCTGTAGCCCAAAGGGGCAGATGCCTGGGGGCCTTTTCCAAGGCTCCACAACTTTGCCAAATTCGCCGAGCTTTGCCATTCACGTACTGTGCCAGCCTTGCCAAGGATGTATCTGTGCACATTTCAGTGAGGTTCTGTGGGGGGGAGGGGAAGGGTTAGGAGGGGGCGCGGTTCTAAGACAGGATGTCTGTTTGCCCTGACCTGACTATAGGGACAAGTGCCAGGTGGGAGGCCAGAAAGGCAGTCCCCTCCCAGGGCTGTTGTGCTCAAGTGTCAATAAACCATGAGTCTGAAACCCGTGTCGAGTCCTGAATTCTGCCTTCTCTCGCCTCCGGATTCCTGGTTCCCCTGGGTGTCCAGGGTGTTTGGAAGCTCCTGGGGTGAATGGGGACCATAGACAAATCTCCTCGGAAGGGGAGCAGTTGAATTCTGGAGGGAGCCCTGCCTCCCCAGCTAGCTATTCTGCCCAGCCTGGTTCGCATCCCGGGGCTCCCAGCCCACCCCCGCCCCCAGCAGCAGGAAGTCACATTCACTGTGGGCACGGGCAGGGGTGGCAGGGGAGAGGCCAGGCCTCTGGGAGCCGGCAGGAGTCCTTGGTGTCCCTGGGCACTGAGGATGGAGACCCTGCCTGCACAACACTCACCCAGGAGAGAGCGGGTCCATGGCCCAATGGGAAGTTCTTCCTTGAGCTCCTGGCTGAATTCAGACCCCGAGGGAACTTGGACAGCATCCAAAATACTCCACACAGAAGCTCCCGAGCCAGGGCCCCGGATGCTGCCTGAACTTCTCCCCCAAACATAGGGTGGGGTGGCCTGGGCTTTCAGGTTGGTTGGGGCCAGCTAGCCGGTGGGGTTGCTGTGTCGCTCCCTCCCTCTCCTTGCCCGTGGGACCCTCTTGCCCACTTTCAGGTCTGGTTAGCCTCATTTCTCATAGTCCTTCCCAAATCACCCCTGAGGGCTTTTAGCACCCCCTCCTGCTCCAGACAGCCTGGGCATCAGTCTTCCACCCTCCAGGCCACACTGCCAGGGAGGCAGCATGATCTCTTCATCCTATCATTTGGAGGGAGGGGGAGCTGGGGCTTCCAACTAGACATGCCCCTCCCCCAGCCCCACCTACTCACCCATCTGCCTTCTGCCTCCCTCGCCCCCTCTGC
This sequence comes from Myotis davidii, assembly GCF_000327345.1. NCBI lineage: Eukaryota > Metazoa > Chordata > Mammalia > Chiroptera > Vespertilionidae > Myotis > Myotis davidii. The sequence goes on along the minus strand of NW_006294609.1, from coordinate 1,623,037 downwards.
CTCCTTCTAAGCTCCCGCAGAATCTGCCAGGCAGATCCTTGGTCTTAAGTATATGCTGTCTTGATTGTTCTCTAATGAGTCGTCTCATGTGTCTGAACCTCATCACTAGAGCCAGATGGTGGTTCCGCGCACACCCCCCCGCCCTCCGCCACAGAGCTTGGAGCCCAGAAGAGCATTCTCTCTGAAGCCACTGGATGGGGGCAGGGGGAAGCCTGAAGGACTGGGCACACTGTGTAAGCAGGGACGGAGTGACCCCTGGGGGGCCAGGACATCAGCCGGGTTCTCTGCCAGCAAGGAGACAAGTCTGCACCAGAGGTCAAGACTGAACTGGGGTCTGCCAGGCACAGCACAGGGGCCCCTTGGGGTGCCACTGCCCACCACAGGCAGGCCCCTCCTTAGGCCACTGTCTTAGTCATTCTGGCTACGGCAGGGGAGACGTCCTCCTCCTGTTTTACCTCCTTCCTCTTCTCCTCTTCCCTGCCCCCTACCTCCTTCCTTAAATTATAAAAGCAATACGACAACATGACAAAACTGGGAAAAGAGAGAAAATGAAGATTTGGTTTTGAGTATGGAACAAAATAACAAAATAGGCAAGGTAAGTGTTTAGCAATATCGTTTAAAAATAAAACTTCTTGAAATGAAAGGCACCTTTTGCCCAGAGCAACTAAAACAATGTATAGTCGGTGGAGAGGAGACAGAGTAAATATAAGAGCTATGTATTTCAGAGTCAGAACTGTATGGATGTGTTTCATTGGCTGCAATCTGGTACGTTTAATGTCTGTGGCATCATGTTTGAGAATCAAAGCCTCCCTTCACGAAGCTGGTTCTCAGCGGCCTTTCCTGGCCTGCAGGCTCAGCCATGCTGACAGGCGCAGGCTGCCCACTCCTGCCTCAGGCCATCCGTTTCTGATCCCCACAATACAGCACACCTGGGCTGGGTCTTCCATTGTTAAAATATGAAGTATTTGACATAAATACATTGAGCATCAATGTCAGAGATCAGACATGAAGCATAATAATTACAGACCCACCAGCCAACTCAAAATATCGTCTTACCAACAGTGTTCGCCTTTGAGAGCCCACCGTCTGCATCATCTTGAGAGATGACTTCTTTATAGATTTACCACATACGTATATCTCCCTATACATTTTGCATGTCTTTTTTAAAATTTTATTTTGTATTGGTTTCAGGTGTATGCATAGTGGTTAGACCAGGGGCGGGCAAACTTTTTGACTCGAGGGCCACAATGGGTTCTTAAACTGGACCGGAGGGCCGGAACAAAAGCATGGATGGAGTGTTTGTGTGAACTAATATAAATTCAAAGTAAACATCATTACATAAAAGGGTACGGTCTTTTTTTTTTTTTTCAATAGTTTTATTCATTTCAAACGGGCCGGATCCGGCCCGCAGGCCGTAGTTTGCTCCCGGCTGGGTTAGACAATCATATACCTTGGTATTCCCAGAATCCGAACTGATGCCATACATAGTTATTGCAGTATTATTGACTATATTCTCTGTGCTTTACCTAATCCCCATGACTGTTCTGTAACTACCAATTTGTACTTCTTAATCCCTTCACTCTTTCACCCAGTCCTCCAAACCCTCCTCCCCTCTGGCAACGACCAGTTTGCTCTCTATGAGTCTGTTGCAATTTTGTTCTTTTTGTTGTTTACATTCCACAATATAAGTGAGATCATATGGTATTTTTCTTCCTCTGACTGACTTATTTCACTTAGCATAATACCCTCTAGGACTAGGTCCATCATGCTGTTACAAATGGTAAGATTTCATTCTTTTTTTTATGGCCAAGTAATATTCCATTGTATATATGTACCACCACTTTTTTTATCCACTTGTCTAGTGATAGGCACTGGGTTGCTTCTGTATCTTGGCTATTGTAAATAATGCTCGTTTTGCTTATCTTTTTATGAAAAGTAGGAAAATAATGAAAATAAAAAAACATGAAAAGACTTAAAAAATTTTGCTGTATGTGTTCTATATCATGTTTTTCATCACTCAGTGTTCTGTTTCTCAGCTTCATCTGTGCTGTGTGGGTTTCTGGCTTTTTGCAGAAACAGCTGCTATGAACATTTTCAACAGGTCTCCCAACACCCATAATCAAGAATTTCTAGCCGAAACCGGTTTGGCTCAGTGGGTAGAGCGTCAGCCTGCGGACTGAAAGGTCCCAGGTTCGATTCCGGTCAAGGGCATGTACCTGGGTTGCGGGCACATCCCTGGTGGGGGATGTGCAGGAGGCGGCTGATCGATGTTTCTCTCTCATCGATGTTTCTGACTATCTCTCTCCCTTCCTCTCTGTAAAAAATCAATAAAATATATTTTTTTAAAAAAAGAATTTCTTGGGCATACCAAGGAGTGAAACTGCTGGGACAGACTGGCCATGGAATTTACAAGGCCAAGAGCAAATCAAAACACAGGCCCCTTGCCTGGCCACTGTGGCTCAGTGGTTGAGCATCAACCTATGAACCAGGAGGTCACGGTTCAATTCCCAATCAGGGCACATGCCCGGGTTGCAGGCTCAACCTCTAGTAGGGGGCGTGCAGGAGGCAGCCGATCAATGATTCTTTCATCATTGATGTTTCTACCCTCTCCCTCTCCCTTCCTCTCTCTGCAACCAATAAAAACATATTTTTTAAAAAATATATTAGACCTAAATCTCCCATGCAGAAAAATTCCCAATAATTTCTGTAGAAATACTCTCAAGGAGGTGAAGCATAACTCCCCACTCCTTAAGAATGAGTATTGCATAGTGACTTCCTCCCAAAGAGTACAGTATGGAAAGTGGGGGGGACAGAGGAAACCCCCTACAGGGGAGAAATCTGACAGACACTACCTCAGCCAGATGATCAAGATCAACATCAACAGTGATGTCACATTAATAGTAAGTAGCCTGGTCCTAGCCAGTTTGGCTCAGTGGATAGAGCGTCGGCCTGTGGTCTGAAGTGTCCTGGGTTCAATACCAGTCAAGGGCACATGCCCAGGTTGTGGACTCAATCCCCAGTAGGGGGTGTGCAGGAGGCAGCCTATCAATGATTTTCATCATTGATGTTTCTATCTTTCTCCCTTCCTCTCTGAAATCAATAAAAATATATTAAACAAACAAACAAATATGTGTTACTGGCATAAAGACAGACATAAAAACCAATGGAACAAAATAGAGAGCCCATAAAAAAATTCTCACATATATGTCAAATGATTTTTTACAGGGGTGCCAAGATATAAAGAACATTTTCCAAATGTTGTTGGGAAAACTGGATATCCATTTATAAAAGAATGAAGTTGCACCTTACCTTACTCCAAATACAGGAGTGAATTTTACATGGGTAAAAGAAACATAAGTGCTAAAACTATAAAAATCTTAGAAGAAAACAGGGCAAAATCATCATGAGGTTGCATACAGCAATGATTTCCTGTTTATGATGCCCTAATCACAGAGAACAAAAGAAAAAATAGATAAATTGGACTACATAAAAATTAAAATCTGTGCAAAGAATAAAA
>NW_006294609.1:1615085-1615332 GCF_000327345.1 Myotis davidii | reverse complement strand
GCAGGCTCAACCTCTAGTAGGGGGCATGCAGGAGGCAGCCGATCAATGATTCTTTCATCATTGATGTTTCTACCCTCTCCCTCTCCCTTCCTCTCTCTGCAACCAATAAAAACATATTTTTTAAAAAATATATTAGACCTAAATCTCCCATGCAGAAAAATTCCCAATAATTTCTGTAGAAATACTCTCAAGGAGGTGAAGCATAACTCCCCACTCCTTAAGAATGAGTATTGCATAGTGACTTCCT
>NW_006294609.1:1607457-1615011 GCF_000327345.1 Myotis davidii | reverse complement strand
AAGCCTTTTCTCTGACCCAGCCACTACGGAAGGTGCTAGGGGCACAGAAAACAAAAGAAGCATAGACCCACCCTAGCAAGTTAGGCTCAGTGGATAGAGTGTTAGCCTTGGTCTGAAGTGTCCTGGATTCAATACCAGTCAAGGGCACATGCCCAGGTTGTGGACTCAATCCCCAGTAGGGGGTGTGCAGGAGGCAGCCTATCAATGATTTTCATCATTGATGTTTCTATCTTTCTCCCTTCCTCTCTGAAATCAATAAAAATATATTTAAAAAAAATAGTAGCCTTGACATATTGTGATAAAAATAGTACTTGAACTCTATGGTCTTCCTTCCCCAAATCCACATACCCAGATGTATTATGAGAAAATCATTAGACAAATCCCAAATGAGGGACATTCTACAAAATATTTGTCCAGTATCCCCCGAAACTGTCAAGGTCACCAAAAACAGAACGTCTGAGAAACTGCCAAAACTAAGAGGAGCCTAGGGATGACTAAATGTAATGTAAAAAGGACTCGAGGTGAAAACTAAGGAAATCTGGCCCTGGACAGGTAGCTCAGATGGCATATTGTCCTGAAATGCCATCCTTGGTCCGGGCACATATAAGAAGCAACCAATGGCCCTGGCCCGTTTAGCTCAGTGGATAGAGCATCGGCCTGCGTACTGAAGAGTCCCAGGTGCGATTCCACGTGAAGGGCATGTGCCTTGGTTGGGGGCACATCCCCAGTAGGGGGTGTGCAGGAGGCAGCTGATCAATGTCTCTCTCTCATCGATGTTTCCAACTCTCTATCCCTCTTGCTTCCTCTCTGTAAAAAATCAATAAAATATATTTAAAAAAAAAAAGAAGCAACGAATGGATGAATAAGTAAGTAGAGCAATGTCTTGATATCTCTCCCTCTCTCTGAAATCAATAAAAATATATTTAAAATAAATAAAAAATATTTATGTAGTTCAGTGAGCAGGATTTGGGCATGAATTAGATTTGGGGGTCAGTAAAGAATGTGGTTGAGGAATATGTTTACTTTTTGGCTTGGGGAGCAGGGAAGATGGAGGGGCTCCTGGGTAAGATAAACAGTGGTCAGCTGAGGAGTTCAGTGGAGACTTGTAATGAAGCGTTGTGCACTTGAGTTTGGAGCTAATGCATGAGGCTTGGTTTGGCAAGGACAGGATTAGGGTGAGGCAACTGAGGAGCCTAGAATGCAATATCTAAGGAGGCGCTTGCTCTCGGATGTTAATGCTGTGCTTACATAACCCTGAGGGTGAATGTTTCCTTAGATGTTGCACCCTAGGCGCCTCCCTTAACTTGCCTTATCATAGTCCTGGCCCTGTTTGAAAACTTCTAACTGGCAAGTAGAAGACAGGGAAATTCAAGGAATGGACAGATAAAAGGAATCTACAAAAGGAGATGAAAAACAGCCGGTGCCAGCAACGAGCCCAGCCTTCAACTGAATACTAAAGAAACTGCCTTCTAAGCTTTCTTGATTTTCTAGGGTGTTGCTGCATTCATATTTCCTCCCTGTCTAAAGCATTAGTTAGAATGTTTGTTAATTTCCCAGTGGCGGGGGATTTTGAAATTTAAGTTTGTGCCTGACTGGTTTGGCTCAGTGGATAGAGCGTTGGCCTGCGGACTGAAGGGTCCCGGGTTTGATTCAGATCAAGGGCGTGTACCTTGGTTACGGGCACATCCCCAGTGGGGAGTGTGCAGGGGGCAGCTGATCGATGTTTCTCTCTCATCGATGTTTCTAACTCTCTATCTCTCTCCCTTCCTCTCTGTAAAAAATCAATAAAATAAAATAAAAAGAATTAACCAATGATTCTTTCTCAAATCAATAAACATTAAAAAAAATTTAAGTTTGTGCGATTATTTGTTAAATTGAGCTGTGATTAGAGGATTTGACTTGAATAATACTTGCTTATTTTGTTAAAACTTGTGGTTCAGTATAGGAGACTTTTTGTATTTTGTATAGGTATAAAACTCAGCATGTATTTTTGTCTTATTAATCCTGTTGCTGAACTTATATTTTTGCTTACTTTATATATCACGGTCTGATAGTGGTAAAATATTTTACTATAACTGTGTTTTTATTAGTTTTATTTTATTTCTAAAAATTTTTGTTTTCTGTTTTATGTCGTTATGTCATTGGATGCATTTGATTTCACAATGCCTTTTTATTATATGTGTTTTGGGCTCACCTTTTCTTTTTTAACAACAGTACATCTTCAGAGTTTGCCCGTTGGTCTGATCTGAGCTTTTCATATTTTTATATAGGAATTTTAGTTATTTACACTTGCTTGTTATACCTAGTCTAACTTTCCACCATCTAATTTTCTGGTGTTTTGGTACCGTTTAAATGATTCTTTGTCATTTCCTTTTTTCCTTTTCTTTTTTCTTTGTTAATCCTCACCCAATGTTATTTTTTTTCCATTGATTTTCAGAGAGAGAGGGAGAGGGAGAGACAGAAAGAGAGAAACATCAATGTGAGAGAGACACATTGATTGGTTGCCTCTCACGTCTGCCCCGATTGGGGCCAGGGATCGAGCCTGCAAACGAGGTACTTGCCCCTGACCGGAATCACTCCTGCAACCCTTCAGTCCAAGGTCTGACACTCTAACCACTGAGCAAATGGCCAGGGCACCATTTCTTTTCCACTTATAATGTGAGGAAAGTGACCAGTACATATCTTGATTTGCTATATGAATTACATTTCCCCTTTTATCTTTTGTCATAATTTATAAGGTAGACATAAAACTATGCCACAAAAAAGCTTTTTACACTGAAAAAAAACATATAAAATTGTACTTCTAAAATAAATTTTATCTTTATTTTATGTAAAACAAGACCTAGTGTGCCTTGCTTTTCCTATCACCTTTCTCCCTCTCTGGTTTTCATTGCATTAATCTGAGGTTAAAAACCCTGCTATTTAAAAATATCCTCTTTTTTTTTCTTTTGTGTTTTGTTTGTTACCATAGCAACAATTATTTCAACCTATCAGCATCAAACAGTGTATGCCGAGTGGTGTTTTTATTCAATTATCTCTCTATCTTTAGCTCGTTTCACGGCTCATAGCCAGTTCTTTTCTCTCATTTCATCATTCATGAGGTTCTGATTCATGTCTTGGTGATTTATTGTACAATTCTGAACAGTTTTTTGCAGAAAAGGGAGTTAATTGGTCAGAAACCTAAGTCAAGGTGACTTTGGTAAAAAAAGAGAATTTATTCAGCTGAGCCTGTAAAGTCCAGGTTCAGCTGAATATAGTATCAAACTATGTCATCAGAAAATGGACTCCGCTTTTCCTGTATCACCGTCATTCTAAGAGAGCATTTCTCACAACATGGCAGACTTGGCCCCAGACTCATACTCACTGTCTTAGCACCCCAGCAGAAAGAGAACACTCCCTCCCCCAATTGTTTCTTTCAAAGTCTGGGCTGAGTGTCATTGTCCTGGAACAGGTCACATGCCCATCCTTTGAAGGAATGTCTGTGACTCTGATTGGGCAGCCCTGATCATATGCTAATTCTTGAGAGTGCAGAAGAAACCATTCACCAATGGAAAATTGGGTTGTGCTACCAGGGAGAGCAAGAGTCGATGCTGTGCAGGTAAAAATCACAGATGTCCATTGTTTTCCAAGTTTCTACAGATCTGTGAATTGTCACCACCCTAGAAAGACAATAAGGAAGGTGGCCAGCTAGTCAGCCAAGTAAGGACTTATGCACTTATGCTTGGTTTCAGTGGTTTGGTTTCAGTGGTCCAGAGCCTAGTTCTCATCTCTGTGCTCCCAGAAATTTGTTGTCACTGTGGACTGGCTCATGCTAACCTGACTCAGTAGAGACTGATGTATAACTAAAACCCATCTTTGAATGAATTATAATTGCCACAGGACCTGAAGAAGGTTGTCTTCTGGTAAGTGTACTTTCTCTGTCAGGAAACCACCAGTGAAGCTAATCTCTAAGTATAAGGTTGCTGACTGCCCGTGGAACCAGGCAAGAGAACTTCTCTGGAGACAATCAGCCGTCAGGTGCATCATGCCACGACAGTGTGGTAGCTCTAAAATATCCACAAATACTGGTATGCGCTACAACGGAAAGACAAGAGGAAACTGAGAGTAGGTTAGTCTGGGCTGGAACATGGAAGGGCAGAGTAAAAGGAATTGGAGTGGAGGGATGGTCAGTCATGGCCTCACTCTGAGAGCACTGGGAGCCACTGACTTGCTTTAAGAAGGGGAATGACGTGGTACATTTTATTATGGAAAGATTGGGTATAAATAAAGAGAAGCCACTGGAGATGGGCCACATGAAGATAGAACAGTTAAGGCTACTGCGACAGTCTAGGACTAGATAAAAGAGTTGATGCAGCAGACTTTAAGCAACAGAATGGCAGTAGAAATCAAGTGAATACACTTAAAATAGTGCTTTCAAAGTTTAATAAGGACCATTTAGATCTTGTTACAATGCAGATCTTGATTCCGTAGGTCTGAGGTGGGGCCTGAGGTGCTGTATTCCTAACAAACTCCCACATAATGCTGCTGCTGCTGCTGCTGGTCTGGAGACCATGTTTTCAGTAGCAATAATTTCAGAAAGTAAAGAAATAGGATTTACAAGAGTTTGTGATGGGTTGGGCAGGGAAGGGGTTGGTAGGGAGGTAAAATAAGTTGTTGAGGATCATACCCAAACTTCCATTTTGAGTATCTGAGTGAAGGTGATGCTATCCACAGATACAAGATGAAGAACAGGTTTGGGTGGGGTAGATAACAACAACAGATATCATGTATTGGGTACTTACTGTGTGTTGGGCTCTTTACAAAAGCTCTCTTATTTTTCTGTACAACAAACTTAGGATTTGAAGAGGAGGAAACTGAGGAACAAGGTCATACAGGAGCAGTCAAACCCTCTGGCAGTGTGACTGCGGAATATGTGCAGTCTGGAAATGTCAAGCTGGGCACATACAGAAGGCAATGGATTGATGTTTCTCATGTCGATGTTTCTCTCTCCTCTCTCTCTCTCTCTCTCTCTCCATCTCTCTAAGCATGCTCTCAGATGAGGGAGAAATTAAGGCAGTGGAGGGAATGAAGCCATCTATGGATTACAGCTTGACCCCTCAGAGTTCTGTCTATCTTGTTCCATATTCCTTTGGGCATTTAATTATTACAGAGGAGGAATCTGGAAAAAAGTTTTTAGCTTTTTTTGTAAATAATTTTTTTTCTGATTGGATACTGTTAGTTCTTTATCCCTGAACTTTAAGAATTTTCCCCACTTACGTCTTGAAGTTGGTTTGTGCTTATTAATGTTTCTGGATCCCAATGAACTCACTCCATTTTCCTCCTCCACCTCAGATATTTTTAGACCTATTATTATAGTTTTCTTTTAATTTTTTTCATTAACAAACCGCTCACTTTTATTCCTCATTTTTTGTGCGCTTTGCACAGTGTAATGAACATATACACTATGCGCTTTAAAATTTAGTCTTCCTCTTTTATTATAATTTTAATTATCACCTCTAATTGATTTGTTGTCTCCTTTTGGGAGATGCCTATAGTTTAAATCTCCATGATGTTCTTCTATTTTCTTCTCTCTTAAAGAATTCCATCACTTAATTGTTTATCTTCCATATTGCTGATTTGCTCTTCCACATTGTCAAATCTGTTTTTTACTGCTTTGACCAGTGAATTTTACTTTGATTATTGTGATGTTAATTTCACAGTACTCTCCATTTATCTTGGCCTGTTTTCAAAAGGTGCAATGTCCTCTTATAGCCAAGAATAAGAATTAGGTGTTTTCTAAAACTGGATTCTGCTTCATGGACTAAATATATTCCCAAGGAGTAATTTTTGGCTGTAGCACTTCTTTTCTCATGTGCCACATGTGTTTTTCCCACAGGGCTCGTTAATAGATTAACTAGTTGAGATTAGCTAGTTGATCTTTTCGGTTGTCTGCAAATCCAGAGTTGACTGCTTTCAAGATCACAGTGCTGGACAATCAGGATGCAGGGTTTTCCACTCTTACTCCCTTCTAAAGATGGCCTGTGAAATGGTTCAGAATCATTTCTGTCTTGTCTTAGCTATTCTTGGCATTCACCTGCTTCAGGGTTCCAGTTTTTCTTTTCCAACCTTTGTTGTTTATGACTATTTTTAGCCTCAGTGTATATGTCACATATTCTCTAGATCTTGATGCTTTTGTTTAGCATTTCCATTTTGGTGTTACAGATCAGTATGTCCTCTAAGTTTCTATCCCTTTTTATCAATCTAGGTCCCAGTCTCTGAATTTTTCTTTTGTTATTTTTTGTTAATCCTCACCCGAGGATATTTTTCCATTGATTTGTAGGGAGAGTGGAAGAGAGAGGGAAAGACAGAGAGAAACATTGATGTGAGAGAAACACATCAATTGGTTGCCTCCTGCATGCCCCCTGACCAGGGCCCAGGCAGGGGGAAGCCAAGTACATGCCCTTCACCAGAATCAAACCCGGGACGCTTTGGTCCAAAGGCGTCAGTCTCTGAATCTTAATGTCTTTCTCTAATGTCTGAACCTACTTCAGTAGGTCTTCAAATATGGTGGATTGGTTATAGGGATTGATGAGATGCTGTAGGAATATAATTCTTGTTTCTATCAACTTAGCCTGTGGTAAAATTGGTTTCCTTATACCTTCTTTCACTTGAGGGCTCAGAATCTTTCTACATTAAGTGAAGACTTACTACTGTACTCTCTAATCCTTTATAGTTCACAGTACTTATCACAACTTGAGCATTATCTATACTAATAAAAGGGCAATATGCTAATTAGATCAGATTAGCATATCTTTGTCCTAAGGTGGCAGAGGCCAAGGCAGAGGCAGTTAAGGGCAATCAGGTCAGCAGGGGAGGGCAGTTAGGGGGCAATCAGGCCGTCAGGGGAGCAGTTAGGGGCATCAGGCTGGCAGGCAGAGGTGGTTAGGGGCGATCAGGCAGGCAGACGAGCAGAGCAGTAAGGAACCAGCTGTCCCAGATTGCGAGAGGGATGTTCCAGATTGGACAGGGGCAGGCTGAGGGACCTCTCCCCTGCACCAATTTCATGAATTTCTAGTATATATCGATTTGTCCATCTCCTCCAGTTTCTGCCACGGAAGATGTCCAGGAACTTGGTAGGTGCTCAACACCCACTTGTTGAAGGAACCCTTGGCCCGATTAGAGGATCCTTCCACCTTTTGTGTTTCACACTTTCTCAGTATGCAAATACCTGTCTCGGTCTCGGTCATGCCTTTTCAGTTTCTGCCCTGGTCTCAATGTTTCTAAGTTGGTGTGGCGACCACGGACTCTCATAGGCCTGACCCAGGCCCGAAGCCCGTGTGCGGCGCGTCGTTGTCCCTAACACGCAGACCGGGGTCACTCTATGGCTGAGTCAGGACCACACTCTACGGCTTTCCCTGTCCCTGACCCTCTGTCAGGATCAGTCCTACGGGTTCTTCCCCCACGCCGTGGAGACCTCCTACGTCTCAAGAGCCACCCCCGGGCTAGCGCACGTGACCGCGTAGGGCGGTGCCGCCGCCGAGTTCCGCCCCGAGTTCGCTACTTCCGCCGGACCGC
>NW_006294609.1:1601616-1607070 GCF_000327345.1 Myotis davidii | reverse complement strand
GGGGGGGCGGGGCGGAGGCCAGGACCCGGGCGATCCAGCACCCCCAGGAGGGGAACGGAACCTCACCCCCAGTTAGCGAGTGTGGTGGTCTTTTTGACGTCCGGGTAGAAAGCTAGGAATTCCTCCAGATGCTTGTCGGGGGCGGCGGGGGCCTTGGTCCTGAAAGCGGTTCGCCCCGGTTGGTGTGCAGAAACGATCCTCTCTTCTCCTCCCCTCGCCTGTGTCTTCCGCGGACGGCTTTCATTAAATACCTTCCGTGGTGCTGAGTGCTCTCCTGCGCAGGCTTTCTAAAAAGCATTAGTTGTGGAATATTTCAGTCCTGAAGTTCTTACATGGATTTTCATATCGTACTGTCGACGTTTCAGGAAGGATTAAGTCAGCATCGCTCTCTCCATTTATTAAAAAAGTCGTTTGGAGTTGGTCCTAATTTGCCTTTCTTCTTTTTTTTTTCTTTACCCCGAGTGAACTCTCTTACCAGCAAAAAGGCATCCAGACGCCCTAGCACAATTGCCGTGGACTTTCACTGTTAGTGTTTTAATGGCCAGTGTGTAGCTATGCAGCCTTAATGGAGCTCTTGCAGTCGCATGCGGGCTCCCTCATCCTAACCCAGATTCCTCAGGAAGGTTTGGCGACAGCCTTGCTTTTATTAGCACCAACTATCTGTGGTGTCTTATGCCGATGAGGACTTGTGGAAGCCTGTGACTGTGTCTTTTGTGTTGAACGAAGGAACAAACTAATATTGATTGAGCACTTCGTGGCAAGTACTGTGCTTAGGTACATTATTCCCTCATTTTATCTGAACTTCCACCTCGAGGGAGGGGAAGGTGGTGATACCATCTCTTTCAGGTGAGAAGGTATTTCAGTGTCAAGCCAGTTCGGAAGGTCACAGCTAAGGAGTCAGACATGAGATTGTAGACTGAGATCCTGTTTCAAATGCTGCAGTTCTTTCCGTGACACCCTGCCATCTTCTTCAAATAGTGTTACTAATAATTTTACCATTTTAGCATATTTTGCTGTTGTAAAGCAAATGTATTTCAGGAACATTCAAATTTGAGTGATCGTAATTTTAGAAATGTCATAGAGGACCTATTTTGCCAAGTATGTTAGCTAGATAGAAAGACAAGTTTAAATTCTATTTTTTTAAAAACCCACTTTAATTCAACATTGAGTATTCTCATCCTCGTCGGGAGCAAAATCGTTCACAATGGCTCACAGTATTCAACTATGGAAATTAACATGAACTCAGAGGCTTAGGAGCCAAAAGAGAAATTAAATTAGGTCAGGCCTAAAAGAAATAAGGCACTAGACCAGTGGTTCTCAACCTTGGCTGCACATTAGAATCACCTGGGAATCTTTTTAAAATCCTGATTTCTGGGCCTCACCCTCCAGAAATTCTGTTTCTTTGTTACTAATGTTGTGGCCCCACCCCATAACAAAGAAACAATTTCTGGAGGATGAGGCCCAGAAACCAGGATTTTAAAAAGATTCCCAGGTGATTCTAATGTGCAGCCAAGGATGAGAACCACTGCACTAGAAAGTAATGAAGAGAAAGTACTGCCTGCAGCACCACTTCTCTGTCATATCTGATGGCTGTTGTACCTGCTGGAAAGTATGCCAGTAAATGTTTCATTATGAGAGGCTCAGATTTGCTCATCAAGCCCTTCATCCCCTTTAAAAGAAATTAGCATCTAAAATAGGTACTGAAATAATCTTTAGGTTTAAGACAGTTTTTGTTGTTATTGTTGTTTATCCTTACCTGAGTATATATTTTATCCATTTTAGGATTTTTAGAGAGTGGAAGGGTGGGGGGAGAGAGAAAAATCGATGGGAGAGAGAAAAATCGATGTGAGAGAGACTACCACCGATTGCCTCCCAAACACGCGCAGACTAGACCAGGGTTCAAACCTGCAACCGTTGTATGTGCCCTTGACTGGAAATTGAACCAGTGACCCACCGGTGCATGGGCTGACACACTAACCACTACCCTGCATGCGCCAGGGCTAGGTTTAGGATATTTTGATTGAAAGTTTTTTTCTTTTTCCTATTTGATAGGATTTTTACTAGTCTGAAAATAATTTAGATCTGGTAACTTTCTATCACTGCTGTAGACTTATTTGACCTAAGTATTAGGTGAAATGCCAAATCCTCTTACTTTAATTTTTCTTTCTTTTTTTTTTTTAAAATATATTTTATTGATTTTCTACAGAGAGGAAGGGAGAGAGATAGTCAGAAACATCGATGAGAGAGAAACATCGATCAGCTGCCTCCTGCACATCCCCCACTGGGGATGTGCCCGCAACCCAGGCACATGCCCCCGACTGGAATCGAACCTGGGACCTTCCAGTCCGCAGGCCCACGCTCTATCCACTGAGCCAAACCGGTTTTGGCTAATTTTTCTTTCTTAAATAAAATACAAATATAACTGGAATTAAAACTCTGGATCTATATTATAGCTTTTTATCTTTGGGTTGATGATAGACCCTAGCAAGACTTTAACCCCTTCCCCGGCAGAAACGTGTATACACGTTTTCACAAAATGTTCTTTTTTCAGTCGTCGACGAGTATACTCGTCTAAAACTTTACCTTCAAAAACCAGCTACATACGTACCATTCTAAATAATTTCATCTAGAAACTTTCTGAGGAAATACTATTCTTAACCACAAAAATGGGAAGAAAAAATAATTACAAACTGTTTTCATAACCAGCATCAAAAATACTATATAGAACCAAAATAAAAAAATTAGTCTGAAAAAGAAACGTTTTTAACAAAAAAAATTGTTGGGGAAGGGGTTAATTATGTTGCATATTATTAGCATTTAATAAATGTTGATTAGCAATGATAGTTGTGTGGAAGGCTTCTTAATTGAAATGTTAATATTTGAATAGTAATATTTTTAAAAACATCATGCTTCCAGAAGGTTTTGAGGATTTTTCAAGCTTTTTGTGTTTCGTTTTGCTTTTTTCATTTCCTGAATCCGTTCATTAGGAATTTGCCTTTTCTGTGCAGGGCTCTTTCCTAATCATTGTGTGGAGGATAAAAGATGAAGAGTGGAGTTTGAATTGGGCCTTGAAGAGTGGGTGTGATTTTGTCAGATAGTAGGCATAAGTGACAGTGTAAACAGTGGAATCTGATCCTGGATTAGATGGCACATTGTAGAGGACTGTAAAGGCAAAACTGAATTTGTATATTTGTGCAATGAAGAAGCATCAGTGTTTTTGTAAAGAAGCAGTCATATGATCAATTTAAAATTTTAGGGGAAGGCCGAAACCGGTTTGGCTCAGTGGATAGAGCGTCGGCCTGCGGACTGAGAAGTCCTGGGTTCGATTCCGGTCAAGGGCATGTACCTGGGTTGCGGGCACATCCCCGGTGGGGGATGTGCAGGAGGCAGCTGATCGATGTTTCTCTCTCATCGATGTTTCTAACTCTCTCACCCTTCCTCTCTGTGAAAAATCAATAAAATATATTTAAAAAAAATTTTAGGGGAAGGTAGGTCAACACAGGTGGAAATAAGAAAAAAAAAACTGAGGTGGGGGAATCTGTTAGGCCTTTTGTAACTCTAGTGGCAGTGGAAGATAGCAGATGGAGGTGAGAGACTTTATAAGACCTTGTAAAGATAGAATTAGTATCGGGCTCTTGTCAGAAGAGTGGTAGAAAGACTTAATCATGGCAAGTGTGGGAAGAAGCAAATGATGAGATCTTAAAGGTAAGAGGCTGAGAGAGGTGGGATTTGGATTGGAGAGTGATTTCTGAGACAAGGCTTGGTGATTAACTAAGTATGGGCATAGTTGTAATTCCACTGCTTCTAGCATGGAACCCTCGGAGGATGGTGGTGCCATTATTTAAGGAGAAATAGAGCAGGTTTGTTAGGGAGAAATAGTGAGGTCTGGTTCAGATTAAGTTTGTGGTGCCTGTTGGCCATTTAGGCTATATCCAGGGGCATCTTGAAATTTCTAACAGGGAAGGTGAAAACTTATGAAAGTTTTAGTATTGCGTGGATGGGCACAGATTCTTATTTGAGGTCATTGGTTAGGTAAAATTGCAAATAGATGTTGGGTATGTTCATCTGTTTAGTGAGCAATCCATAGCATTCAATAGATTTCCAAAGGATCCATTACCCAGAAAGATTAAGAGCCACTGAGGTAGAATAGAAAGATTAAAGAGGTAATTCTGGTGAGATGCATAAGAGTCATGAAAAAAAGAAAGGGTATGAGAGGAGAAATTGAAGCTGTATGTTTGATCATCTAATTAAGAAATCTACTTTGAATAGGTTAAATTTGAAACACTTTCTGAATATGACCGAAAGATTATAGGGTTATCTCCATAGAGATACTAATTGAAGCCTTGCGAGTGGACAAGATGAGGAAAAATGTAAAAACTTAGCTAAAGGAATGAATGCCTGACTTTAGGTGTCAATAGAAGGCAAGTTACAGAAGAGGACAGAGAAAGTGTGATCTGAGAGACCAGAGAACCCTGAGTGGGCATTATCAGAGGAGCCAAGGGAGATAGTGGTCATTAAGGGATTAGTATTGGATCAGAATAGGAATAGGATTTGTTGACTTTCAACCCGCCCTTCCCCCCCCCCAAACAGATGGTTCCAACCAAAATTTCATTGTGATCACACTCCCAATGGTACAGTATTCTGATCTATTAAGCTTTTTGTGATTATGACAAACTAGTAGACCTACCATGTAGTCACCACTTTTTTTTTTAACATAATATTAATTAATCCTCATATCCACACTGCAAAGATGGTTACTTTGTAAGTGAGGAAATGAGACAAAGATTAGTTAACTTGCCCAAGGACACACAATTAGGAAGAAATAGAGCATCCCAATCTGTCTGGTTCCTAAGTGACACTCAACCAAAGATCAGAGTTGAAAAATACATGCTTTCAGTAATAGAAAATAGCTGTTGTTTGCTTTTGCTTGTATCACGTTTTAGTCTTTCTAAAAACCTTTAATGCAAGGCCATTCACTCAGAAAATATTTATTGAGCACCTTTTTATGTGCCAGGATTTACATGATCCCTGTCCTTAGAAGGCCTGCATGGCATGGGGCTGTCTTTGTATGGCTTCACATATTTCTGAGCTGGATATTAATGTATGACTAGGAGTTTGCTTTGAGAAGTGCATTCTAGGTGGAGGAAAATGTACGTGCAAAGGCACAGAAATTTGAAAACAGCACATCAGGTCAAGAAAACCACAAGTTGGGAGGGCAGGAGTATAGGGTGCCTTAGGCAGAAAGCTGGAGTTGAGACAGCTGGGGTGGGCAGGGCCAAATCCTGAAGGACATTGTGTACTTGCAGAGTTTGGACTTGATTTTATAGGTGAGAGTCATTAAAGCATGGCTCTTTATCTCGTCAAATTTTGTGAATTGTGTTCCCCTTTGTCTCTCTGTCCATTGTGCTACTCTTTTCTTTCTGCTTATCTAAGAGTATTCTGGGTGTGTCTTTA
>NW_006294609.1:1599108-1601601 GCF_000327345.1 Myotis davidii | reverse complement strand
CCCCCCCCTCCGGGAGTATTTTGAAACATGTGGGCATTGTGGACTTTTTGTTCTTGTTGTTACATTGATTGGGGGGTTGTTTTTGGCCTTTGGTGGTGGAGGCAGGCATACTAAACAACTTGCAATGCATGGTACAGTCCCTCCGCTAGAGAATCGTCCTTTAAGGCTCATCTGTTCTGTAAACTTGCCTATATTACTCCCTGCTATACCACTCCCTTCCTCCTTCCCTGGAACTGGGTATTTACATCACCTGTTTGAAAGGCAGGGCCAGCAGCAGTAGTAGTATCTATAAAAGCTCAAGACTTGGAAATAGATCTGGATTCAGATTCTTAGTTTTGCTTGTTAACTCTTAAATTTAAATATAAATAAAGTAGTCTCTTGTATGCTTTTTGGAGCTCAAAGATGTGAGGAGACCAACTTACATGAGCAACAGAAAATTCAGTGTTTCTAGCAGAGTTTTGAGTGCAAATAAAACTCAGAACAAAATTAAATTTGATATTTATAACATCCCTAATGTGCTCCTAGTGGTTAGATATAACTGATACACCATTCCCATAAATTTAATTTGTAAATGTTCTCAGTTCTCAAGTATTTATAAAAATATTTTTATGAGAAGTATCCAAGTTGGGTTTTCCCGGGAACGATATATAAAACTTACTCCTCACCTTACTTACATTAATGCACCTACTAAGCTAAAAAACAACTGATTTGCCAATAAATATCCAGAACTACTCTTCCTTACATCAGGTCTACTTCACCCACCTACGTGCCTAAACCTGAGGTGCTGTTTATCCCTTTTGCTTCTCTTTTCTCAGTTACTTCTTGGGGCTCCTACACATTAGAAAACCAGCAGTATAGAAGTCTTCCAAGGTCCCTCTCAGATTCTCAGTCTTAGGGGAGGCTCTGGATTCTAAACCTATGGCCTGTAGGAGCAGGGTTCACAGCCAGTGAATACATAGCAGAACTGAGATTTGTCTAGATCTCCAACCCTGTGATTTTTTTCTTTAAATTCAAATCTTTATTGTTTAAAGTATTACATATGTCTCCTTTTTTCCCCATTGACCTCTCCCCAGCCACTCCCACTGATTTGTGTGTGTTTTTTTTAACTACTGTAGGTTTTCTTCTGTTATTCCAAGCTACCTGGAAACATGCTTCTTGTATATAACCTGTGATCCTTTATTGGCACCAAAGTATAAAATGATGGTTATCATAGTTGACTTGAGCCTGTTGAGGAGGGTGAAGAGGCTGGATACCTGGAAGGAATGAGGGCGATAGGGTCAAAGCAACTTAGTTTTTACCAGGAAGGTAGTGTTGATTTCTTCTCACTCCTCCTACTCATCTCTACTAGTTTCTTGATTTTTATTCATTTACTAATATTAAGTATTATCTGATTTAGGTGGCAGGATCAAAGTGAACAAAAGTGGTTTTTACACTGGTATTTACAGTCCAACAGGAAAGTAATAACATTTACTGAGGATTATGAGGTGCATAGTGCTACTGGAGGGTATAAAAGGTGGACTAAGTTTAATGAGAAGCCTGGGAGGATTTCCTGGAGGAAGTGGTGTTAAGCTGGGACCTGGAGAATGACTAGGAGCTAGCTAAGTGAAAGGTAGAGTGCTGGAGTGTTTCAGGCACTACCTTGTAGATATGAGTTTATGATTGAGATCCAGGGTCTTTCTCATGCTACCAACAGGAAAGGAAGTACAGTTAAGCTTCAGGTACAGTTGCAACTAGGAACTAGAAAATAGATGAAGGCATCTACCTCCCTTCTCCTTTACATTTACAAAATTTTGCACCCTGCATCCCTGCACCACTGTTTTTGTTTCTCTTTTCCTTTTTTACCACTTCCCGATGCACTTAGCAAAAGAGCTGACCCACACTTCCCCAAGGTATGTGTTTTTAATTCTCTGATTTCTGGGGGCGGGGCGGGGGGGGGCGATCTGATCCAGCTCGGAATAGTGTCCACCTCTGGTCCAGTCAGCTGAGGCTCAAGGTGGGGTCATTTGATAAGGTTGGATATCTCTAAGGTATGAGCGGTGGGGTTGGGGGTAGTCAAAAGATGTTTCCCGCCGAAAACGGTTTGGCTCAGTGGATAGAGCGTTGGCCTGCAGACTGAAAGGTCCCGGGTTCGATTCCGGTCAAGGGCATGTACCTGGGTTGTGGGCACATCCCCAGTGTGGGATGTGCAGGAGGCAGCTGATTGATGTCTCTCTCTCTCATCGATGTTTCTAACTCTCTCTCTTCCTTCCTCTCTGTAAAAAATCAATAAAATATATTAAAAAAAAAAAAGATGTTTCCCATTGATTACTGGCTTGACAGGTAAAAGTTCTGGTGCTATTTCCCCTGCTCTTCTCTAGGCTGAAATTGGTCCTTGCTGTTGGAGCCTAAGGAAGGGGAGGAGAGGAGAGGGAGTAATTGAGGCAGGAGAAGGGCTTTGGACTGCTCTTCTGTCTTCCTGTCTCTGGCAGTGTAGGGGTGGCATCTTTTATATAT
>NW_006294609.1:1594104-1598977 GCF_000327345.1 Myotis davidii | reverse complement strand
CTCTTGCACATCCCCCACTGGGGATGTGCCCGCAACCCAGGTACATGCCCTTGACCGGAATCAAACCCGGGACCTCTCAGTCCACAGGCTGACGCTCTATCCACTGAGCCATCCGGTTTCAGCAGGCGTCCCACTGGGTGACTTCTTAATCAGATTGACTGAGGCCATCATTCTGAAACCTGGCCACAGTCCACACCCCAGAGTTTTATCTACTTTCTGGAGTGGGTATGAGCGTGAGCTTTGACTATGTATATGGGACTTGAGCCTTGTTAATGTAGTAAGGGGACAACACACCTCAGGGTCGTGAGGATTAAGTGAGATATGTAGGTGAAGTGCTGGGTACACAATCTCTGGTTAATGCTCTAATTGTTATTTCCTCAAAGTAAATGAGTTTGGCAAGACCCCATCCTGCCTTACCTCTCTTACCTCAGTTTCTCAGAATACTATCTTGGAGTGTAAAGGGGAAAGTGCAGAAATAAAAATATTAGACTTGGGATCACACAGGTTGTGTGTTGAGTTCCAGTTATATGATCTTGTGATCTCACTCTCTGTTTAACAGTTAGAGAATCTTCTGTGCCAGGCCCTGGACCATGTTCCTGCCCTCCCTCAAGAATGTCGTAGTGTAGTGTTAGGGACAGGCTGATAAGGAAATAAATCACTGTGTAACATGGTAAAAACACTTATGAGATCATTCTGGACAGAGCAGCTAACTCCACCTGGGCTTTCTAGTTACAAATTAATTCAACAAATTGTGTATGTACTGGACACATTATAGTTGTGCAGATAATCAGTGAACAAACCATCTCAGAGAGCTTACTATCAGGTGCTTGGCCAGTGGGAGAGGCTTGAAGAGAGGGTTAGAAAGGCTTGATCAGGGCCCTGGCTTTAAGTTCCTTCTAATGTGTTTCCTTTTATTTCTCTTTATAGCACTTATCACAAATATGGGTCTTAAATACTTTTTTTCAAAGTCTATTGATATGTCATTTAATTTTAAATGTCCCTCCTTGTTTCTGCATTTGGAAAACTGAAAAAGGTGGCTTATGCACAAAACTTTTTCTTTTTTTCTCTTTAAGTCCTAACTCGAGGACATTTTCATTGATTTTTAGAGGGCAGGGAGGGGAAAGAGAGAAATATCAATGTGTGACTAGGCCTGGAATCAAACCCGAAATCTACTAGTAGATTTGTGCCCTGCCCAGGAATGGATCCCAAGACCTTTTGGTATACAGGAAGAAGCTCCTACCAACTGAGCCATAGGCAAAGGGTGAACAAAAGCGTTTTTAAGTGTGATTTCTATATTTACTAAATGAACATAAAGCACTTCTGAGCAGTTTCTATAGTAAGCAGATGATATTTGTTTTCCTTTTTCTTATATATGTCTCCTAAAATGTTGAGAATTTCAAGCCATGTCATAATTGCCCCAGCTCAAGATTCATATTTTATTGTAGGAAATAAAACTATGTTTTACAAATAAAAAGTTAATGGGACAGCCTAACCAAGGAAATTAGTAGTTTCTTTCTCAGCCAGTCATGATCCTCTACACAAATTCAAACATCGTTGCTCTAATTTGCAATACTGTTTTAATAACTAGCATTGATGGGCTTGTGTTTCCTAGCTCAGGTACCCTCAGCCATTTGCCCAAGTGTTAGAGGCATAACTGATGTATGAGTCTAATGCAGGTTCTGAGGATTCCCTTTAAGGCCAAATGGAGAGAATATGAAGACAGCAGCTCCTACCAATTATCAGGGTCCCGCATTTTGCAGATTGAACCATAATTTGGGTTAACAAGCTTTTTTGTTGTTGTTGTTGTTGTTAATTTTTCCCCATTGATTTTTAGAGAGGGAAAGGGAAGGACAGAGGGAAGGGAAAAGAGAGAGAAACATCTCTCCTCGATATGAGAGAGAGATCGAGATCGATTGGTTGCCTCCCATACACGCTCTGACTGGGCCGGGGATAAAACCTGCAATCCAGGTATATGCCCTTGTCTGGGAATTGAACCCTTGACCCTTTGGTGCTTGGGCCGATGCTCTAACCATTGAGCACACAGACCCGGACAATAAGCTATTTTCAAATGCTCATTCTCCTTACGGCATTGAAGCCTCATTCACCCCTTTATACTATAGTAATTTTTCAAAAAAATTAACCAAGTGGCAAGCTGTCTCTAGTTTTCTACCTATTTTAAAATAGCTATATGGGCATGCCATAAAATTATTGTTTGTTTTGTTAATCTTTACCTGAGGATATTTTCTATTGATTTTTAGAGAGAGTGGAAGGGAGGGGGAAAGATAGAGAGTGAAACATCGATGTGAGAGAGAGAAATCAATCAGTTGCCTTCCAACACGTGCCCGGACCAGGGCTGGGGGTCGAGCCTGCAACTAAGATATGTGCCTTTGACTGGAATCGAACCCAGACCCTTTAGTCCACAGGCCGATGCTCTATTCACTGAGCCAAACTGGTCAGGGCAAATTTACAACATTGTGCAACCATCACCACAATTCCAGTTTTAGGACATTTCCATGATTCCAAAAAGTTTTCTCTTGTCATTTATAGTCAGTTTCCACCCCAGGCAACTCTGATCTGCTCTCTGATTTGCCTGCTCTAGAACTTTCATGTAAATGCAATCATGCAAGGTAATAGTCTTTTGTCTCTGGTGTTTTCTTCACTTACAGTGTTTTGAGGTTCATCCATGTTGTTGCCAGGACCAGTAGCTTGTATCTTTTTGTCATCAAATAGTGATTCATTTGGATGGTGTTATCACATCATGGACATTTGAAATGTTTCCAGTTTTTGTCTGTTATAAATAGTGGTGCTGGGGACATTCATTTGTAAGTTGTTGTGTGGACATATGTTTTCATTTCTTTTGGGTACTTAGGAGTTGGAGTTGCTGGGTCATAAATGATTTATGTGTGTTTGGCAGGGGAGGAGATGGTAAAGTGATTTTATTTTAAACTATAGTAAAACTAGATTAATTTATTGAACAAATATAAATACCGTATGTACTGGCCACTGTTTTAGGCACTGAAAATAGGTGAATATAGTACCAGCCCTAGAGAAGCTTAATTTTCAGTGAAGATAAACTACCGCAGGTACTTAACATTTTGCTTGCTGTTAAGTGCTATGAAGAAAATTAAAATGGGGTAAAGGTAGAGAGTGGAAAGGGGAGGGCTTTTTCCTGTAATTTTGTAACATTTTTAATGCTACACATTTAACATTTTTTAAACATATGGAAATATTACAAGGACAAGTGCAAATTTTTACCACGAATCTTTTGAGAGTAAATTGCTGATAAAAATGCCCCACCTCAACACAACACATTGGTGAAATGTTATTTCACCAAACAAGGACTGTCTCTTACATAATATTGCAGTCGTCACCATCAGGAAGTTAACACTGACACTTTCCTAATTCCTACTCTTTAGAACCTGTTCAATAATCACATGTTGCATTTAGTTGTCCTTTCTGTTCGGTCTCCTTCATGCTGGAGCAGTTCCTCAGATTTCTTGTGCATTAAATGCCTTGACACTTGAAAATGGGTCTGTTTTAACTGTTTCAGAAACCAGCAAACTATTTTCAAAAGTAGCTGTACAATTTTACATTTCCATCATCAATGTATCGGGCATTCCAGTGCTTCACATTCTTACCAACACTTGGTTTAGTCAATCTTTTTAATTATATCCCATCTAGTGAGTTTCACTTTGCATTTCCTTCATGACTAATGATGATGAGCATCTCTTTATGTACTTGTTAACCAATTGTATATTTTGTTTGGTGATGTGTCTATTCATATCCTCTGTCCATTTAAAACTGATTCAATTTTGATATATATAGTTTAGCATTCTCCAGGTTTTTCTTTAGAATAAGGATAGCCAAGAATTTGAAGCATAATTTGAATCTAATCATGAGACAGCACCAGACAAACCTGAGTTTAGGGATATTCTACAAAAGAACTAGCCTGTGCTCTTCAAAAATGATATGGTCAGCCTGGCCAGTGTGGTCCCGTGGTTGAGCATCAATCTATGAACTAGGAGGTCACAGTTCGATTCCTGGTCAGGGCACAAGCCTGGATTCTGGGCTTGATCCCCAGTTGCGGGTGTGCATGAGCCAGCCGATCAATGATTCTCTCTCATCACTGATGTGTCAACGCTCCAACCAACTGAGCTACCCAGGTAGGTCTATAGTGAAAATTTTTTTTAATCAACAAAACAAGTCTTTTGCTGTAAAACTCTTGTTGAAAATACCAGTTTTTGTAATTCTAGCCAATATTTTTTCAGTATTTAATTTAGTCTTGAACTTTCCTGTGCTTTGCTCCAGAATGTGAAAGAGGGAGAAAGAGAACCTTTCACTCCTCTCCCTACAGGCATATTCTCTCAGGAATGATTTGTTCTGCTCCCTTTACTCCTGAGCTTGCCTTCTGTACTCTGCAGCCAGACTGCAGACCCAGCACTTCACTCAGAACTGATGCTCTCATCATTTTTTGTGTCTTTCTCAATTTTGGTCCTTCTGGACTGGTGGCTTTTTTCTGAAGAGGACCTCACAGCCTCCCCTATCACAATCCCCCCCCCCCCCCCCCCAAAAAAGGAAGAAATGATTTTGATCGTTCTGGAGATTTGATGTTATACACCTTTTTCTTTTTTAAACGTTTCATCCACTTTGCTGGAACACACCTGGTTTTCCAAGTCTTTGACGCTTTGTTCTTAGTTCTTGGGCTCTCACATTCAGTGCAGTTTCTCTGGGTGACCTCATCCGAATTCCTCCCTCCTGAAAACTTCTCTCCTAAACAAACAAACAAAAAGGCCAGCCCACCCAGGTGCTGACATAGTTGTCTCCACCAGTTCTTACCCACTGCTCTGCCCTTCAGCTTCATCTGCTCTGTTAG
>NW_006294609.1:1578993-1593318 GCF_000327345.1 Myotis davidii | reverse complement strand
CACATGCCTTGGTTGCAGGCTCGATCCCCCAGCCAGGTTGGGGCATGTTTCGGAGGTACCCAATTGATGTCTCTCTCTCATCTCAATGTTTCTCTCTTTATATCTCTCCCTTTCAGTTCCACTCTCTAAAACGGGTCCTCAAACTGCGGCCCGACCGAAAACATTTATCTGGCCTGCCAGGTGTTTTTGCCGCCACTGTGTGCATAGGAATTTGTTCATAGTTTTTTTTTAAACTATGGTCCAGCCCTCCAACGGTCTGAGGGACAGTGAACTGGACCCCTGTTTAAAAAGTTTGAGGACCCCTGACTTATACTATATACTACTGAGTCTTATTTCCCCCTTTTCCATGTATCTGTGACTCCAACGTGGAATGTCAACATAATATTAAGTTTTACTCAAAACAGGTAGTTTATAGAGCAGTTCCCCATTTGTTGGGCATTTGAATTGCTTCAGTTTTTAACTTTTAAAGTGATATAGCTATAAACAGTTTTAGTACAAACAGGTTCCCCACCCCCTGTGAGTAATTTTCTTGGAATCTATTTCTCAAAAATGAGATGACTAGGACAAATGTAGCGTGTGGCCAGATTGTTCTTCCGAAACAGCATTTGAATTTCTGCTGCTACTGTTAATTTTTTTTTCTTTTCTTACTATTAATCTTTAAAAGTCCCTCTTTGTTCCACCTGTTCCCTTTTTCTGTGACAATATGGCATTATTCTTTTATTTATAATTGAGTAGAAGTAATGTAGAACTTTATAGGTGCCTTGTTTTTGTTTTAATATGTAAGGCTAGCCGAAACCGGTTTGGCTCAGTGGATGGAGCATCGGCCTGCAGACTGAAGGGTCCCGGGTTCGATTCTGGTCGGGGGCATCTACCTGGGTTGCGGGCACATCCCCAGTAGGAGATGTGCAGGAGGCAGCTGATCGATGTTTCTCTCTCATCGATGTTTCTAACTCTCTATCTCTCTCCCTTCCTCTCTGTAAAATCAATAAAATATATTTAAAAAAAAAATGTAAGGCTAACTTTTTTCTAAGTTTTACCTATTTATCTGATGTTTGAGCTGTATTTAAATTATTGGACCATTTATGTACTAGAAGCTGGGTATTAATGTGTACTTTCTGAAAGCTTTAAACATATGCGATCAAATTCATTAACTAATTCTTTGCTATGTTATTTTATTACATCAGGATTGGTAAAATATACTAAGATTTTTAACCTTTAAATTTAGCCTTTTAACCTGTGTGGGAATTATTGTGGAAGAAGAGTACTACATTTACTATATGTTTATTGATTTCAAAGAAGAAGGGAGAGAGAGAGAGAGAGAGATACAAACATCAATGATGAGAGAGAATCATTGGCTGCCTCCTGCATGCCCCCTACTGGGGGTGGAGCCCACAACCCAGGCATGTGCCCTTGAACCTGGCACCCTTCAGTCCGCAGGCCGATGCTCTAGCCACTGAGCCAAACCAGCTAGGGCAGAGAGTGCTACATTTAAACGCTTAATTTTATTTATCTTATTCCATATCAATAGTTTAGGTTTTATCAGTATTTATAAATTGCTTTCCACTTCGTCTAATTTCACATGAGTTTTCATATTAAACATAGAGCTATTTACTTAGGTCTTTCTGGAACCTAGTTCATTGATTTAGCTATTATTTTTAACTATACCTGGCATTATAAGCTTTTTACTTTTTCGTTTTCCCCAGAAATTTACTTTTTAATTTCTTAGCAGGGCATCTACCTTGAGTCCTTGTTAAATCCCATACTCTGGTGAAGTGGGTTGGCTAAGAAAAAAATATCAAGATGCCTTTTTCTCCCTCTTCCCTACCCCAAAAACTCAGA
Source organism: Myotis davidii (assembly GCF_000327345.1). NCBI lineage: Eukaryota > Metazoa > Chordata > Mammalia > Chiroptera > Vespertilionidae > Myotis > Myotis davidii. The sequence continues at coordinate 1,591,479 of NW_006294609.1, read as the reverse complement.
GCCAGTTTGTCTTCTTGCTCCAGGCTCTTGTTTCCTGTGCCTTGTATTGGTTTTATCCGCTCTTCAGATACAGTGATCTGTAAAAAGAAAGATTAAAAAAAAAATGAGACCATGCTTGCTTGCTTTTTATTTATTTTTTTAAGATATCTAATTCCAAGACATCTTCACCCTAAAAAGAAACCCTGCACCCATTACAAGTCACTCCTATTTTCTCCCCTAGTAACCAACCCCTGTCTCCTGAACCCCTGCCAATGTGGAGCTCTTTGTCTGAGTGTGCTTGTATCCTTTTGCATTCTTTCTTCTTTATCTTTCCACATGCATTTTACTGTTTTAAACTGTCAGGATTTACTTCTCAGAGACATTGTTTTTTATTTGGCATTGACTCATAAAATCAATTTAGAGAATAATCATCTTTACTTATTTTTAATTTTCTCAGTTGGGCCCAAGTGTGTGTCATCTTCTTGTTCTATTTCTGTATTCTCAGATCTTTTTTATCCTCCCCACTATTTAGCTTTGTTATTCTTCCCTTTTCTGAGTCTCTTAGGTTTAACTGATTAGTGGGCATACTTTGTTTTTCATTCTTGCCAATGATGCCCTTTTTTTCTGTTTTATTTCAAATTCACAAAATATTATTTGATTCTTAGGAATTTCTAAATAGTTAATCTTAACTCTTTCTGCGAACCTCTATTATTGTAGATTAATTCTTTCTTTTTAAATCTGTTTTCCAGCTCTGATGGTTTCACCTGCGTTGTCTTCTATTTAACTGCCTGATTTCTGTCATTATTATAAACTATCATCTTACAATTTACATTTTGTTTGGCTCATTTTTAAAAAAATCCTGTTTTTGCTGTTCAGAGACATCTTTTTTGTTTTAAATTATTTTGTAATATGTCATGGTTTTGCAGTATATATTCTGGTCTGTTCTTATTTAACATTCTTTTTATATATAACACTGTAAATGTTGTTAATGAGCTCCATGCTGTCTTTATCTCCATTGTTAATAGACTTGACTCTTTTTGCCAAGCCTGCTTTTTTTTTCCTCGTGGGCTCTAGTTAACTACTCCCAGCTCCTGGGTTGCCCTTTAAAATTTGCTTGCTGTGTTCTTTCAGTTGAGTTTATCTTTGTTCTTTGTTTATAAATGTTTCTTTATTTTGTTTGGTTTTGAAGGAAGAGGCATTCTGTGTCATTTCTCACTTAAAGTTTCTCAAAATTCTTTTGTGTAAGACTTTCTGAACACATTCTTGTATAATGGAAAGAACACAGATTTCAGAAGAAAGACCAAGAGTTGATTCTAGCCCTCTCATTGGACCGCTTTGGCTGGCTAAGGCACTTAGTTCTATGGCAGGACTTCAACTCTTTTAAAGTTTTTTTTTTTTTTTAATACATTTTATTGATTTTTTACAGAGAGGAAGGGAGAGAGATAGAGAGTTAGAAACATCGATCAGCTGCCTCCTGCACACCTCCCACTGGGGATGTGCCCGCAACCCAGGTACATGCCCTTGACCGGAATTGAACCCGGGACCTTCCAGTCCGCAGGCCAATGCTGTATCCACCGAGCCAAACCAGTTTCGGCTCTTTTAAAGTTTTATATAGTTACTAGAGTCCTGGTGCACAAAAATTTGTGCATTCAGGGAGGAGGGTCCCTCAGCCTGGCCTTGGCCCTCTCATAGTCTGGGACCCCTTAGGGGATGACCACCTGCTGGCTTAGGCCCGCTCCCCAGGAGATTGGGCCTAACCTGGCAATCAGACATCCCTCTGGCAGCCCGGGAGCCCTCGGGGGATGTCCACTCTCCAGCAGGGAGCAGGCTTAAGCTGCAGTCTAACATCCTTAGTGCTGCTGGGAAGAGAAGCTAGTTGGCCCAGCTTAGCCCTTGTAAGGATGCTCCCTGTGCTGGGTGATAACTCATGAGCCATGGTCAGAAGCAGTACTCTCAAGGGACACAGACAAGGTGATGGAGCAAATCTCTGTGAGTAAGGGTGAGTGTCTGTCACAGAAAGTCTCCTGGGGAACTTTGTAAAAAGAGTTCCAGTCTTTGTTCCCCAGAAGTTTTATTCAGTCAATAGGTATGGAATAGAAATTGGGTCCCCACTTTAATATATTTTTATTAATTTCAGAAAGGAAGGGAGAGGGAGAGAGAGATAGAAACATCATTGATTGGCTGCCCCCTGCACGCCCCCCACTGGGGATTGAGCCCACAACCTGGGCACGTGCCCTTGACTGAAATTGAACCTGGGACTTTTTAGTCCGCAGGCCAACACTCTATTCACTGAGCCAAACCAGCTTCAACTGGGTGCCCACACTTTTAAAAAGCTCCCACAATGATTCTGATACCTACTCAGATTTGGAAATCACTTTACTCCAATGCACATAAATCAATATATACTCACATAAAGAATTAATAGAAGGATAAATAAGAAACTAATAAAATGCTTATGGGGTAGGGATGGATGAAGACAAGGATGGGAACAAGATATCTCTCTTTCAAAAAATTTTATTTAAAATTTTAAAGAAATCTTCAGCCTAACAATTAGAAAGCAAAACCCTCATTACTATTATTTTTTTAATCCTCACCTGAGCATATATTTTAGAGAGAGGAAGGGGAGAGAGAAAAACATGGATAGGTTGCCTCCAGTACTCACCCCAACTGGGGATTGAAGCCACAATCTTTTTAGTGTACAGGACAACGCTCCAAACAATTGAGCCACTCCACCAGGGCCAAAGCCCTCATTTAAAAAAATTGAGGATACTGAGGTGTCACCCTGTTTCTGGTATTTCTGGTATTGTTTGAATGTAATTAATTTTCCCTCATCAGCATAAATCTATAGAAGTCAATGCTTGCCAGCAGGAGAAGGGGATAAACTACAAAGGGAAAGTGAAAAATTTGCGTTCTCTTGCCTACCTCTGTTCTGTAGGGAGAGTTCTTCCACAGACCTAAAACCATGAGATACAGGCCTAGGACAAAGTGGGTTGAGAAGGATTGGAACAATAATTCTCATTGGTTATACATTAAAATCACCTGGGCCGAACCGGTTTAGCTCAGTGGATAGAGCGTCGGCCTGCGGACTCGGAGATCCCGGGTTTGATTTCGGTCGGTGATTGATGTTTCTCTCTCATCGATGTTTCTAACTCTCTCTCCCTTCTTCTCTGTAAAAAATCAATAAAAATATTTTTTTTTAAAAAAGAATCACCTGGGGCTCTATTTATTCATTTGTTTATTTATTTATTTATTTTTTATATGCCTGAGGTCCTTTTAAAAAAATAGACCCCAATGCCTAGACTGCACCCTAGACCAATTCAATCAATTTCTGGGTGTGAAACCATGCATTTTAAAATAGCTCCACGTATCATTCCAGTGTGTTGTAGCCAAGATTGAGAGCCACTGGGCTAGAGCAACAAAAGACTTAACATCATGGCCTTGTTTTCCTTTTTTATTTCTTTTAAATTTTTCATGTATGAATAAAATATATATGGAACATTTACTTTGTGCCACTTACTATTGAATATCTTGCCATTTATTTAATTTATTCCTTCACATTTTGTCTCATTGTTACTTCGTTTTATCACTACTTAACTTTATTCCTTTTAAGTCTAATCTGTTTTTCCTCTTTTCTCGTCCTTCTCATTCTTTTCTTTTTAAAATTTTTGTTATACACTTGTACACACACACACATCATTTTTAAAGTTTTTATCATTTATATATCTAAAATTATCAAAACTAGGAAATTAAAACTGGTACAGTACTATTAAGTAGATGCAGATCTTATTTGGACTTCCCTATTTTCCCACTAATGTCATTTTTTTTCTTCTAGGATCCCATGTTGCATTGAATTGTTGTATCTCCTTCGTTTCCCCCAAATGTGACATTTTTTCAGTCTTTTCCTCATTGATTGGCTGCCTCCTGCATGCCCCCAACCTAGGATCAAGCCCACAACTGGGGCATGTGCCCTTAACCGGAATCGAACCACAGGCCGACGCTCTATCCACTTAGCCAAACCAGCCAGAGTGAGATGATGAATTTTTTACACACAAGCTATAAAAGTGATATTGTAGCCTGGCCAGTGGTTGAACATTGACATATGAATCAGGAGGTCGCTGATTGATTCCTGGTAAGGGCACATCCCCAGGTTGCCGGGTCAGTCCCCAGAAGGGGGCATGCAGGAGGCAGTCGATCAATGATTCTCTCTCATCATAGATGGTTTTTATGTTTGTCTTTTTTTAATCCTCACCTGGGGATATTTTTCCATTTATTTTTAGAGCAGGAAAGACAGAGAAATATCGATGTGAGACAAACATGTCGATTGATTGCCTCTGGCACAAGCCCCGACCAGGGTCCAGGCCAGGGAGGAGCCTGCAGCTGAGGTATGTGTCCTTGACCAGAATCTTACCCGGGACTCTTCAGTCTGCAGGCCAATGCTCTATCACCGAGCCAAACCAGCTAAGGCTCATCATTGAGTGTTTCTACCTATCTCTCCCTCTCCCTTTCTCTCTTAAATCAGTAAAAATATATATATTTTTAAAGTGATATTGGCCCTAGCTGGGTTGGCTCAGTGGATACAGCGTAGGCCTGCGGACTGAAGGGTCCCAGGTTCAGTTCTGGTCAAGGGCACATGACCGGGTTGCAGGCTTGATCCCCAGTGGGGGGCCTGCAAGAGCAGCCGAGCAATGATTCTCTCTCATCATTGATGTTTGTACCCTTCTCAATTTTTATATCAAAATTCATGATGTCAGTATGTCTTATTCCTGGAGATTTTAACTTCAGTCACTTGGTTAAGATGGTGTCTGCCTATTTATTCCTTCACTAGAGGCCTGGTGCATGAAATTCTTGTGCTGGGGCGGGGGAAGGGGTCCCTCAACCCAGCCAGTGCCCTCACAGTCCAGAGCCCTGTGATCGATTGCCCCCCCCATAGAGGGAGGCCCCGCCCACGCACCGCAGCCCACCAGTTGGTGGCCTGGGCCTCCCTCTGCAGGGCAATCATGGGGCAATGGCTGGGCCCCCGACCAATCGCATCACACCCACCATGGCTGGCCTTGTGCCTGTGGGTGTCATAGTATGGTCATCCGGATAGTCGTTCTGCTGTTCGCCTGTTCGGTTCATTTGCATATTATGCTTTTATTATTATAGATGATAACTATCTTTGGGAATGTACTTTAAGACTGCATATACCCTGTTTCTTCTTAGATTTTTCACTTACTAATAATATAAGCAGCCATCTATGGATCTTGTTTAAAAAAATGATTATTGTGGTATTTGCTTAATGATAATTTTTTTATTTCCCTCATTCCTTCCACAATTATTAATTGGAGTGCTTCTGTAAGAAAGAACTGTCCCACCCTGGCTGGGTGACTAGGTTGGAGCATCGTCCCAAAAGGTTGCGAGTTTGATTTCTGGTCAGGGTGTGTGCAGAGGCAATCGATTGATGTTTCTCTGTCTCTCTCCACCCCCCCCCCTTCTCTCTAAAATCAATAAAAACATATCCTCAGGTGAGGATTAAAAAAAGAAAGAACTATTTTTTTCTCCATTTACTTACTCATTTATATCAGTATGAACACATGGCTCTTTGTTTATTCTGTAGGTTACAATCCAATGTTGCCATTGTTTATCTTGTTCAAAGTGTTGCAGCTTTGACCTTTGCTCCTCCAGGTGGACTCTTAGGTCTTTTCAACAAATCCCACCCTTTTTTTTAGTATCTTTTGAGGTGCAAAGTGTGCTCATTGCTACTAGGATATTGCTGCTTCTAGGTCTTCTCACCAAACAACTCTAGGAAAATAGATGTATGTATATCAGCCCACGCTTATTCACACATCTATATTTCTGTATCTATTTGTGTACTATGTATGAGTTCATACTGATAATCTCTGATTCTAATCCAACAGCATGTGGTTTATTTTAGCCTTCCTTCTCGTTTGTAATTCTTTCACCAACCTGGCTCTCATCTTCCATTTGTGTACATATTTGTTCAATCCCATTCTATACATAAAGTCGTTTCAGAATTGCTAACTAATATCCTTGTGAGAAACAAATTTACGAACTGCATTGTAGGATTTATCTATAGTTCTTTGTGATGTTAGCTTTATATAGTATCCAGTTAAAATACTGTTTTCTAAAGTTCCTTAGGCTGGTTTCTTCCTCATGCCCTCCAGTGTGTGGTTCTGTTATTCTTGTAGTTAGGTTCATTTGTTACTGTTTGTGTTGCATTTTGTGTTGCAATCTTTCCACATCAGGTTGGTTTTAAGTCTTCATTTAATTTTTTGAGTATGTGAAGCATTACTATGATTCTAAGGGTAAGAGCTACACATGGGCTGTACTCAGAAATATCATTCCTGTTCATCCCTACCAGCTGTTCCCATTCTACCCTTCACTGCCCACCCCGTGTAGGTAGTCAGTCTCTTTAGTTTCCAGCTTATCCTTTCTATACTTTTGTTGTACATAAGCATATACATGTATATTTTCTTACTAGGGGCCCAGTGCATGAATTCATGTATCTTGAAAGGAACTGTGGGCCGTGAGGCTGTGGTGGGCACAGGGATGGGTCTTGGCCCATCCTCCATGCCCCCACCTGGCTCCTCCTGCTGCAGCCCCCAGTACCCTCTCTGCCGGCAGCCCCACTCACGCCGGTCCCATGCACTGACAGTGCCAGCCCTGCTCACACCCACTGATGGCACAGAGCAATTGGGGCCAGGGCCAGCAGCCGGTGCGAGTGGGGCAGCTGCTGCCCCAATCGCCCCTCAGGAGCAGGGGGAGGTGGAGAAGCCCTGAGGGAAGATTGGGACCGGTGCAGGACACTGGCAGTGGGTGCGAGCAGTGGCTCCGGCACTGGCTGTGAGTGTGAGTGGGGCCGGCCCTGGCAGTGGGTGCGAGTGGTGGCTCCGGAGCCAGCAGTGGGGACCACAGTGCGCAGGAGCAAAGAATTTTCGGTAATCACCAGAGGCTCGCCCTGATGACAGTGACCGGCGCCCCACCTTGGTCAGGCGCCGACCACCCGCCCCCAAGCTGACCTCCACCATCCTGCCGCAGCCAACACCTGCCATGTTCTATGAACGCCCCCTGGTGGTCAGCACACATCATAGCGACTGGTTGTTTGGTGGTTCCGGTTATTCCACCGTTTGGTCTATTTGTATATTAGCATTTTATTATATAGGATGTGAAGAATAACATAGCCATAGCTGGTTTGGCTCAGTGGATAGAGCGTTGGCCAGCGGACTGAAGGGTACCAGGTTTGATTCCGTGAATGGCCTCGGATCCCCAGTAGTGGGTGTGCAGGAGGCAGCCAATCAGTGATTCTCTGTCATCATTGATGTTTCAGTCCCTTTCTCCCTCTCCCTTCTTCTCTGAAATCAATAAATATATTATTTTTTTAAAAAGAATAACATAAATCTTTTATAACTTTCCCTTTTTCCCTTCACTTAACAGTATATCTTGGAAACCACTCCATAGCAGTTCTTAGGGATTTTTCTCATTCGTTTTTACAGCTGCATAATACTCCATCATGTAGATGTGTACCATAGCTTATTCAACCTCCCTCTAATGTATGGCCATTTAGGTTGTTTACAGTGTTTTGCAATTATAGATAATGCCTTGTGCATATGTATTTTCATGTTATTGGAGTTTTTCTTCAAAGTAGATTGCTAGAGTTGGGATTGCTGGATCAAAAGATAGATGCACAGATATATAATTTTGTTAGGTATTGCCAAATTACCCTTGAGAAGGATTGTATTCCCACCAGCAATATGTGAGAGTTACTTGCATATATTTTGTAACTTCACATACATGTGAATGATTATCAAATTTTGTTCAGGGTCTTTCTTTCCTTGTTTCCTTTCTTTTCTCCTATCATGATGGTCTGCAAAAAAAATTTTTAACTGAAAAAGAAACTTTTAATGGAAAGAAGTAAAAAATAGTTTTTCAGAGCTGTCTAGAGATTTTCTTTCTGGCATTTAGAATTATATAATTATGTCACATTTTTCTACTTCACCTAGTTTATCATCTGTTGCATAATACCTCACTGCCTGCTTAATTGTGCAGGCAAGCTTAACCATTTTCCTCATCTTAGTCATTTTCCACATGTCGGAGGCAGGTGTTTACTATTTCTGACAATGAGGCAGTTCATAAGAGACTTGCATTTCTTGACTCCTCTATGTTTTAGTAATGTGGACAGTCATCTGAGCCTCTTCCCCTTGACCTGTTTGGGTACAACTTACAAAGGTGTGCAAGGGTCCAGCCTTATGTGAAGTAGATCATTCTCTTTTCAGACTGTAACTCCCTACCCTCATGCCCTCTCTCCCCGCTACCCCCTGATTTGAGACCTTCACCTTAATGGTTTTCCTAGTCTACTGCTCTTGTCTGGCCTTGATATGGATTCTGTCTGCTAACTGACCAGAATCTCACTCTCTCTTGATCTCTTTCCTCCCCTTCTACAAGAACCAAACCTTATTTTGTCTGATCTTGCTTACAGCCTGATTATATATACTAGAGGAAATAACTTTATTGTCATGATTGACATCACTAAAAAATCTCTGAATACTGATTTCCACTGGTGTTCAACATGATCTTTTTTTTAAATATCTTTTTATTGATTTCAGAGAGGAAGGGGGAGAAAGAGAGAGAAACATCAACGATGAGAGAGAATTCCCACACGCCTCACACTGGGGATTGAGTCCACAACCCTGGGCATGTGCCCTGACTGAGAATCAAACCGTGACCTCTTGGTTCATAGGTCGATGCTCAAACGCTGAGCTATGCCGGCCAAGCTCAACATATTTTTACTTGTTCTCATTCAGGCCCCTTTCTCATGCCCTTATGTCTTGTTTGCCTTTACATTTTCTGCCTTCAAATCTGCTCTTGGACAACTCACAGCATATATTTGCCTCTTGTTTCAGAGACGACAGCTTTTGGCTCATCCTGAGAAAGAAGATCTAAATAGCTAGAGACTTTGAAATGCGTAGGCTACTTTGGGAAGCAGAACATATTCTGTAGCATGATCATTATGATTATTTTTATTTTTGTCATCACTGTCTGCCTTCTTCAACATCTTTTCAGTTGACCTGTCAGCCAGCTCAATTATGAGCCTAATGGTGGCTCATCACCACCCAGAGAGCATGGCCAGGAAGTACTATTGGCCTTTGTATGGTGTAGTGGCTGAGAACAAGGGTTTTAGAGATCAGCACACTTAGTCTTGAATCCTAGTTCTGTTAGCTATTAGTTATGCAATCACAGACAGGTTAATTGATTCCTCCCCTTTACCTAGGTTTGTTCATCTATAAAATAGAAGTTTTATGCTTCAAAGCATTCTGGTAAAGACAGTATATGAGGATTTTTCTAAAGCTCTTAACACTGCTAAGTGCTCAGTAAACTATCATAATGAGGTCCCTTCTCATTTCTTTATCTACTTCAGGTACAGAGGCACATGGAACTGCCTGTGCTGCTACCCTTGAACGCTTGGCATTGGGGGAGACTTGATGCTCTTAGTCTTTGTTAATTACATCTAGCTGTTATCATAGCTCACTGTAGCCAGCCTGACCTGGACCATTCCAAAATTCTTGCCCAGTGAGTGTGGGAGGGAATAACTGAAGAGGAAAGAAATGTCGGGGAATGATAAAAAAGTGAGTAACCCATCTCCTTCATCAGAGTCTCTCTCTCGTGACAAGTTCAGAACACAAATTACAAAGGTCACTTCTAAGTAGCACTGCTTTGGATGAGTTTATATGTTGCAAAGACTAATAACTGACTTTGTGCTACCCTAGTATGCTTCAAATAAAACAAAATTTCTTTTTTTTTAAATATATTTTATCTATTTTTTTTATAGAGAGGAAGGGAAAAGGATAGAGAGTTAGAAACACTGATGAGAGAGAAACATCGATCAGCTGCCTCCTGCACACTCCCTACTGGGGATGTGCCCGCAACCAAGGTACATGCCCTTGACTGGAACCAAACCTGGGACCCTTGAGTCCACAGGCCGACGCTCCATCCACTGAGCCAAACCAGCTAGGGCAAAACAAAATTTCTTGGTTGTGGGTTTTAGGATGTTGATAGTCACAGTGCTAAATTCTGATAAGCAATCTTAGGTCTAGTAACATAGACTAATTTTTCCTATTCGTGTGGAGAAAGATGTTAAGTTTTTTACACTTAAAAAAATAATAATTTGTGTACTTCAGGCCACCTAAAATTTGTGCAACGTTGACTGAGTCACTACAAGTCTTCATCTTTCTATGTTTATATCTGTGCATGCATATGTATATACATTCAACCACATAACTGGGTATGAGGGTATTTTCCCCATTCTCTCTCTCTCTGTCTCTCTCTCTCTTTTTTTAGTATAGCAAAGGAGAAAATTTATTGAAGAACAAGTACAGACTCCCACATGGGGAGAAGGAAAGAGTCCCACAGAATAGACTCCCACGTGGGGAGGGGGAAAGGGTCCCCCCCATTCTCTTGTATATATTATGTTTTGTTCGTTCGTTTTATTTTATACTTCCCAATGTCTGGAAGAAGCCTGGCAGAGTAATGGAACCTTCTCCTTTTTGTAACTTGACCAGTGCTATCAGAGCAGACATAGGGTAGAGCCAAGTTGGGTCTAAAACTCAGACCTCCTGATTTGAGGTCTGATATTTCTTTCTTTTTAGGGTCTCATATGATAAATATAATTAATAGTAATAATAAATAAAGTAATAAAAATGACTATACCACTTTGGGGGAGAAGGCCTAACTAATACTCTTTTAGTTTTTGCATCTGCTATTCTACACTCTTCACAATCCTTGAGCTTATCCTCTTTTTTTAGCTTTCCTAATTTTTGAGCCAAGCAAATGGTTGCTAAGAGATGTCTCAGCTAGTAAGGGATAAGGGCCAGAATTGCAATTTACTAGTATCTGACCATTTGGCCCTGTTTTATTACTTGAAGAGATTAAAAAACACATTTGTAGACAAATTTGTTCAAGCTCTGGGCTGTGCACCTTTTCTAGTCAGGTTGCATACATGTTAATGACATCAGTTTAAGCTGTGATTATCTATACCAGCAGTTCTCAACCTGTGGGTCCCGACCCTTTGGCGGTCAAACGACCCTTTCACAGGGGTCGCCTAAGACCATCCTGCATATCAGATGTTTACATTACGATTCATAACAGTAGCAACATTACAGTTATGAAGTAGCAACGAAAATAATTTTATGGTTGGGTCACAACATGAGGAACTGTATTTAAAGGGCTAGAAGGTTGAGAACCACTGACCTATACTATGTTGAAGCATTGATTTTTAAAATAATGTAAAATTATGATGATTTTATAGCTAAAATGACTTTTGACTAGCTTTTATTTGCTCACTTAATCATTTGCACCCTCTTAAAGAAAACTGCACTGGCTTTCTTGGTTAGTAAATTATGAGAGAATCAAGCGTAAAGTAAGAAATATATTATTATCTACCTACTTATTTTTAGAACATTAATTTAGATCAGTCTAACTTACTTACCTCTGAAGACAAGTTAATTTTTATCTGTGAAACGAAATACTGTAGTTTTGTGTTCAGATAATTAAAGTTCACCAAAATGGATAGCTTAGAGAACAGCTTAATAGCTTTCTTTAAAAATAACCCATTCACTGCTGATAGGTAGCATTTTACTTGCTTAACACCGGGTATAATATGTGGTGCTTGTGCATGATAAGATATCTATTTTAATGTATAAAGTCCTAGTATGTGAAGGAAATGAACGCTAGAGAAATACGACCTTAAACTTTCTCCCAAATCATAAGGCGGAGTAGTCATGAACTCCACACAGAATGACTTGACAAGTCAGATTCTCTAAGTTATTAAGCCCAATTGGGAAAATCAGTGCTTTGTACCCTCACATAACCTTGATTATGGAATAATGGGAGCATTTATAATTTATTAAAAGATCTAATTTTTCTCAAAGAAAAATGCATTTGGGAACCTAACCTGTTTGAACTTCTAAAACTTAGAATTTTTATGAAGTATATGGATATCATCTTTTATTTTTATAATACATTATAAAACATTAAGGATTTTAAAATAATTACTTGATTTCTTGTCAATTATTTTATGATTTTCCGCAAAAGTTTTAAAAGTAAGTTATCTACCACTCTTAAATTAATTTTACATTTTATATTAAACCGGGAAATTTTAGTTAATAATTCCCAATTATTTTAGAGTTTATAGCAATTCCACAGTTATAGCCCAAATTTCTAGTGTGTTCAAGAGTGCTGCTATCTTTCAGTGGGGAAATGGATTACCATTGTGTGCTGTATGAGAGCACTTTTTGTAGGTGGTTCTGAAATAAAAATGTGTAGGTAAATAAGTGGGCTTTGTAACAGAAGATGGCAGTGAGCGGCACGTTTAGGGCCGGAATAGAATAAGTATTCTGTGAACTCTTGCCTATGTAAATTGTCACCACCAGTAAAATTTTTGACATTTCCACCTCAGAAAGATATGCTGCCATAAATCACTGCCATTCCTGATGAGTCATTGGCTGTGGGGAG
>NW_006294609.1:1558484-1578850 GCF_000327345.1 Myotis davidii | reverse complement strand
ACTCAGCCGCCTCCTGCACATCCCCCACCGGGGATGTGCCCGCAACCCAGGTACATGCCCCCGACCGGAATCAAACCCGGGACCCCTCAGTCCGCAGGCTGACGCTCTATCCACTGAGCCAAACCGGCTTCGGCTGGGCACTTATTTTAATGATACTGCCATTGTTCAGAACTGGTTTAGAATATTTCCCTTGCAGTTGCCTTTAATGTGAGTATACAGGGTGGGGTAAAAGTAGGTTTACAGTTGCAGTTGATTTCCTCTACGAAGAGGGACCAAACAAAATTTACATTATCTAGATATGCTCCCTTTTCCATGGGCATGAAAAACGAGAACACTCGTGAGTGGTCTGTAACAGATGGCGCGAGGATCACGAGAATTCTCGCTTCGTATTACAATGTTTTACAAAGTATGATACTTTAAAAAGATGTTAGCTTGTAAGAACATGTAATAAGTTTTTATGATTTTCCGCAAAAGTTTTAAAAGTAAGTTATCTACCACTCTTAAATTAATTTTACATTTTATATTAAACCGGGAAATTTTAGTTAATAATTCCCAATTATTTTAGAGTTTATAGCAATTCCACAGTTATAGCCCAAATTTCTAGTGTGTTCAAGAGTGCTGCTATCTTTCAGTGGGGAAATGGATTACCATTGTGTGCTGTATGAGAGCACTTTTTGTTACTTAGTGATAAGTAATGCAGTATAATTCAAGTCTGTGCATGAAAGCTGTGACTCTACAGCCAACTAAAAAAAAAGAAAAAACATCTATTTTATTTAAACAAGCTATTTTCCATAAATATTATTGAGTCTCTGCTGTGAAATGACTATAATGACAGGGGGCTCGGGAGGATAGGGAGAAAATCTGAACATACCAGAAATTTTATATTTATATCAAAGCTTTAGAAAATGACTATGGAAGGCTGGGCACTTATTTTATTATTTTTAAAAAATATATATTTTATTGATTTTTTACAGAGAGGAAGGGAGAGAGATAGAGAGATAGAGTTGAGAGACATCGATCAGAGACATTCTCCTGCACACCCCCCACTGGGGATCGAGCCCGCAACCCGGGCATGTGCCCTTGACTGGAATCGAACCCGGGACCCCTCAGTCCGCAGGCTGACGCTCTATCCACTGAGCCAAACCGGCTTCGGCTGGGCACTTATTTTAATGATACTGCCATTGTTCAGAACTGGTTTAGAATATTTCCCTTGCAGTTGCCTTTAATGTGAGTATACAGGGTGGGGTAAAAGTAGGTTTACAGTTGCAGTTGAATGGAAAATACAGTAATTAATAAATAATACTGTAATAATGAAAGAAAATCAACCCATAATTTTATAGAACAGCTCCTTTTTTTAAAATCACCTTTTGAGGTCAATAAACTAACAACTTTTCTATGTTCAGAGTTATATGAATCTTGGCAAATGTATATATACTTGTGTAACCACTATCACAATGAAGATACGAACATTACATAACAGAAAGCTCCCTTGTGCCCCTTTTCAGTCAGTCTTCACCTCAGAAAACCAGAGATCAGCTGACACTGTAGATCAGCTTCAACCTTTCTAGAATTCTATATAAATGGAATTTTAAAAGTCTGTATTCTTTGTGTGTCTGGCTTCTTTCACTTAGTTTTTCAGATTCATCCTTATTACATATATCAGTAGTTGTCTCCTTTTCATTGCTGAGTACTTTTCCATTGTATTGATGGCACAGTTTGTTTACCCTGCCATTGTGGATGAATATTTGGGTTGTTCCAAGTTTGTGGCTATCTTCTATATGTATAAAAGGCTAATGTTCAAAGTGTCCCCTTGGGAGTTCAGCCGGGAGACTGGGAGTTCAGTCGCTCGCTATGACATGTGCTGAACACCAGGGGGCGGCACAGAACATGGTAGGGGACTGGTGGCGGCGGCGGGGTGCTGAGGAAGCGAGGGAAGTGGGAGGCGGGGAACCTGATCGGCCCTGATCCCTGGTCAGGCCTAGGGACCCTACCTGTGCATGAATTTTGTGCACTGGGCTTCTAGTTACAAATAAAGCCCCTACAAACATTTATATACAAGTCTCTGTGGACATATATTTTCATTTCTTGAATAAATACTTGGGAATGGAATTGCTGGGTTATATGGTAACTGTATGTATACCTTTTCAGAAACTGCCAAACTTTTCCATAGTGGTTGTACTATTTTGCAGTTCCACCTGCAGACTCTATGAGAGTTCAAGCTTTTCTACATCCTCATCAGCATTTGATGTGGTCAGTTCTCTTTATTTAGCTGTTCTTTAATGAGTATATGGTTTTAGTTTGCATTTCCCTATGACTCACCAGTCATCTTGTCATGTGTTTATTATCTCACTTCAGTGTCTATAATCTTTTGCCTATTTTTAAATATTGTGTTGTCATCTTATCTTGAAGTTTGTAAGAATTCTTTATATTCTAAATACATATTGCAATTTTTTTTCTCCTGTCTGCACAGCTCATTTTCAGCCTTAATGGTATTACTGGACTTGTTTACCCATTTCATTCACAAGATCCCACTCAGCACCTTTCATTTCCAGTCTTCCTAATTCCTCCTTTCTCCACTGTCATCATTCTTGTAGACTTCAGGGGTTTTACTACGCCCCTCAAAGGTGTGGTTGTTCTTCTTTGTTCAATTATTTTACTGACTTAAGAGTGCTACTGGTTTATAGTGCCCTTGGGCCTGAGATGTTAAATGTCTTTGCACTGGGTGGCATGGTTTAACACAATGAACCTGCTTAAAATGCCAGTTAATGTTCTTGTTGTTTAGTGCAAGCTGCTATCATTTCTCACTATTGCAATGCTTCAGATGGTTTCCTTGTTGTGTTTTGTTTTCCCTTTTTCCTTTTATACGATTCATTCTTAATATCGCAGCTGGAAAGATCATTTAAAAATACAAATTGGGCGCTGGCTGGCTTGGTTCAGTGGTTGAGTGTTGAACCAGGAGGTCACAATTCAATTCCAAGTCAGGCCACATGTCAGGGTCGCTGGCTCTATCCCCAGTGCAGGAGGCAGCTGGATCGAAGATTCCCTCATCATTGATTCTCTCATCACTGATGTTTCTATCTCCCTCTTCCTCTCTGAAATCAATAAAAATACATAAAAAAATACACATATATAAATAAATTGGGTATTCTTAGTCCCCAGCTTTAAGTGGAAGTGCATGTAAGATAAATCTTAAATCCTTAGCATAACTGCCAGGTTACTGCCTATTTCTTTGCCCTTATCCTGAGCCATTCCCTCCCTGCTTGGTACACTTCAGCCACATGGCCTTCTTTTGGATCCACAAAGACTCAGGCCTAACCCCTCCCTGCTCGATAGAATACTTAACCTTCTCTGCCACCCCTCAACCTGGCTAATTCCTGGTCATTCTTCAGGTCTCTGTTTTAAATGCCACTTCCTTAGAGAAGAAGAGCCTTCCTTAAGCCCCTAATTAAAATAAGCTCTCTAGTTATCCATGATGACATTAATTATATAATTTATATATTGTTTGTTGGCTTCCATTCTGATTTATATATTTATAATATAAATGTTTTTTATCCCCTGCCATATTACATAAAGTTCATGACAACAGGAAGCTTTCTATTTGTACACTGCTGTATTCATAGCACTCAATACAATGTAGATGATTGATAAATATAATTGACTTTAATATTTAAAATTTTTTAAGTTATTCAATATGCTTCCTTCAAGGTCCCAGACTGACATTTCTTCCTCTTGAATACAAACTTTTTTTTTTTTTAAATATATTTTATTGAGTTTTTACAGAGAGGAAAGGAGAAAGATAGAGAGTCAGAAACATGGATGAGAGAGAAACATCGACCAGCTGCCTCCTGCACACTCCCCACTGGGGATGTGCCCGCAACCAAGGTACATGCCCTTGACCGGAATCGAACCTGGGACCTTTCAGTCCACAGGCCGACGCTCTATCCACTGAGCCAAACCGGTTTCGGCGAATACAAACTTCTTTACTAGTTTTCTGTCTGACATTTCCACTGAGTCTGTTAAACTGCCTAATAAGAGTTCTTAATCTTTATTCTGCCATGGATCCTTTCGGCCAGCGGTCGCCAACTGGTGGTCCGTGAGGCCTGAAAGGTTGGTGACCGCTGCTTTAGGCAGTCATTGAAACCTGTGGCTCTTCAGATTGTTTTTAAAAGAATAAGATAAATTATTTATGATTACCAAGGAAATCAGTTTTCTTCAAATACTGCCTTTTAAATATTGATAAAATACATCTTTAATGTATGTGCTTCTTTATTAATGCCTTCAATAGCAAGCTCAAGCAGCAGATCTAAGAACTGTTGTAATTTCAGAGTAGTAAGGAGTATAAATATTTTGAGAATTACAACTATAGTCTTCTCACTAGTCTTAACTATTTCTAGTTTTAGCCTCCTTCAGTCTATAGAAATACCTGTGTTCTGATAGTGTCATTCTCATGGTCCAAGGATTCTTCTATTATCAGAATAAAATATAGATTTCTTGCCCTGGCTGGTTTGACTCAGTGGATAGAGCATTGGCCTGCAGACTGAAGGGTCCTGGGTTCGATTCTGGTCAAGGGCATATGCCCGGGTTGTAGGGGGAATCCAGGAGGCAGCTAATCAGTGATTCGCTCACATCATTGATGTCTCTCTCTCCCCTCTTCCCCTCTGAGATCAATAAAAATAATTTTTTTAAAAAAGTATAGATTTCTCGGCTTTCTCAGTCTGGCATCACCTTTTTTGCTTTTCCCCTGGGCGGGTTCTAAACTCCAGCCATATTGAATGACCTAGCACTTGTACTCTACCTTCCATGCTTTAGCACCTGCAGCTCTCCTTTCTACAGGTCTTTCTCATTGACGGCCTATATTTAAACCTTACCTGCTTTTGAAGTGACCATTAAAATACCACCCTCTGAAAGATGTCCACAGATGTTAACATAGAGCAGTGCTTATGTTCAATAAATTGCAGCTATTTTAAAATAAGAATTGCTAATAAAACTTCATTATTACCACCATTTAGTTCCAAATAATAATTATAAACATTTTGAGTGATGTACATACAGGAAACAAAGCAAAGCAATGTATCAATAATATACAGTGAATACATAAGTAAATACTATTTAGGATTGTTTGATCTCAGTTTGAATGCTTATTCAATTTACATCTGCACAATGAGAAAGTTATTTAATAAACCTAGATATTTCTGATCCTAACTTAGTCATCACAAAAAACATCAATAATCCTTATAGATATGATAGATTTAGAGTGCTGTCAATCATTTATTACAAAACAAAACCCTCAAGCTCCTAAGAATTCCAAGTTTTTTAAGTATTTTAATGTACTTTGCTGCTGAGTACTCATCTGCCTCATATATAATATATACCAAAAACAAGTCTTGACATGAGGGAAACAAAACTTAAAGTATGACATCAACTATGTTAACTGTTGTTGCTTTTTACAAGGTAGTAAATAAGATCTTGAAAGGTGGAGATGTGATCAAGAGTAGAGAGTATTAAAAGTTTGCAATATAAGCTAGCCTGGATCAAGACTACAGTGGAGCCCTACATACCATATAAATCAAACTAAGAAACGTTGAATATATTCTCCCTCCTTACCATGACCAATAAACCTTAAAGACCTGGAAGGTCAAGTTTTAATTGATATTTGGGGGCCTGTTTAGAGTTTGGTGCCAATGGTTCAAACCAAGCAGATCTCCAGCATAGCCCACTTCTATTCTCAGTCCCAGCAGTCTCCATCGTGAGCTTGAGCTTGTGTGCGTGGGCACATGACACGATATTCCAGGTGTAGTGCACACCCTGCAAATACTGCCCCTTGGTTACCCCTTGTGCACACACTGGAGGATCATTCTGCTCAACAGAGCCATTGTGCAGGAGATACACACAGCCTTGGAAGCCAGTTTGGGAGACAGGTGGATTCTTGAGCTCCTGATGGGCATGTTCCCTGGATCCCATAAACTCCCTCATGAGGAGGGGCATGGCTGGGTGAGGGCCAGTCATTCCTTGTATGTTCTGCTCATTTTCCTCTCCATGTGGTGGCCCTTGTCTTTCTTTATACTTATAACCTTGCTCCTCTTTTGAAAGCCTGCTCGCCTTTCATCTTGTAATCCTCTCCTTAAAACCCTTATTTGGACTTAATCTACCCAGCTTTTCTGGTGTTTCAGATGTGTTTTACTATGATAAAGGCAGTATGTATGTATGTTGTCTGTTCCTGCCTCCTTCCCTCATTAAATTGCAAGCTTCTTAAGAGTTGGGATCATTATTTGTTTTTGCCACCAGTCCTAACATGAAGTCTCACAAATAGGAAGTGCTTAACAAGTAAGGTTTGAATTTACCACAACTCTGGCATCACTCTCGTGTTGTTGTGGTAACCCTATCAAAACAGGAAATGAAGTTAGTTTAGGATGATTTGTTCATAACTGAGTCATTCTGGTTCCCCTTTCTTTCCTAAGTGATCACAAAACATGTTAAATAATCTCCAGAATTTTGTGGGCTTCTACTTTCACATTTACTGGTCAAATACATTTCTGGAATCTGTCTGTTCCCACCCACACAGGCCTGGGAATAAACCACACATCCAAAGAACCCTGGTTCCTTTTATGAGTGCTCCCTGATGAAGTAATTGATATAGAATACTGTATATACTGCACATAAAGTGTACTGTTTGATAAGTTTGACTTTCCCATGAAATTATCAACACGATAAAAATAATAAACATACTCATCACCTCCAAAAGTTATCTAGTTTCAATTTATGTGTTCCTCCCACCAGCCTCAGGCAACTCTGTTGATCTATTTTCTATCCCCATAGATTAGTTTGCATTTTATATGAATGCAAGAAATTTTCTTTTGGTCTGGCTTCCCTCAGTATAATTATTTTAAGATTCATCTATATTGTTTATACTAATAAAAGGGTAATATGCTAATTAGACTGGTTCGACTGGCCATCTTCCGGACATCTGACATCCTTCCAGACAAAGCCATGGTGGTGGAGGCTGAGGCAGAGGCAGTTAGGGGCGATCAGGCCGGCAGGGGAGAGCAGTTAGGGGCGAGATCAGGCCGGCAGGGGAGGACAGTTGGCATTAGGCGGGCAGGAGTGGTTAGGAGCCAGTGGTCCTGGATTGCGAGAGGGACCAGCAGTCGGACATACCCCGAGGGGTCCCGGATTGGAGATGGTGTAGGCCGGCTGACGGACACCCTCACCCCCACCGCACGGGGCCTCTAGTATTGACCCCTTCCCATTCACCTTAGAGGGATGAGTTAGGAAACTCTTTATTCTCCTAATCTTGAGCAATTTAACCTTGAATTTTTATTTTTGAAAATATCAAATTTATCAGCTAAAAGAGAAATATGAATATCTAAAATTAATCTACCCAAAGACTGTGTAGTCACAGATTGGATTAAGATCCCAATTAAATTGTTTACAGAACTCACATTTAACCCATTGTACACCATAAGCATCTGTAGACGCAAACTGTGGACCCTCCCACACGTGCATCTATTAAACTGTTTTCCCTAAGTGGCCCTGACCAACTTTAAAATCATTTTTTGTGAGAATTTTCAGCTGAAAATATTCAAGAACACCCGAATTGTGAGTAATATATTTATTTTTATAATATTCATTGCAAGTTGATTTTTTAAATTAAATTCAAAATATTGTGGCGTGTGGGGATGGTTTCCGTTTTGGACTTGTGGCAATTAACTGGTTAAAGCAAAAGCTGTAGCATATATAGCAATAGTTGGGAGAAGGAGCAAGGATTAAGTTCTTAGAGGGGAAAAAAAGAAAATGGGGTTGATAATACCAACATTATTTTAAAACTAACACTTTTGTCCTAATCAGTTTGGCTCAATGGATAGGGCGTCACCCCAAGGACTAAAGGGTCTCAGATTTGATTCCAGTCAAGGGCACATACCTTGGTTGTAGGCTCAATCCCTGGCCCCAGTCAGGGTACATTCTGGAAGCAACTAATTGATGTGTCTCACATCAGTGTCTTCTCTGTCTCTCTCTCTCTCTCTCTCTCTCTCCAAAAATCAATGGAAAATGTCCTTGGGTGAGGATTAACAACAAAAAATTAACACATATTAAGAGACACCAAATAATCCATGGTAAAAGGTATACTGATAAAATATATTTGTCAAGTATCAGAACAATAAATATATAAAATAAAACTGAGAAATCCAGGGAGAAATGAGCAAATGGAGAGTATTGTGGAAGAGTGTAAACTGTTTGTGATTGGTTCTACAACAGATTGTGTAATCCGAAAAGACAGCAGAATGGAGTAGAGCAGACAAGAACAGACTCAATTCCATAGATAGGGTCACACCTTCTTTTCAAGTGGGAACTAAATGAGAATGATCTCATACTTCTCGCTTAAAACAGAAAGTGTTGATGTAATTGGAGGGGCACACTAACCATAAACCCCTCCCCCTAACAGTCTTGTTCTTGAAAGCAAGTTTATAGCCATGGTCATCTTTGACTACCATGTTTCAGGAAAACTAGAATTTTACGTGTTGAGTTTAAACCAATAATTTGCAACTATTTTAACCTGTATTCCCTTTTGTTGAACTTAAGCTCTATGATTTGAATTTCCCTAAAAGAGTTTTAATTTCTAAAAATATTTATTCCCTTGCCTAGCTGGTTTGGCTCAGTGGATAGAGTGTCAGACTGTGGACTGAAGGGTTCCAGTCAAGGGCACATGCCTGGGTCACAGGCTTGGTCTCCGGTGGGGGATGTGCAGGAGGCAGCTGATCAGTGATGAATCATTGATGTTTCTATCTTTCTCTCTCTTCCTTTCTCTCTGAAATCAATAAAAATATATTTTTTAAAAATATTTATTCCCTTGCCCTAGCTAGTTTGGCTCAGTGGATAGAGCATCAGCCTGCAGACTGAAAGGTCCTGGATTCAATTCTGGTCAATGTCATGTACCTTGGTTGCAAGCTCTTCCCCAGCCAGGGCCCTAGTCGGGGCTCATACAGGAGGCAATCAGTCGATGTGTTTCTCTTACATCGATACATCTCTCTGCCTTCCCCTCTTTCTTAAGGATTAGAAAATAAAATAAAAAAATAGTAAAATAAAATTTATTCCCAATATTGATTAAGCTTGCTTAATATATCCTTTTGCCTGCCTACCTTCAAATCAGTGGTTTGGGTCTTCATTCAGCAAACCAAGGCAAAATAAGATTTAAGCAATGATTCTTGTATTTAAGGAAATAGATTTCAAAGTATTGGGGGCACCTGTGCGCACTATATTAATGGTATTGTGGGAGAATTGAAACTGGATAAGATAAGGTCCCCCCAAAGCAGTGATGGCGAACCTTTTGAGCTCGGCGTGTCAGCATTTTGAAAAACCCTAACTTAACTCTGGTGCCGTGTCACATATAGAAATTTTTTGATATTTGCAACCATAGTAAAACAAAGACTTATATTTTTGATATTTATTTTATATATTTAAATGCCATTTAACAAAGAAAAATCAACCAAAAAAATGAGTTCGTGTGTCACCTCTGACAGGTGTGTCATAGGTTCGCCATCACTGCCCTATAGTATAGTTTTGTGATAAAGTTAGACAAATGTATCAAATAATTCTCTGAATAAGTAGACTGATAAATATCATTATAAAAGCACAGACTTGAAATAAACTTATTTTACTGTTTTATATTTCTAGCACTTACCCTGAGTAAACAAGAAGTAGTAATGTCTTATTGCCTGTCAGTGTTATTTCATTGCTTCATTTGATGGGCCAGATGTTGATATTTATTAATATGAAACGTTCTTGCAAAAAAGAATACTGATTGTACAGATTCAAATTTACCATAAAATTAAAGATATAGCCAAACCGGTTTGTCTCAGTGAATAGAGCGTCGGCCTGCGGACTGAAAGGTCCCAGGTTCGATTCCGGTCAAGGGCATGTACCTTGGTTGCGGGCACATCCCCAGTAGGAGGTGTGCAGGAGGCAGCTGGTCGATGTTTCTCTCTCATCGATGTTTCTAAACTCTATATCCCTCTCCCTTTCTCTCTGTAAAAAAATCAATAAAATATATTTTTAAAAAAATTAAAGATATAGTTGTAATTGCTTCTGCTTAGATTTCTATTAGGTCAGACCTTAATGACAACTTGGAAAGAATTGGGCCTTTTTGAACTGGGCTATGAAAGTATTTTTTGAAAAATACTTTATAGGTTTTGTTATAACACTACCCAAATGTCTTGTTTAAATTTCTTCCAGGGGGAGAGAAAGTCATGTCATTTTGATAAACAGTCAAGGTGTGTCCCCTTGGGTCCATTTTGTTATGGATGAAGATGTAGTTGATGGTCATGTGAATGTTTTGGCTGAGTCAGAGGAATTTGAAACAACAGTAGGAAATTGTTTTGGAGGCAGAAATGATTACTCTCACCAGAATGCAATTGCTGTTAAAATCAGTGAGAAAGCCCTGGCTGGTATTTCAGTGGTTAGAGCATTTGGCCTGCGCATTGAAGAGTCACAGGTTTGATTCCTCTTCAAGGGCACATACCTGCACATTGAAGGGTTGCAGGTGTGATCGGCAGCCACAATCAGTCTCTTTTCTCCTCTTCCTCCTCCTCCACCTCTTCTTCCTCCTTATCCCTGCTTCCCTCTCTTCCTCCCTTCTTCCCTCCCTCCCTCCCACGACCTAAAAATCAATGGAAAAATATCTTCGGTTGAGGATTAACAAAACAAAAAAACAGTGGGAAATGTTCGTGTATGTGTCATAAACCCATGTTGCCAGGTTTATAAAAATGGGCATCCACAATTACCAGGGCCAGGCCCTCTGCTCCCTTTTTCCAGCTGCATCTCCCATAGTTTGGGGCCTTTTTGTGGATAAATACATGCTGCCTTCACATCTATTAAACAAATATTTAACCAGGGTGTTAAACATTTAATACTTTACCAGTTTGCATTCTTTCTACGAGGATATTCTGAGTTTTTTTTAATGCTATCTCTTACCCCTTCCTTTTCCTTTTTATAGCTCTGCTTATGATAATGTCAACAAAGTTCGAGTAGCTATCAAGAAAATCAGTCCTTTTGAGCACCAGACCTACTGCCAGAGAACCCTGAGGGAGATAAAGATCCTCCTGCGCTTCAGACACGAGAACATCATTGGAATCAATGATATTATTCGAGCGCCAACCATCGAGCAAATGAAAGATGTGTATCCTTTGCAGACATCGGGCTCTAGTACTTGGTACCTTGTTGAGTAAATGTAATTTGAAATGTCCTGGACTTACCAGATTAAAGAAAAAGTATATAGAGCACATTTAAAGGGAAATTGTAATATGTTTGCCATTTACTATAACACTTGCATTATATAAAATTTTTCTCTGATGCTTTTTTTTTTTTTAACATATTTTATTGAGTTTTTACAGAGAGGAAATGAGAGAGATAGAGAGTTAGAAACATCGATGAGAGAGAAACATCGACCAGCTGCCTCCTGCACACCCCCTGAGCCAAACCGGTTTCGGCTTCTCTGATGCTTTTTATCAGTTCTGTTTTTAGTGTCTTTGGACAAATTCAGTTTTCTCTTGTCAATTTCAGTAAAGATTTCCTTTATGTGTAGTTATGGAAAATCTTGGATAATACCATTTCTAGTCATGCTTTCTTCATTTAAGATATAGTTGTTATGACGATGAAACAGAAAAGAAAAAGTTGTAGACAAAGAGAGAGAGGCTACTCTGGATATCACCTGGTCAAATCCAGACAGTCCTAATCTTAGACAAACTCATTTTACCTTTTTTTTCTTTTTTTAAATATATTTTATTGACTTTTCAGAGAGGAAGGGAGAGGGATAGAGAGCTAGAAACATCGACCAGCTGCCTCCTGCACATGTGCCCACAACCAAAGTACATGCCCTTGACCGGAACCGAACCCGGGACCCTTCAGTCCGCAGGCTGACGCTCTATCCACTGAGCCAAACCGGTTTGGCATCATTTTACCTTTAGGTCTCCGTTTTCTCATCTTTAACATTAAGGTACTAGCCCAGGGGTGGGCAAACTTTTTGACTCGAGGGCCACAGTGGGTTCTTAAACTGGACCGGAGGGCCGGAACAAAAGCATGGATGGAGTGTTTGTGTGAACTAATATCAATTCAAAGTAAACATCATTACATAAAAGGGTAGGGTCTTTTTTTTTTTTAGTTTTATGCATTTCAAACGGGCCGGATCCGGCCCACAGGGCCGTAGTTTGCCCACGGCTGGACTAGCCCTCATGATCTTTAAGGCGACTCTCCTCTGAAATTATGTAATTAACTAGGACCAACATTTAGAAATCTGGACTAAGGAGGTCCAAAGGATGCTACCTGGGCAAAGACTATATTTGGAAGATAAAGGCATTAAATATACTGAAGAGGATCTGCCAGAAAAGTTACAGTTTCAGCTAGTGCAGGATTCCTACCAGCTTGCCTAATTTGCATTCTGCGCCTCCAGGGAGAGGCAGCTCACTATCTCTAGGCAGCCCTTTCCATTTTTAAATAGTTCTGTTACTAAGTTGTAACATATTTTAAGTGAAATACCTTCTGCTCCTACCAACTGTTGTCTTGTTTTACCTTTTGCCATAAAAATCAAATCTCTTTCTGTTAACAAGTTTGCAAGTAAGGTTTCATTTGAATCCCATGTCATGTCTCATCTAGCATGAATCTGTAGGAGACATACATTAATATGAACACAGAAATGAATAAAGGAAAGGCAAAATAGCCCTAGCCGGTTTGGCTCAGTGGATAGAGTGTCAGCCTGCAGACCAAAGGGTCCCGGGTTCGATTTGATCAAGGGCACATACTTCCAACATAGGCCCTGGTCAAGGGCTCATGCAGAAGGCAACTAGTCGATGTGTTTCTCTCATATCGGCATTTCTCTGTCTTTCCCTTTCTCTTTGACTCTCCCTAAAAATCAATGGAAAAATAGCCTTGTGTGAGGATTAATAAAAAATAAAAGAAACGCAAAATAATTACTAATGAAATGCTATTATGGTGAAGTTAAAAGCTAAAGGCTTGCCTTGGTCAGTGTTTCTCACTGGTTAGGGTGTCAGCCTGTGCAATGAAGGATCTCGGGTTCGATCCCCTGCCCTAGTTGGGGCATGTGCAAGAGGTAACCAACGGATGTCTCTCTCACATTGATGCTTCTCTTTTTTTCTCTTTTTCTCTCCCTCCCCATCCACCTCTCCTTTCTACTCTAAAAAGCAATGGGAAAAATATCCTCAGATGAGGATTAACAAACAACAACAACAAAAAGCCAAAGGCTTATAACTTAATTTCTGTAAATAATTTAGCCATAGCTAAAGTTATAGATGCTTAGATACATGAAAAGAAAGCAAGAGAAACAAAACTAGCACAAGCTCCTTTCTCATAGTCTTATTTGGGATCTTAACATTAATTAAAAAGTCAAGTAGATAGATTGAGAGTTGAATTTAATAGCAGTGTGTTTTAGGCCTGTATTTCCAAAAGTTTTATGGTTGATTTTTGAGGAGAAGGGAACAAGAAGGGAGGTAGAAGAACAGTGACATTACAAGTTGTTGCTGGGCCAAAGAAAGGAGTGTATGATGCTTGCTGGTCACCACCTTCACCCAGCTCTTTCCAACAAGCGTTGGAGGGGCTTTTTGATGTTGGACAACTCGGAGACCAAGAAGGTTAAGGATTTCAAGATTGGTGAATATTTCCATAACAGCCTGTTTCAGGTCTTAATGTAGGCAAATAATAGGTCATTATCAAGCAAATATAATGCCGTTTGTCTCATGAGATCTAAAAAAGAGTTAACTACTTCAGATTCCTTACATAAAGGAATACTAAGTTTTCATCAGTTTCTCATTTCCCTTATGGTCCTCATGATGTAATAATGAACTGCTTGAGGAAAGGGTTCATTTGTTTTCAGTGCTTTGCTAAGTGTGACCAGCTGTTTGGTGTGTTACCTTAACCTGTCCAAACAGATATATAGTACAGGACCTCATGGAAACAGATCTCTACAAGCTCTTGAAGACACAACACCTCAGCAACGACCATATCTGCTATTTTCTTTACCAGATCCTCAGAGGGTTAAAATATATCCATTCAGCTAATGTACTGCACCGTGACCTCAAACCTTCCAACCTGCTGCTCAACACCACCTGCGATCTCAAGGTCAGGCAGGTTCTTTACTTTTAGGATGATACATATTGAAAAAACTTTTACTGGGCATGTTTTTATTTATTCTTACTCATATTTAAAATTATACCAGAAATATGTGAAAATATTTTTATGGCCAAAAATAAATTCAAGAGTGCTAGTTCTCTTTTCCATCCCATTGTTCCTTCCTCTCCAGAGGTAACCACTATAACAGATTAGTGTATTTTCTTACAGAGTTTTTTCTATGCTCTTACATAATGTGTACTTTTAAAAATATATACGTTTCTTGGTTTTTAGAGAAATAGAAACATCAATGAGAGAAAAACATAATCTATTAGCTGCCTCCTGCACGCCCCCCTATTGAGGATCCAGCCCGCAACCTGGGCATGTGCCCCGACAGGGAATCAAACCGTGACCCCTTGGTTTCTAGGTTGACGTTGAACCACTGAGCCACAAGGGCTGGGCCATAATGTGTACTTTTATGCTTATATTAGAGGCCTGGTGCACGAAATTCGTGCACTTCGTGGGGGGGCTGTCTCAGCCCAGCCTGCACAGTCCAGGAGCCCTCAGGGGATGTCCGACTGCCACGGAAGCAGAAGAGGCTACTGCCACTGTGCTCGCCAGCTGTGAGCCCGGCTTCTGGTTGAGTGGTGCTCCCCCTGTGGGAGTGCACTGACCACTAGGGAGCAGCTCCTGCGTTGAGCGTCTGCCCCCTAGTGGTCAGCGTGTGTCATAGCAACCGGTTGTTCCACGCTTTGGTCAATTTGCATATTAGACTTTTATTATATAGGAAGGATATAAAAGTAGGATCATGTGCATTATGTGTAAGTTAACATAATCATCTGTTTCATTGGTGACTGTTTTCTTAAATAAATTTCATAAGAAGAATACTCAGGAAACCTCAATGACTTTAATACCCAAATAAGGCATTTTCAGTAAGCAGGAAAACTCTAGATCCTTTACAGTCCTGAGAATTCCCTTGAATATGAGCAGCATATCCTATATAATAAAAGGCTAATACGCAAATTGACCGAACGGTGGAACGACCAGTCGCTATGACGTGCACTGACTACCAGGGGGCAGACGCTCAACATGGGCTGCCCCCTGGTGGTCAGTGCGTTCCCACAGGGAGAGTGCTGCTTAGCCAGAAGCTGGGCTCATGGCTGGTGAAAGCAGCGGCGGTGGGGGGAGCCTCTCCTGCCTCCACAGCAATTCTAAGGAGTAGTGAGCTGAGTGGTAAAGAGCAGTGAGTAGGTGGATAGACATCCTCCCAAGGGCTCCTGGACTGCGAGAGGGCACAGGCAGGGCTGAGGGAACCCTCCCACCCCAGTGCACGAATTTCGTGCACCAGGCCTCTAGTCTATATATACACTTCTATTTTAATAGGTAGCAAAGCTAAATAAGTAGGGAAATCTACAGATGTTTTAGGTAAGAAAAAGGAATGTGGATTCAGTCTGACAAAAATTAATGTGCATTCAAGAAAACCTAGAGCCTGCTTGGCGTGGCTCAGTGGTTGAGTGTCAGCCTATGAATCAGGAGGTCATAGTTTGATTCCCGGTCAGGACAGATGCCAAGATTGCAGACTCAATCCTGTGCAAGAGGCAGCCTTCGGTGTTCTCTGTCATTGTTGATGTTTCTGTTTCTCCCTCTCCCTTCCTCTCTAAAATCAATAAAAATATATTTTAAAAAGAAGAAGAAGCCGAAACTGGTTTGACTCAGTGGATAGAGCGTCGGCCTGCGGACTGAAGGGTCCCAGGTTCGATTCCAGTCAAGGGCATGTACCTTGGTTGTGGGCACATCCCTGGTAGGAGATGTGCAGGAGGCAGCTGATCGATGTTTCTAACTCTCTTTCTCTCTCCCTTCCTCTCTGTAAAAAATCAATAAAATATATTTTAAAAAAAAGAAGAAGAAGAAGACCAGGATATCCTCAGGTAGACTCCTGGGCTCTGGGCTCTGTGCTGGCAGCAGCAGGGGTGGATGTGGTACTGGGCATGGACAAGTGTGCGAGCAGGCAACAGAGCTGCTTTCAGCAAGGTGGAGTTGGGTGTGCCATAGGCCCTTCTTCTCTGACCTGCTGGTGGCCCACCAGGTGGCACTGCTGCACCTGAGCTCCAGTGGATGCATCACAGGCTGTACTGCCCTTGCACACAGCGCCACTGCTGGCCATCACTGGTCTGCATGCCATGCCCATTGCCCTGTAGCCTTAATGGACTGGATAGGCACCTTCCAGGAAAGGTAGACAAGCTGTACTACCTGCAGGTTGATTCAGCCAAGTACCTCTGCCTCAAGGCCATCACGCTGTTCACACTCAATGCCTTGGGCCTCTCAGACCCAGTGCACATGGAAAATCTTCAGAAGGCTCAGATGACCCTTACCGAGTACATCAGGCCCAGTACCTGTCCCAGCCACAGTACTATCAGCGCCTGTTGCTCTGACTTCCCACCTTGCACTGTCATCGTCTCCCTCAACTTCCTCTGTCCTTCATACATCTGGTGGGTAAAACTCTGATCTGAAACACGCTGCTGTTCGGAAGAGTGTACCTTCAGTTGACCCTATAGCTCCAGCCAGAGACCGGACAGGACACTGGGGCACCATGGCCTGGTCTGCAGAATTCAAGGAAACACCGCTGATTGGGCCTCAAGGAGATTCCCCAGACCAAGGACCCCAACTTCTCTTCTCAGATTCCTTTTTTTTAAATAATGATCATAAAACCAATGACTGATCATTCAGGCTCCTGCCTTGTCTTCTTCAGAACCCTAGCCAAGATGGGAGAGACTGAAGTTCTAATCCTAGGACAGCCTTACACAATCCTGGGACAGTCTTGACCCTCAGCACTCCAGGAACTCCTGGGAAGGTAGGGTTTGCTTCCCTGGTATGATGGACAGAAGCCTGGCATCTGGACTGGAGGGGCAAGCCACAGTCAGGAAAGATTGATACAGCTCCTCTGGACATGGGATTCATGTTGTACACTACATGATGAATGAATTAAGGCTACTAATAAAGGTGTTTCCTACCTGCAAAAAAAATTAAAAGACGATAAACGGAAAGATATACCATATTCATAGATTGGAAGACTTGATACTTTTAAGGTATTAATATTCCCCAAAGTGATCTATCGATTTAATGCAGTCCCTATCAAAGCCCCAGTTGGCTTTTTTGCAGAAATGAACAGGTTGTTCCTGAAATGCATGTGGAAATTCAAGAGACCCAGAATAGCGAAAACAACCTCACAAAAGAATAAAGTTGAAAGACACTTCCTAATTTCAAGCTTTACTAAAAATATAGAGTAATAATAAAAAAAGTGTGATGTTGGCATAAGAGTAGTCATATTATGAATTGAGAGCGATAAATAAACCCATAGGTTTATGATCAACTGATTTTCGATAACAATGCTAAGATCATTCATTGGGGAAAGAATACTCTATTCAACAAATGGTCCTGGAGCAATTGGATAGCCATACCCAAAAGAATTAGATTGGGCCACGCCTCACATCATGTGCAAAAATTAATTCAAAATGGATCGAAGACCTAAATTTAAGAGCTACAACTAGAATCCATTTAGAAAACATAGAAGTAAATCTTTGCAATTTTGCATTAGGCAGAGCCTCTTAGACATTGGCACCAAAGCACAAGCAACAAAAGAAAAACAATGGGTTTCATCAAGAGTAGGAATTTGTGCCCTGGCTGGTGTGTCTCAGTTGACTAAGTGTTGTCCCATGCACAGTAAGGGTGCCGGTTCCATTCCCAGTTAGGGCACATGCCCCTGTTGTGGGTTCAGTTCCCAGTTGGGATGCGTACAGGAGGCAACCAATCGATGTTTCTCTCTCTTTCCTTTCTAAAATTAATAAAGCCATAAAAAAGATTAGGAATGGGTGCTACAAAGTAAACCATCAAAAAAGTGAAAAGACAACACACAAAAGGAGAAAAAATGTTTGTAAATCATGTACTGCAATAAGATATACCAGGACTACATGATAAACTCTTACAATTCAAAAATTAAAAGATAACCAAAAAAAATCCCCCAAAAGATAAATAACCAAGTTTAAAAACGGGCAAAGGATCTGAATAGACATTTCTCTAAAGAAAATACACAAATGTCCAATAAATACATTAGTCAGTAGGGAAATGCAAATCAAAACCACAATAAGATATCACTTCATACAAAGTAGGATAGCTGTAATTAAAGTCAGATAAGCCCTAACCAGTTTGGCTCAGTGGCTAGAGCGGCGGACTGAAATGTCCCAGGTTCGATTCCGGTCAAGGGCCTGTACCTCGGTTTCGGGCATATCTCCAGTAAGGGGTGTGCAGAAGGCAGCTGATCGATGTTTCTCTCTCATAGATGTTTCTAACTCTATCCTCTTCTTTCCTCTCTCTTAAAAAAAAATCAATAAAGTATATTTTAAAAACAAATAAATAAAAAATAAGTCGAGTAAGTGTGAGGATTTCACTCCTGTGTATATGCCTAAGTGAAATGAAACATGACCACACAAAAAGTACACGAAGATTCATAGCAAAATAGCCTAAATATAGAAACAGTTCAAATGTCCAAATGATGGATGAAATAAAATGAAGTAGATTCATTACATGGAATACGAGGGAGTGAAGCACAGATACATGCTACAACATGGATGAACATTATTTTGTAAGTGAAAGCCAATCATAAAAGGCCACGTATTGTATAGTTCCATTTATATGAAATGTCTAGAACAGAAAAATCCAGACAGATTAGTGGTTGCCGAGGACCAGTGGGATAGGGAAGAGACGGCTAATGGGTTCAAGCTTTCTTTTTGCAGTTACAAAAATGTTCTAAAATTGGCCCAGCTGGGTGTTGCTCAGCAGCTGAGAGTCTTCCCAGGAACCAGGAGGTCACCCATGTGATTCCTGGTCAGGGCATATACCCAGGTTGCAGGTTCGATCCCCTGTAGGGGGCGTGCAGGAGGCAGCTGATTAAGGATTCTCTCTCATCATTGATGTTCTATCTCTCCTCCCTTTCTTTCTGAAATTAATAAATATATATACATTTTTTTAAAAGAATGCCAGTCAATAAATGCAGAAGGAATAATAAAGTTAGAAAAATTACGTTTTGCAACCTCTAATGTTGATTTGTGCACTATAATCCATGGATCCGTTGTTGACCCTCCTCAGACTAATCCCCTGGGCTACCAAAGCCTACCCACATGGATTCCCTCTTCATCTCCCACCTAGACCATGTCTCAGTCTGGAGCCCACTCTTAACTCCACTTGGATGCTACGTATCCCCCTGGGCTGCTGTAGTTCTCCCCACCCCACAGAGAACATTGGGTCACCTGATCCCACCTAATAGCTTTAGGACTGGAGTTCCTGGGAGGAAAGGACAAGGAGGAGCTCCTGTACCCTGTTCTGAACTTTAAGAAACATATATTGCAGCATAGTGATATGTTCAGTTGTCTTTCCTAGTGAAGGAATGCTGCTCATTCCAATTTTTAATTTTTCTTCCTTAATATTGCCACTTTGAACACTGTAATTTTATTAACAAGATTATTTAATATTTTAGCCTGATAACCTAACCTTTACACTGATTTTTATTTTTAAGAGCTTGTTAATTCATTATTGTGAAAATACAGTAAATCCTCGCTTAATGTCATTGATGGTTTCTTCAAATTTATGCAAAAGGACATGTAATGAAACCAGTTTTACCATAGTCTAATTGATATAAGCAAAAGTTAAATTTCTTATCAACATTATAACAAAATGATGTTATTCAAGGACCTTCTGATCTAGAATGTCTGCCAATTAATTCACCCCAGTTGTTATGCTTCTTAACACTAGATTGCCCAAGGAAGTCATTTTGACTGCTTTTTAATTTCAATTAGAAAAACAATGATGTATATAATGACAGAATTTCTTAGAATTTTGTGACTTTTTATACAACATATAAATGCGTTTATTAATAATTGTAGTTACCTCCCCCTCCTTCATTTCCGGTATATATATATATGTGTTATACCTATATTGCCCGAAAGCAGTCATTTTGACTGCTTGGGGAAATTTTTTAAAAGGAGAGTGTGTGGATGTGTGGTGTGTGTGTGTGAGTGAGGGAAGGACAGTTTAATCCTGCAGGAACAGCAGAGGCTGGCAGACCAGGATCCCTGGGACAGGGAGAGACTACCACCGCTGCGGGCACTCTCCGGACTGCAGGACTCGGGCATGGAGTCCACGCTATCTTGAAGGGGAGAGTGGCCTCTTCTAGAAACTTATCAGCACCACCACCCAGACAGGAC
>NW_006294609.1:1543113-1558197 GCF_000327345.1 Myotis davidii | reverse complement strand
AACACACTAAATTCATGAAAGAAATGTCGAATAACTTGTTATATAACTGTAAATAATATAAAAAATATTAAAAATTAATTTTAAACAAATTTCTTTACACATTAGTTATTCTTTCACAATGCAGTCATTTTGACTGCTTTTGGGCAATATAGGTATATACTAAATTTCAGTCTTTCTAGTGTTAAAACATCTAAAGGAAGGCATTTGTTCATCAAATGTTGAGAGCTCACTATGTATAGGACACTTGGGAATAAAAAGTAAGTCAAGCCCTAACCGGTTTGGCTCAGTGGATAGAGCGTTGGCCTGCGGACTGAAGGGTCCCAGGTTCGATTCCAGTCAAGGGCATGTACCTAGGTTGCGGGCACATCCCCAGTGGGAGGTGTGCAGGAGGCAGCTGATCGATGTTTCTCTCTCATCGATGTTTCTAACTCTCTATCTCTCTCCCTTCCTCTCTGTAAAAAATCAATAAAATATATTTTAAATAAATAGTAAGTCAAGTATTGCCTTTTTCTAGCAACTGACATTCTTTTTTAAAAAAATATATTTTATTGATTTTTCTACAGAGAGGAAGGGAGAGGGATAGAGAGTTAGAAACATTGATCAGCTGCTTCCTGCACGCCTCCTACTGGGGATGTGCCCGCAACCAAGGTACATGCCCTTGACCAGAATCGAACCTGGGACCCTTCAGTCCACAGGCTGACACTCTATCCACTGAACCAAACCAGTTAGGGCGCAACTTACATTCTTGCTTGGGAGACAAGGATATGCACAACTGTCATGGATTATGGTTGTGTACTTACATATAATAAACTTCTAACAAGATAATAGAAGAGTTCAGAAAAGTGAGCAGTTGTTGGAAGTGGTGCTGACTCCTGGGAAACTTCTCAGAAGAGTAACTTTCAAGCTGGGTATTTAAGTTAGGAATGGCATAGGTAGGGTACACAGTTGAAAGGGCATTGCATGGTCAGTATGGTCTGGAGTAAATAGGAGCAGGTCTGAGACAAAGATGGCAATGGGAGACGAGATAAGGACAGTGAATGGCCTTGAAAGTCATGCTTAAAGAATATGGGCTTCATTCAGTATGTAAAGGTTAAAAGGTTTTTGAGCCAGAGAGGTAACTTACATTTTAGAAATGACACTTAGGTTAGATTTAGAGAATGAATTAGATTGCAGGCAGGGAGACTAGCTTTTGCTAAGTCCAGAGGAGTGTGGTGACACTGATAACCTCATTGGTCTGTGAATTTCTTTTCTGGTTTTAAAAAAATCTATCTGGGATTTGTTTTGTGATTCAACAGACCCACGGAAAGCTGTGTATCAAGTCTAGATCCATCCAGCCTGTGTGATGCTAATGTAGTATCTGTGGTCATGATCTCAGACTTATGCTAGCTTTTTGCTGCTGACAAGATGCAGTATTTCTTCTCTGCACAATTCAGAATGTGGCTTCAGGTATCCATTTACACTACAGAAAGCAGGCTGAGTTAGAAGATAGAGTGTTAGCTCTAAAAAAGAGAGAAACGATGGGTCCCACATGTATTAAGAAGTTCGAGCCACACACAATGAAATGGGTCGGTGGTAGTCCAGCATGGTAGGTGAGGCTCTGAATAGTATAGAGGATTCTCCTTCATATGTAAGAAGACATCCATCATTCATTGCTACTCTAAGTTGGAAATCGTCCCAAATGGGATCATGTTGCTAGTGAACCTCGTGAGTACAAGTACTAAGGTGGCTTCCTGCAGTTTGTTTCACAGGTATTGGTAGAAAAGGCTCTACAATTAGGGTGCAGGTACATGAAAGTCTCAAGTCAAGCCAAAGTTAAAACTTACGATCCCCCTAAAACACTTATGGCCATTTATCAACTAGATCCTCTAACAGTCCCATGCGTGTCAGGGGTGTATTGGCATTGGCAAGCAAGTCAATTTTGAAAGGTGAGAACGGTGAGTACAGTGACTGGAGTTAGCTGTCAGAGCTTTGGAGCAGGACCCAGGACTTCATCACCATGCAACTCTGTGAGAGCACACAAAGAAAGTGGCCTTGCCCTAACCGGTTTGGCTCAGTGGATAGAGCGTCGGCCTGCAGACTCAAGGGTCCCAGGTTCGATTCCGGTCGAGGACATGTACCTTGGTTGCAGGCACATCCCCAGTAGGGGGTGTGCAGGAGGCAGCTGATCCATGTTTCTCTCTCATCGGTGTTTCTAACTCTATATCCCTCTCCCTCCCTCTCTGTAAAAAATCAATAAAATATGTTTTTAAAACAAAGAAAGAAAGAAAGAGAAAGAGAGAAAGAAAGAAGAAAGAAAGAGAAAGAGGCCTTGGGAAGAGTAACTGGAGAAGCAGATGTGCTATTTGCTCTTTTTGAAGATACAGTGACAATATGTCAAAAGATGGAAATTATGAAACAGATATGTAACTGCCCTTGAATGCTACAGTTGAAGCAAGCAGCAGGGCCTGTGGGATCAGGGGTGCTACAAGACAGTGCTATTGTCCAAGGCTATGGGAAGACATTTGTGAGGTGGATGGGAGCTTTCTGTATTTTTCTGAATTATTGAGGCACTCTACATGGAATATCTAAACAGAGACTAATGTTCATTTAAGCCCTATGTATCTCTCTAGGCATGCCCCTTCCTCCTTTTTTTTTTTTTTTTTTAATGTCTCTTCCTCTTGTTTCCATTTTATGGCCTGAGTGCAGGCCCTTATCACTTCTTAGCTGAATTAAAGCATCAACCCTCCAAATTAGTCTCTGTCTTCCAGGCTGCCTTCTATACTTTGACCTGTCATTGTTAACATGCTTCTCTCTTTCTTGGGTTATTTATCATGCAGTTGTATTGGACTAAGTATATTACAGTTATATTTTATGTACATTGGAGTCTGGAATAGCATCAAATATGAAATGGCCAGGTGATGGAGGACCAGCAGTAGTTTTTGTGAGTCAGGAGAAATGAGAAGCTGGATATTAAGGGAAAAATGATTTGACTTCAGTATATGAAGCCTCTTTAAAGCTTTGGGAGTGAATCTGTCTGCGAGGAAAGTGGAAAGAATCTTTGGAAATGCCTACATTTACGGAACAGGTGGAAGAATAGCAGGAAGTGAAGTCTGCGAAGTAGAAGTGCAGGTTGAGGAGCTGGTTTTAGCACTGATGATCCTGGGAGTGCCAGCAGGTGGGGGACCTAGAAAGGATCCTGGGTGGTTTTTGGTGACTTTACTTTTCCTCAGGACAGTTTTTGTCATACAACCTAAATGAGATTGTTGTGGGGTAAGCAGATAATGAAAGGTGGGATGTTTCTTAAAATGTGTCCTATTACAGACTCCTTCAGCCTGTTCCTTGTCTCTAACGTGGGTTGTCATCACTGCCTTCAGGTTGTGAGAATAAAATAAGAATGAATATGTAGAATTCCCAGCAAAGTATCTGCCACATAGTAATAGTAATAACTACTATTACTGATATTATTGCTATTATCTTTTTTATTTTGTGATATTTTAATATTAAATTGGTTAGAATCTCTAAGGTGTTCATTTTTTCCCCCTCTTTCTTAGATCTGTGATTTTGGCTTGGCCCGTGTTGCAGATCCAGACCATGATCACACAGGGTTCCTGACAGAGTATGTAGCCACACGTTGGTACAGGGCTCCAGAAATTATGTTGAATTCCAAGGTAAGGAGCAAGTTTGCATATAAAGAAAATAAGCCTCCCTTTCAGTAAACCTGTTTCCACTTGGGTTCAGTCTTGGCCTGTTTGGGCAGAACCAAGGTGCTGTCATAATCTTCTGTTCAGCATTGAACTCTGGGCCCTGGATTTTGGCCTCAGCTGGAGTAGTGCTGACATGTAAGAGTTGGAGAGTGTGCCTCTCTGGTCACTGTTACAATAATTGGTCTTTGTCTTAGCTCAGCTCTACGAATGTTCCACCCGTGGCAGCTTTTTTGTTGTTGTTGTTAATCCTCACCTGAGGATTTTTTCATTGATTTTTAGGGAGAGTGGAAGAGAGAGGGAAAGACAGAGAGAAACATCGATGTGAGAGAAACACATTGATTGGTTGCCTCCTGCGTGAGCCCCGACCAGGGCCCAGGCCGGGAGGAGCCTGCAATCAAGGTATGTGCCCTTGCCTGGAATCGAACCCAGGACCCTTCAATCCACAGGCCGATGCTCTATCCACTGTACCAAACGGGCTAGGGCTGTGACAGCTTTTACACCTGTTGCTGCCACTGCTGAGTGTAGGCTGGGTTGGTGTTAGAGGTTATCAGATTTAGCTGATAAAAAAGAATGACTCTTCAGCTAAACTACAATATATTTTGGAGAAAACACAGGTGTGGAAAGGATAAGAACTGCTGTGGATTCTTTAAAATTATATAATCCTGTTTCCAAATGACGTGTTCCTCTGATCTCCAAGTGGCTGTGGAAGAGTGCATCCAGTTCACAGGCAAACTCTTCTTACAAGTCTGAATCTTGGTCAGAAAAAATAATTGAATAAATATATAAAAGCAAGAAAAAGGAAAGTATGATATCTTTGTTAGGCTTATGGAACAGGTGGAAAGCATTGAGAGCTTCTGTGGAGATTGAGATTCATGGGGGGTATTGTAGGGTTTGTGGGTTTGTTTTTTTTCATTGATTTCAGAGAGAGAGGAAGGGAGAGGGAGAGAGGGATAGAAACACCAATGATGAAAGAATCATTGATTGGCTGTCTCCTGCATGCCCCCTACTGGGGATTGAGCCCACAACCTGGGCATGTGCCCTGACTAGTAATTGAACCGTTGGCGATGCTCAACCACTGAGCCGCACTGGCCGGGCTTCAGCTTGACTTTTTAAAAAATGATTTGCAGAATGGATAAAAATATTCTATAAGTGTAACAGTGCCCCTTTTGAGTTAGTTTCCAAGTTTCCAAAATGAGTTAATAGGCTACGAATGTTCCAAACTAATAGATGTGATTGCTTTTTCTTGTTTCTAGCTTCAATTTCTAAGGATGCTGATTTTTTCTCTCAAATTATTTGAAAAGAATGAAGTATACTTTGGAAATTCTTATTTCATAATAACATGATCAACTTTGAAGATCAATAAGATTAAGTAGTCTTGGTTGTTCAACATCCTTTAAGAAAACAAAATTATTATTGGTTTCTCTATCTTTTTCATGTATTTTTGAATTATAGAGCCAAAGGAGAGGCTAAAACTCCTGACAATCATGTGCCTGTCATGTAGGAAGATCTCATTTTGTCTTGTAACGCCAGATATCATTTTCCATCTTTTCTCCCTTCCTATTGCAGGGCTATACCAAGTCCATTGATATTTGGTCTGTAGGCTGCATTCTGGCAGAGATGCTCTCCAACAGACCCATCTTCCCAGGGAAGCATTACCTTGACCAGCTGAACCACATTCTGGGTAAGAGCTCATTGGGGACTAGATTTATTCATTTCATCAGATTTATTCATTTCATTCATTTATAGAGCCATTTCATTAAATTAAGAGTTTTAACAGCTCTTTCACCTATGACAGACATGAGTTTTTAATGGTCCTTGATTCAAAATGATAAGACTTTTGTAAAAAAAACTTGTTAATAAGAAAGGTAAGTATTGGCAAGGTGGTGTGAGAAGACATTAATTATCAAAGTCCATTCTGCCCTACAGCTGATGGTGTGTGGTCAGTTTACTTTGGTCTTGATAATTAACAGGTATTTATTTTATCTAATAGGTATTCTTGGATCCCCATCACAGGAAGACCTGAACTGCATAATCAACCTAAAAGCTAGAAACTATTTGCTTTCTCTCCCACACAAAAATAAGGTGCCATGGAACAGGCTGTTCCCAAATGCTGATTCCAAAGGTAAATATTATTTTGTTGATTATTTTTTTTAGGTTTAGTCTCTTGTTTTTGTGTTTGTTTTATTTGTTAAATCATTAGGTCACTAGCCTGTAAAGTTAGCCCACTGGATAACGTCTGTTCATTGCTCTCAGGCTTCCTCCTGTTTGTTTTCTTGCTCTTTCCTGTAGACATGTTTTTTTTTGTTGTTTTTTTTTAATATATTTTATTGAGTTTTTACAGAGAGGAAAGGAGAGAGATAGAGAGTCAGAAACATCGATGAGAGAGAAACATCGACCAGCTGCCTCCTGCACACTCCCCACCGGGGATGTGCCCGCAACCAAGGCACATGCCCCTGACCGGAATCGAACCCGGGACCTTTCAGTCCGCAGGCCGACGCTCTATCCATCGAGCCAAACCGGTTTCGGCCCCTATAGACATGTTTTATATAAGAATATGTGTAAGGCCTTTTTTTTTTTTTTAGCTGATTTTCCTTATGTTAAGGTTATAAACTTCTGAGATTGGTCTGCTCAGATAATAATTGACATCACTAAAATTCAGAAAATTAATGTTGAAATGCAGGTTTTGGATTAATACAATGAAGCAGGGAAAGACTATAAATAGAATAAAGTGGAGATATGGAGTTGGCAGTGCTAGAGTCAACAGTACAGCATCATGTGTTAAGAGCACAGGCTTTGCAGCCTTTAGGTTCAATCCATAGCTCAGCAACTTAACTAGCTATCTGAACTTTGGACAACTACTTAACCTCTCTGGGACTCAGGTTTCCCATTTATAAAATAGGGTTACTAATAGTACCTGTATTGTAGTAGTAATAGGGTTGTGCGAATGTCTATACCACTGGCATTTGTAGATCTCAAGACTGAAACTTTTTAATTTATGTATCTTGGACATCTTTCCAGATCTGAAGTTATAACTACAGAATGTTCCCTGGTAGGGATGACCCATAATGTCTT
The DNA here is from genome assembly GCF_000327345.1 of Myotis davidii. Taxonomy (NCBI): domain Eukaryota; kingdom Metazoa; phylum Chordata; class Mammalia; order Chiroptera; family Vespertilionidae; genus Myotis; species Myotis davidii. The sequence continues at coordinate 1,551,442 of NW_006294609.1, read as the reverse complement.
TAGCTAGTCACATATTGAACATTGAACTTTACATCAGTATCTATTGCTGCATAACAAACACCACACCACAGCTTGGGGCCTTAAGACAACCACCACATATATGTTTATGAGACTATTAGGCTGGGTGTACACGGGTGGGTCTGCTCTATTCACCTCAACTTGCATAGTCTAAGGTGGCCTTATAACATCTTGCATTTGGTTTGCCTCTCATCCTATAGTAGACCAGACTGGGCTCTTCATGATGGTGGAAATATTCTAAAGGAGCCAGAGCAGAAGCTGCAAGGTCTCTCAAGGTCAGGTCTCAGAACAGCAGACACTTCTGCACAGTGTAATGGTCAGAGCAAATCACAAGGTTACCACAGATTCAAGGGGTGGGGAAATTAATCTACCTATAGACGGGAGGAGCTATATATAATTTGTGACCATATTTAATCTGCCTACAGATTGTTTTTGGTTTTTTACTGTAACATACATACACTTGTTTATCTAATAAATAGATCTAAGTGTCTATCTGTGCCATCAAGGGTTCTAAGACCTTGGACATAAAACAGCAGTAAGACAGATTAAGAGCCTAGATTTATATGAAAATGACATAAAGAAATGAATGGAAGCTCTCCGGGAACTGAAGAAATTAAAACTTTTCCAGCTGAAACATAAGCCCTTTTAAGTCTAGTTAATGATAGTTCACAAAAAGGAAATGTAATTGTCTCATAAATATAGGGAAATGGAAGGTACTGATTTTTATTCATTATATGAGATATGAACATTAAAAGTCATTAATTGGGGGGTTAAGGGGAGCGCTAGGCTCCGCCCTTTGGGACTAGATTTGGCTCTTAGGCCTTGGCTGGGCTCTTATGGGCTAAACTCCACCTTTCCGGGCTAGGCTCTGCCCTTCGGGTCTGGGCTCTGCTCTTCTGGGCTACACTCTGCCCTTGTGAACTGGCTTCAGCTGTTCGGGGCTAGGCTCTGCCCTTCGAGTCTGGGTTTGGCTATTCAGGACCAGGTTCGGCTCTTCTCTTTGGAGCTAGGCTGGGCCCTTTGGGGCTAGGCTCCACCCTGCAGCCTGGGCTGGGCCCTTTGGGACTAGGCTAGGCTCTCCAGAAATAGGGTCAGTCCTTCAGGACTAGCTTAAGCACAAAAAGAAAAAAAAATTATTTGAAGTCAAAGCAATTGCCACCCCTAGCTTGTTACTATCACGGTGATCTATCAGGCCAACTCATGGCCCAACGTAACCGCCCTCTGATATAGGGAAGATGCATACTAATGGGTCAGATTACATGGCCTAACTAAATTTTTGTTAGTCTTCATTAGTGGGGAGGAAATAGTGGACAGAGAACCTCAAGAGTTTCTTGTGCCCATACCAGACAATGAATGCCAGCCTCGGTGGGGTCAAGTCCAGTGTCTAGAGGCCTTGTTCTCTCTCTCCAGCACCATCTCCATCATGGAGATGCTTCTCCATAATGCAAGAAGCTTCCTCCTCAACCTTTCATGAAAAAAATCTTTTATATGTCTCTTGATAGCCCTATCCCTCCCTTACCTCTAGTATTTTTAAGCTTGGATCATGCTTTATTTTCTGGATCCCAGTGCCAACAAATCGCTTTAATTTCTGTGGCAACTTGCTGCACACATGTTTGGCCAGAAAATAGCCCACAAGTTGGTGGTAATTGAGTGGGGAAATGGCCTCCACTCAGTCAGCTCAGGCACCTGTGCTGGCCTGTGGAGAACTTGGGCTGTGAAGCAAGTCAGCCTCTCAGCTTCCCAGCTCGAGTCTGGCCTTGGGAGTCCAGTTGCTTTACCAGAGAAAGAAAGTCATAAATTTGGGAAAATAAAGCTTTTAGTAGGGACAACTGGAGCAGAATATCTAAATGACATTGTATGACAATGAGGCAGGACTGGGGTGTTGTAGGAATTAGGTATGGGAAGATAAGGGGTTCTATGAGGTCAAGAAGAAAGCCGTTGATGAACCCAACTCAAATTGGGAAGCAATGATAGAATACCCAGGTCAGGCGAATCTGTCTCGAAATCAGCTGGTCTATTTTTCTGCCTCTGTGTAACCTACCTATACTTCAGCCCAGCCAGCCAGGATTCCCTCTATCCCAGGAGGTTATTGCAGCGGGGGCGGGGGGTCTCCTGGGATCACAAGAAACCATCTGGTCTAAGAGCCTAGCTTTCCATGTGAGAAAATGAAGGCACACAGAGATGAAGTGATTATATGCAAGGGAGCTATTCTGTGGCAAACATGGAGCTGGAGTCTTTTAAGTTTAGTGCTCTTCCCTTTAATAAATGTAACCACTCAACTTTTTTATCTGCTGAGCCATTTACCCACCCATCTTTCCATCCATCCATTCAGCAATCCTTTTCTAAACTTAAAAAGCTAGAATTCTGTGCTGGGGGCGGGAGCGGGCTGAGAGAGATCAATGGGGGGAAAAGGAGACAGACATATGTAATCCTTTCAACAATAAATAATTTTTTTAAAAAACCTAGAGTTCTAAAGTATTCTGAACCAGGATTTCTGATTGGATGGTTGTTATTATATAGCTGGCACAGAATTATGTTCATAATCTCCTAGCCACTTAAAGAATATGAGCACAGGGCACCTCCCCAAAGCAACTTTGACCCATCAAAGGATGAATGGATAAACAAAATGTAGTATACACCTACAATATAATACTATTCAGGCATAAAAAAAGAATGAAGTACTGATACATGTGATAGCGTGGATTAACCTTGAAAACATGTTATGTGAAAGAAGCCAAGCATGAAAGATCACGTATTTATTACATGATTCAGTTTATACGAAATATCCAAAATAGGTCAATCCATAGAAATAGGATGCAGAATGGTGGTTGCCAGGGACTGGGGGGCGGGGAGAGTGGGAGTGGCTGTTGACTGGGCACAGGGTGTTCTTTGGGGGATGATAAAACACAGTTTGGGCCCTAGCCAGTTCAGCTCAGTGGATAGAGTGTCAACTGCAGACTGAAGGGTCCCGGGTTTAATTCCGGTTAAGACCACATACCTCAGTTGCAGGCTCCGGGGCAAGTGCAACCAATCGATGTTTCTCTCATACTGATATTTCTCTCTGTCTTTCCCTCTCTCTTCCACTCTCTCTAAAAATCAATGGAAAATACCCTCGGGTGAGGATTAAAAAAAAAGTTGAAAAACAAATAGATAAATAATAAAATAATTTTTAAAAAAACAACAACACAGTTTGGAACTTGATATATCAGGTAATTGCACAACATTGTGATTGCACTGAATGCCAATGAAATGTATGCTTTCAAATGAACTCTAGCAAATTTTATGTTATGTAAATGAAACCTCTAACAAAGAAAAGGACTTTATATTTCCTTCTGGCCCTGGACTGGAAAAGGGAGCTCTATGTGACTGCTTCTGGGCCTCACAAACAGGGGGACTCTCTTACAGAAGAGCTCCCTAAAACCAAAAGGGCCTGCCCCTAGGGATCCTGATACCTGTGGCCCAGGCCCCAGCGGGGGGTTTGGTGGGCTTCCCAGCTAGGTCTCTCCATAGCCTCACTAGATGCAGGGCTGCAGTGAGGAGGGGCCACAAACCTTGAATTTAAAACAAAAATCTGAATTTTAAAGCTCTCAACAGCTTTAGTTACTATTTTTAATAGACTTATCTCTTATGCATTCAATTATTATCATTGTCACCAGCACATGGAAATTTCAAGGTGCCTATTTAAAATGTCAAGTTTATTAGACACTCACTCAAAGCTTAATTTTGTTGTTTTGTTCTCTACTTCCTCCTCCTTTATATTTATTTCTTGGTTTGCATGCATGGTTAGTCTAAACATATGGACTGATTTTTCTCCATTGGTTTTAAAATACTTCAATGAATTCTGCAGAGGCTTGTTACAGAATGAGCGCAAGAGTGGGTACTACTCCCCTGCAGATGGAGGAGACGGTACCTTTGGTTCCTGCTGGGTCTGCCTCTGCGAGAATAATTGTCTTCTCTCTGGTCCATAGAAACTGCAGAGCTCTTGGCCTGGGAACCTGAGTTCCCATGTGCTTTTTGTTTTGTGGGGAATTCCCTTTCCCTGACAAATGGTCTCCACAGAGTTCAAATGGGTCACCATTGACCCTGGGCCCCCAAAGAGGTGCTCTGCTTCATGTGCACACTCACCCACTTTGGTTGGTGACTTTCTCCTTATTCTCCTTGCCTGTCTTGAGACGGAACTTAAAGAAAAGGAAAAGAAAAAAGCAGACGGTAAAGAGACTCAAGAAATGCTGTTCTTTTCTTGCTTTGGCCCAATTTGCAGAGGGTACATTAGATACTCCTGGGCCAGAGGATCAGCCAGCTTATGCAGCTGTCACCTGTAACTGCTTTACCTGAAATCCACCCACTGCAGGGTCAATACTTCTGACGTCCACTCTGCAACCTGCAAGAACCATACAACCCTTAGTGCCTTGGTGTGGGACTCCCAAGACCTACTCTAGGAGAGGAAATAGGTGACTTTAAGATACCCGTCAGATGTCAATTCCCTAGTACAGGGTCACCCTGGAAATCATGCTTTTCCTTCTAGTGTGTGTGTGTGTGTGTGTTTTCTATTATTTTCTCATTTCTTAAGTTGGAGACATAGCTAATTCAAAACCAGAACCTTCATTCTAACTATGTTAGCTGCATCCCACAAGTTTGGATATGTAGTATTTTTTTGTTATCCATCATTTCTAAATTTTTATTTTCATTGTTATTTTTATTTGATCCATGAATTGTTTAGAAATGTGTTTTCATTTTCCAAACATGTGCTTTTTTACTGGTTCCATTTTTGTTACTAATTTCCTTTTGCATAATTGTCAGAAAAAGTGATCATACAAAACTACTGTTTCTTGAGAGTTGCTTTACAGCCTAGCAGCTAATCAGTTTTTTGTAAATATTCCACGGATGTCTGAAAAGAGTATATTCTTCATTCAGGGGATGCACTATTCTATGTGTGTTCATTAGCTCAATCTTTTTCTTTATTTTTTGTTTTGTTGTTGATCCTTACTCAAGGATATTTTTTCATTGTTTTAGAGCTTGGAAGGGCGAGTGAGAGACGGAGACATCAATGTGAGACACACATCAATTGGTTGCCTCCTGCATGCACCCCGACAGGACTGGGGGAACCTGGAACCCTTACATACAAGTGCCAATGCTCTATCCACTGAGCCAAACCAGCTAGGACTAAATCAACCTTTAATTGTGTTTTTCAAGCCTTTCTAATAATTTTGTCTGCTGGATATATCAATAGCTTAGACAAGTATGTCAAAATCTCCTATCTGATGATGGATTTATCAGTATCTTCTAGCAGTTCCTTCAGGCTTTGTATTTACTGTGTCTACTAAGTATTTAGATTTATTTCTAAATAAATTGTATTTTGTACTTTCTATTTTTCTATTTCTCATTCATTTCTCCTTTCTTGCCATCTTTTGGATTGATTTTAGTGCTATTTTCCCCCTGCTATTCTTGTGGGTTTTGTTTTTTTTACACTCATTATTTAGGTATATTTGCTATCTTTTTGTCTCTTATCTCTGGTTTATTGTTTTAGATTAAATGTTTATCTTTTTTTAGAACTGTTTAAAGTTCACAGCAAAATTGAGGGAGAGAGAGAGATTTTCCACATACCTTTCCCCCAAGCCCCTATTATCCACATCCCCTACCAGGACAGTACATTTAATACAATTGGTGAGCCTACACTGACACATCTTAAGCATACAAAGTCCATGGTTTACATTATGTTTTACTACTCTCAGTGTTGTACATTCCATGGATTTGGTCAGATGTATAATGACATGTATCCATCATTAGATGGAAGTACTTTTTTTATACATTCTTTCATTTTTCCCTTTACTCGTTTGAAAATTGTCTTATATGTTTATTCTTTTAGTGGTTGCCCTAGATCAGTGGTTCTCAACCTGTGGGTCACGACCCCTTTGGCAGTCGAACGACCCTTTCACAGGGGTCACCTAAGACCATCCTGCATATCAGCTATTTACATTACGATTCATAACAGTAGCAACATTATAGTTATGAAGTAGTGATGAAAATAATTTTATGGTTGGGTCACAACATGAGGAACTGTATGTTTGTGTTCTTACATTATAAACAACGTTTACTTGGATTAAAAAAAAAAATCTAGTCTGGCAAAATAAAAAGAAAGAAAAGTCATTAATTCCATTTCCCCCCACTCATCACAGTAATAAGCATCAGTAAGTTTGATAGCCCACTGTGTGGTCACGGCTGTGGGGAACAATGTTCTCGGAGACAGCTGGTGGGGTGTAAATTGGTTGATTCTCCCTGGAGGACAATTTGGCAATTTTGTCACATGTCTTTTGTCCCAGCAATTCTGGCTGGGTATTGAACTTTTAGGTCTGCCAACCAAATGGGGGAGAAGTGGCATTTTCATTTGTTTTTTTCTTTAATTAAGAGTGAGAATGAATATTTTTTCACATGTTTGTTAGAAATTTTTGATGGCTGAATCCCTTGAACCAGCAGTAATACAGATTTTTCTGCAAAGGTATTGAGCTTCAGATTCTCTCAAATCTTGAGGGGGAAGGAATAATTATTATTCAGCAGATGGTACTGGGCTAGCTGAATAGCTACTTGGAAGAAAATCAGTTTAAATTATTACTCACACATCAAAATAAATCCAAAAAATTAATGATTAAATACTTTTTTCTAAAAGGCATACCATTAGAAACTAACAAGTATTTAGAGTAGTCAATATTTTTTTCTGATCTTTGCATGGAGAATGACTATCTTCCTAAAAAAAAACAAACATAAAGGAAAAATAGTAGATTTGATTACATGAAAGTTTTAAAACTTAAAATAGATTAGATGGAACAGGTGTGTACAATAGGTATAAAATGTTCTAAACTGAATAAGCTTTAAAGGAGCCCTGTTCTGTCATTTTGAAGGCAGCACAGCATAGTAGTTAAACTGTGTGCTCTGGAGTCAGGCTCAGAGTTCAAACAAGCTCCGCCACCTCAAGTCTTTCACTTTGGGCAAGTTATTTAACCTCTATTTCACAATTTCTTCATCTCAAATTGGGGAAAATTGCATTTCCCCCCTCACAGGGTAATTTAGGAAGGTTAAGTAAATTATTAGTTTTTAATGTTAGGCTCATCATTAATATTATTAGTGTATAAAATGCAGAGAGAAATCAGTAGATAAATGAGCAAAGGAAAAGAACATAATCTATAAAAATTACACAATTAAGAAATTTACAGAATCATAATTAAGAAATTTTGAGATTAGGAGCAAGTTTGGCGGTTAGCATGTGAGAATCTAGTTTGTGCCATGCTGAATTTAAGACACCTGTTAGGCAGTAGAAACAAACTAAATGCCAAATGTTTATTGAATGGTTGAGTAACTTATGATACATCTGGAATATTGAAAGTCATTAAAAGTTTTTGTGGGGGTCTTTTTTGTAAAACGTTTGCAGCATGGGAAAATATAATTAGCAATATATACTAGGGAAATAATATAGCATTTATTACATATAGTATGGTCTCATTTATGTGCAAGGAAATGCATACAAAAATTCTACAAAATATATCAAAACATTAGCAGTGGTGAGAGAAAGGAAGGGAGAGAGAAACATCAATGTGAGATCAGTTGCCTTCCATATGCACCCCTACTGGGGATCGAACCCACAGCCAGGGATGTGCCCTGACCAGGGAATGCAACCAGCAACCTTTCGGTGCACAAGACAGCGCTCAATGCTCAACCAATTTACCCACTCCGGCTGGGCTGAGACATTTTCTTTATTTGGCTTTCAGGAAATCATTGGATACACCGTCTCAACCTCCATATATAGGCGCTTCTCTTCCCACTCTGTAACTGCTGGAGTAAGCCAGACTGTTCTTCAGCCTCTTCTGTTTGCTTCTGTCCCCTGCTTCCTAGGTGGTCAATTGCAATCACTTGACTTTAAATAACTATAAATTAGTGACTCCCATATTCGCATCTCCTGCCCTACCTCTCCTCTGAACACCAGACTTATATACCTCAAGTAGCATGTTTAATAGGCATCACACACTTAATATGGCAAATAATACTCTTTATTTTTCCCCTAAATCTGCTCTTTCTGTGGTGTTTTGTGCCATAGTACTAGTAAATGAAACCAGGGATCTGCAGTTACTCTGGGAGACAAACATATAAAGAAACAAAACATGCCCTAGCCGGTTTGGCTCAGTGGATAGAGCGTCTGCCTGCGGACTGAAGGGTCCCAGGTTGGATTCCAGTCAAGGGCACATGCCCGGGTTTCGGGCTCAATCCCCAGTGTGGGGTGTGCAGGAGGCAGCCAATCAATGATTCTCTCTCATCATTGATG
>NW_006294609.1:1514343-1542419 GCF_000327345.1 Myotis davidii | reverse complement strand
ATATAGTTGCTGAGCAGCTGCCTGGCAGCCGGCCGCCATCTTGGATGCCAGTTAATTTGCATATCTCGGCCCTACTCTGTGAGTGACGGGGATTAGCCAATGGGAAGGGTAGCGGAGTGACACTAATTACCATGTTTCTCTTTTATTAGTGTAGATTTTAAAAAGAAACAAAATTTGAGTTCTTTTTTAGTCCATCAGCAAATGCTGTTAGCTCCATCTTCAAATTATAACCAGCATCTAATCATGTTTCATCAGACCTACCTCTACCTTATCAAGCATCTTTCATTTCTTGCTTGGATTACTAGGATAGCTTCCTAACTGGTCCTATGGCTTCTACTCTTGTCTCCATATGATTTATGTATATTTAGAATCCAGAAGGAATTATATTACTTATAGAAACCATTAAATGGCTTTCCATCACACAATATTAAACCTAAGGCCCAGGGTCCTATATCATCTGCCCCAGTTTTCTATTGTGTTCCCTATATCTTAAAAAGAAAAAAAACATTAGCAGTGGTTACCTTTGAATGATGGGGCTGTGGGTGCCAGAGTTGAAAGATCTTGGGTAAGTCATTCACACAGAGTAGAGGGTCAGCTATTGGAGGCCTTCTCACTTCCACAGAACCTGTCAACTGCCTTCAGCCTGGAGGACTTCACTGGCTCTCATAAAAGATAAGCCCAGGAGTGTTGAGATTCCCAGACAGTCACTTTGACTGGAACCTGGGCTTTATTTCTTCCAGCATGGCCTTCCTCTTGTGCTATCCTTACTTTTAGTCTCTTTGTTTTGGTGACAGGATAGCCACTAGCAGCTCCAGGCACACACTGACAGGTCTCCTGCTAGTTTCAGCTTAGGGCTGGCACTCATTGTCTCTTTGGACCCACCCCAGACTAGTCGTGGCCAAGGGCACCCACCTAGATCACAGCACAGCCAGGGTGGGTGGGCAAGCCTGGGCGCTCCTCCATGGCAAGAGCAGCTCGTGTGGTTAGAGGGAGTCGACACTGGTAAGCAAAACCAACAGACAAAAAAAGATGAGGAATTCTGCACGAAAAAAAAAGTTGAGGAGCCCTAACCGGTTTGGCTCAGTGGATAGAGTGTCGGCCTGCGAACTGAAGGGTCCCAGGTTCGATTCCAGTCAAGGGCATGTACCTTGGTTGCGGGCACATCCCCGGTAGGGGGTGTGCAGGAGGCAGCTGATTGATGTTTCTCTCTCATCAACTCTCTATCTCTCTCCCTTCCTCTCTGTAAAAATCAATAAAATATATTTAAAAAAAAAAAAAAAAGACGGCTACATAAGATGCATGAAATTTTACTGCTTACGTTTTATTCTAATCCCAGGTTCGATTCCGGTCAAGGGCATGTACCTGGGTTGCGGGCACACTCCCAGTGGGAGATGTGCAGGAGGCAGCTGATCGATGTTTCTCTCTCATCGATGTTTCTAGCTCTCTCTCTATCCCTTCCTCTCTGTGGAAAATCAATAAAATATATTAAAAAAAAAAAGAATGTAGTTTATGCAATGAGTCTCTCCATTTCTCAGATAACCTACTGTTTGAAAAGCTTCTGGACTTTGTTATTGTTCATATATATGTTGTAAATGTGACCATAAGCTGGGTCCTTTTTTATTACCGACAGAGAGTTATATTTATTCATCTGAAGCTTGGGTGAGAGTTCTAGGCTAAAGATAGGTCTGGGAGTTATTTTACACATGGCATTTGAAATCATGCAAGAGGTTCAGAGGATAGAAGAATGAGATGTATAAGAAGCTGGATAACATGAACCTTCAGTGGGCAATGGAATAAATGAAATAGGAACACTTGAAAACTAGCAAGAATGGACAAAGAAAATAACTAGCTCAGTATTTTACAGAAGCAGACGATGGCATTATAAGAAAGAAGACATGTTCAGCAATCTCCATGCAGCAGAGAGGCTTCTAATGAAGGGGCCATTGGTGACCTCATAAGAGCAGTTAAAGCATTAGTGTGAGAAGTTTGAAATGGAAAGTGGAGACAAATTAGTGGTTCAGATGAGGGAGAGCTGGTTGTGATCAGGCCACGTGTCGCAGAGATTTGGCTATAATTAGGGAGGGGCTCTCCTCTCTCCACAATGAGGATATGTGTGAATTTGGATGGAGGGACATCCAGGAATGTCACTCCTGGGCATCTCAGTAGCACCCTCAGTGAGATCTGCTGAGGATAATGAGGTCCAGTTGAGAGGAAGGTTATGCTTCAAGTGGTAGGAGTTGAGAAAACTCTTAGAATAGAGAAGGGGCAGACCAGGGATTTTCCAGAGCAGTTGGGGGGCCTTCATGAGATTTTAAAAGCTTGCAATTTTATATCATAGGAGTTTTCAATAGCATGCTCCTTACACCTCTGAGGTCCCAAAGTCCTTCCAGGGTATCAGTGAGGATAAAACTTTTTATATTATAAGGCATTGTTTACCCTTTTCTCTGCTGCCATCTGCACTCTTGGTTCTTAAGCAGTGGTGAGCAAGACTGCCAGCACCTCAACACAGGACAAGGTGGTGACAGTGCCATGCCCTCACAGCTAAAAACCAATGCCAACTGCAGTCAGAATGTTCTTTTTTTTTTTAATATATTTTATTGATTTTTTACAGAGAGGAAGGGAGGAGGATAGAGAGTCAGAAACATGGATGAGAGAGAGACATCAATCAGCTGCCTCCTGCACACCCCCCACTGGGGATGTGCCTGCAACCAAGGTACATGCCCTTGACTGGAATTGAACCTGGGACCCTTGAGTCCTCAGGCCGATGCTTTATCCACTGAGCCAAACCAGCTAGAGCCAGAGTGTTCTTGTTGAAGCAATAGAAATACTCTTTATTAAAACCCACCCTTCATATGTCTTTTTAATGTTTTATGTGGCATAATGGGAAGTACACATAGAACATGTCTGCCACATATGATTGCCCTGGTTTTCTCAAGGAAAAGCACTTGTTTGAATTATGAGCTGACTTAGCTGCTTTTTGAAATTGATCCTCAAAAGTTTTGGGGGGTTTTGTTTGTTTGTTTCTCTTAATTCTTACCTGAGGATATTTTTTCACTTCATTTATTTATTTTTTTAGAGAGAGAGTAGAAGGGAGGGAGGGGGAGAGAGAGAGAAACATCGATGTGAGAAAGACACATCTATTGGTTGCCTCCTGCACACGCCCCGACCAGGGCTAGAGATCCAACCTGCAACCCAGGTATGTGCCCTTGATAGGTAATAAAACCTATGACCCTTCGGTGCATGGGCCAATGCTCTAACCACTTAGACACTAGCCAGGATGATCCTCAATAGTTTTTAAGGGCGGGATTCTGTGGTCAGAAAGTTATGGTAGCACAGTTTGCACAGCTAGGTCATTTTCTTGGTCCCCATTAAGAAACTCAGGTTGAGGATGGAAGTGACAGGTTGCAGCCTTGATCCAGGATTAGTTTTGCTGGGTAGGTGAGATGGACCCAAAGCCATGCGATAGAGAGCCAGTCTGATGATCCTCCATGGGATCTAGGCCTGGGGTGGGGGCCAGAAGGGTGGGGTTATATTGCTAAGCACCCACTGAAACTAAAGAGAAGGTGTGGGTTCTGAGAGGGCACCAGGGAGAGTCAGAGATCACGGTCAGCCCCAGAGGGACTTCAATCTCTTAGGAGAAATAAGACCTGTATCCAAGGAAACGTACGCACAGGCAGCGTGATTCATGCCATCTGAGTGGTGCCAGCGATTGCTGTGTGGTGTGGGAGGGGAGGCCGGGCACTCTAACTGTGAGATCAGCACCTGCCAGCTGCTCCCCATTTCTCTCCTTTTCCCCTTCTGTAGTTGTGATTAATGCAACAAATATCACTTGCAGTAAAAGGAGGCTGGAGATCCAGTTATTTTTCAAGTAGCAAAATAAAAAGTTACCTTCCTTTGAAATTGTTACCTGGAAGATTAAGGGCCTAGAGTTTTTTTAACTTGAAGGAACTAAGAGATCTGTTTTAGAAATGCTTAAACTACCAGGTGCCTTGAATTGGGAACGTACCCCACCCCTCAACTATTTAGAAATATTGCTTTAGAATGAGACTATCGCTAGGCTGACCTGGACTTTTTCTGACACCAATGGTGTCAAATTGGGCAAAAGGACAAATGACTTCTAATCTCAGCCAAGTTCTTATGGAAATGTCTGTGAGCTCTTCTGAGGGAGGGGTGGTTGGGAGTAGGTAAGGTAGATTTTATTAACTGTGTTATAGGTAAGACTCTAAAACTTACTCGGCAAGGCTTGTGTCATGTGTACATACATCTGTCTGGTATTCCATGGGACTCAGATGTGAGCAGGAGGTGCCTCAGTCCTTGACCATCATGCTGCACTGTCCTGACCTTAGAGGGAGCCTCCTCTGAAACCAAGCCAGATGTAGGTCCGGTGAGACCCCATGTCACAGCTGCAGAAATGACAGCTCTTCTGCTGCCCAGACTGCTTCAGTCAAAGCCTAACATGTCTAGATTCCCAAGAGCCTCCTCTGCTCTGGAAAGTCTCCTAATCTGTAGAGCAAAATGTCATTGTTCCCTAATGTCCTAAGGTAAACGCGTGTGTGTTAAAACGGTTGGTAGAGGCAGAAAGTCATTCCATGTGCTTTAAAAACACTTACAGTTACCCTTATGGACATGAGAAAAATTCTCTGCTATGTGGAATTTCTCATTATGCCCAACTTGTGGTTTACCACATTTATTTTCTCTTAATGGTCTTGATGATCAAGATGGGTGACATGCAACTAGGGAGTCGCTAGTTGGCATTAGATGAGCATGCAAAGAGCACGTGCACACACTGACAAACGCACGCCCTTACAGTGACCTCAGGCAGTTAGGTGCCTCTTCAGCCCTCCGCCTGCTCTCTGGAGCTTGACTTCCTAGCACAGCCGTGGGCAAACTACGGCCCGAGGGCCGCTGAATAAAATTATTGGAAAAAAAGACCATACCCTTTTATGTATCGATGTTTACTTTGAATTTATATTAGTTCACACAAACACTCCACCCATGCTTTTGTTCCGGCCCTCCGGTCCAGTTTAAGGACCCATTGTGGCCCTCGAATCAAAAAGTTTGCCCACCCCTGGGCTAGCACATAAGCAGTCACTTCAGAAGGTGCATTGGCGTGTTGCTCTCAAGGATTAAATGAATGAGTAAAATTATTTTCCTCTACCATTCTACACTGAGAGCTTAATGGCATGTGGCTGAGGTTGATAGCCTGATCAGTTATCACTGCTTCATTAAGTAGATGCCACTGTGGGTTTTTTGTTTAAGTGTCACTATATTCTCTAGGACTTAGGAGAGGCTTGGATAGCTTTTCGGCTTCTCTTAGGATTTAAAGAAAGGACCTGCCACTTAAATTGAAAACCGCTGGTTTGAGCATCATTAAAGAGACAATTTTAAAAGAAGCCTCCTACCGCCCAGCTGGTGTCGCTCACTTGGTAGAAGCACTGTCCAGTACACCAAGGGGTCATGGGTTTGATTCCCGGTAAGGGCACATACCCAAGGTTTTTGTTCTATCCCCAGTTGGGGATGTGTATGGCAACTGATCAGTGTATATCTCTCACATCTCATATCTGTCTATCTGTCTCTCCCTTCCTCTCTCTCAAAAAATTTTTTTAAATTTTAGATCTTTTAGAAAAGAAGCCCCCCTTGCTACCTCTTTATCAGAACAATAATGTATTTTCTGACATTTATTGTTTCTCATTGACATCTACTTCTGATACTAAATCCAGGAAGTCTTCTGTCACCCTTCCCTTAACCCTTGTCCCAGCTGGAGTTAGCCATGCCCTTTGGCTATCCTCATGATTTGAGATGTTCCCTGGATACTAGGTATGGAGGAGTCCATCAGGATAAACTGTCCATCAACCCCCTCTCCCCCATCTCATTCCTGTTGATCCCACACTTGCTTCCTACTGTTAACGTGAAAGAAATGTTCAGCTGCTAACTATGGTCAGATTGAGAGGATACTCTTAGTTTGGGGCCTTGGAGAAAGATGCCAAGCTGCAGAACAGATTGGGCACCTTCACTTCACACATGAACCTTGGCCAGGACCTGGAAGAAGGGGACTAAAACCACATAGGAGGACAAGTGACCATTTTCTTCTTTTACCTTAGAGGTCTATTCTGTATGTTGAAAGATAAATTGACCATTGCAGAAATCACTTTGGAGTTGGCTTACGAGAAGTACATACATAAAACGGTTGCTTTTGACATCTACAAAGCAGAGTAGTGATTTAGGAAAAGTCCAGGTGTGGCAGGCAGACTTGGGTTTGAATTGTCGTCTTCCACTTTCAGCCTTTGGCTGAGCGTCACCTGTAAGTCTGGGTCAGCAAGTGTCGGATGGTCACAGTCTCAAGAAGCTCGGAGACATCATAGCCACCCGTGTGCTGACTTCTCCCCAAGGCGATGCTTAGCTGTTTGTTTTTGAGTCCCTTTACTTAAACAGGAAATGGAAACTATTTCAGTGATTATTCCTTTGGTTTCTCACCACTGCAAAACTTTCTCTTTGTAGCTCTGGATTTACTGGACAAAATGTTGACCTTCAACCCTCACAAGAGGATTGAAGTAGAACAGGCGCTAGCCCACCCGTACCTGGAGCAGTATTATGACCCAAGTGATGAGGTAAGAGCCTGTGCTCCTTGCTGCTTCTGCAGGGATATATGTGAGCCAGCAGCAGGCCCAGCCAGGAGGGGCCCAGATGGCCTCTGTAGATTGTTCTGAGAGATACTTGGTGCTGTACCTGGTCCTCCCACTATGCCTACCTCCTCCGCCTGGAGGCCTAATTCTGTCAGCACAGCTTGAAACCCTTCTTCAGACCCTTTTATTTTAGGAAACTTCTAGCAGGGGTGAGGCTGGGAAATAGTTGGATAAAGGGGAGCACAGATAAGGAAGGGTTCCAAGAGTGGAGACCATTGTCATGGTCTATGGCAGGTAGAGATGCCTGAAGCAAAGTGCCTGTCCTGAGGATAGAAGGAGGTTGCCTGTTTGGGGATGGGTGTCATGTAGATTAACGGGGCAGAGAGGTCAGCCTGGACAGTTCCCCTATAGCTTGGTGACTTCAAGTATGGTGTACCTCCCTGAAGATGGGAACACGAGAGCCTATTGTGGTAAGAGATGATGAGTCCACAGGTCAGTGTTGGCAGGTCTCCAAGCATTCTGGAGATCCAACTAAAGATAGCAGAGAAAAATGCAATATGAACCAACGTTGGGATCTTTCTAGTTGAGGTTCATATGTGTAGAAAGCAAGCCTTCACACTCCTATTTTTGAAAGAGGGAGAGCCAAGGAGGGTGTATTAAAATTAAAGGGGAAAATAGAAGAGGAGAGGAAAAGCTAAAAGCTGATAAATGAAAGAAATCAAGAGGAAGTATTTATTAAGCAGCTTCCCCTTCTACCTTTATCCCCTCCTCCAGAAACAAGACATCTTGCAAAGATACCTCTAGTATAGTAAACAAGGAACTAGGTGAGGGAGCGTACCTTACACAGCCCTCAGTGCCCCTGTGAGCTAGAGATTTCCAAAGCCCCTGTGTCCTCATCTCAAACTGGTTGCCACCCATATCCAGCAGGAGTTGGGAGGATCCGGACGGCATAGGCAGGACACCCAGCGTGGTCTCACACGGCCGTCCTTCAGGGCAGGCTCGCTACTTGTTGCCTGCTCTCAGGGACACGCATTCTTTCTCCCCTTTCAAGAGGCCAACGCTTTAGTGTAGACTTTGGGCCCATACTTGCTTTCTGTGAGGTCTGGTGGGAGGAATAGGTGACTAGGCATCCAATGATTGACAACTGGTATCATCATTAGATTAGTTCTATAACATAGTGAGTTGGGGGTACTTAAAAATCAAAATATAAATAATATTAATTGACTAATTTTGTTTTGTTTTTGTCATTGATAATGTATGGAGTTGTTTTTTTACATAAATAGTTTTCATCTATACTGAAACAGCTGTCTAGTTAAAGAGAGTGATAAAAGAAAATTTGCAGGAAAAATCCAAGAAAGATCACTTTGTAGTCTTTTTACAGTGTTATTATTAAAGCTTTGGAGTATTTCCTGCACAGCTTACATTTCTGTATCTAAATTTTAAAAATAAAATAGGGTTCATTCTGTTTAACATAAACGTGGGTATTTTCCCATGATACAGTAAAACCTCGATATAAAGGATTAATTTGGGAGAGGGTATGTCAGTTAAAACCGAAAGTCCGTTATGTAATAAAGTAGGTTTTCCGAATGCATATGTTAAAAATTAACAAAATAGTTTACCTGTTTTTACTTATATAGACACATTTGTGTAATTAAAATTAAGTATGTATGAAAAGTTTCGTTTCACAGAAAAGTTTTCTATGTCTATTACAGTAATTTTAAATTTATCCTGACTCGGTCTAGTAAATGCGTGCATTCACCAGTCACTGAGAGTAAACAGAGGCCCACAGCTGGAGCCTGGCTGAGCACACTGTGGGACATTGGCAGACAGGCGTTGAAGCTGCTGCAAAGTCACCCCACTCGACAGCAGAACCAATTACCCTGTGAGATACAGTGTGATCACATGTTAGTCATTCGCTGAGCATTGTTTATGACCGATGACTCTCGGATTTAAATATGTAGACTATAGATATGTAATGTTTATTCACGTGGGTGATATTATTGCAGTGTTTTTTTCCAACATATGGCCCATTTGCTAAAATTTGTTAAAAATAACCGAGTTAATTAAAAAATAACCTATTAATTTAATTATGAGCAAATATTGGTTAAAAGCATTTTAAAATTAACAGGGCATTAATTTTCACATATGACATACAGACCGGAAACTTTTCCCGGTAAATCCAAAGTTCATTATATCGAGGTCTGAAAAATCGAGGGTTTGCTGTACTAATCTTTCTTGCAGCTTCATTTTATATATATTTTAATTGATTTCAGAGAGGAAGGGAGAGGGAGAGAGAGATAGAAACATCAATGATGTTTGAGAATCATTGATTGGCTGCCTCTTGCAAGCCCCCTACTGAGGATCGAGCCCACAACCTGGGCATGTGCCCTTGACCAGAATCAAACCCGGTCCCTTTCAGTCCGCAGGCCGATGCTCTATCCACTGAGCCAAACTGGCTAGGGCTGTAGCTTCATTTTTAACACTCCAAAATATTTCTTCATATAAAGATATTATAATGTATTTAATCAAATGCATCTATTTGAATATTTTGGATTTTGATTGTATAAACATACCATCACCATCACCCCTACAAGTTTCTGTGATTCTTAACTTTCAGTGCCTTAAAACATTTGAAAATTATTCTGGGATAAGTTCAGATGGATACTCGTAATGAATTCAATTGCTCCCTGTTCGTTTATTAAGTGCTCACAGGAAGTACACTTTGAGGCACGTGGGGCACAAGTACATAGATACTTACCATAGCTCTTGGTCTTTAGTAGATGTCAGTCTTGTATACGTTTCAGAGACTCCTAACCATAACAATGATTGTCTACTAAATATTTTGTTTTCTCTTAAAGCCCATTGCTGAAGCACCATTCAAGTTTGACATGGAGTTGGATGACTTGCCTAAGGAGAAGCTCAAAGAACTCATTTTTGAAGAGACCGCTAGATTCCAGCCTGGATATAGATCTTAACTTTGTCAGGTACCTGGAGTGTTGACCATACAAAAAGACCGAGAGGGGGAAAGAGAATATAAATTAAAAGTTCCCTAAAAGAAAGTGGGATCTCTGTAGACCTGCATGGAAGCATCATGAGTTTAGATTATAAGATATGGTGGATAATACAGTGATATTGGTAGATTTTTAAAAAGCAAGTGCTCAATAAAAGGAAATGCAAATCATGATTTTAGAGAATGTATGGAAGAGGGAGAATAGAGCTTGTATTAGAACCCTATAGAAGTGAATGGTGAAATAAAGAATTGCAACCAAGGGTTAAAGCATTTGCTGTGGAAAGGCTTCGGACAGACTGGCATGGAGGGGCTGGAGGTGCCCTTTGGCAAGCAGCAGTATCATGTACAGTGTGCACACAAGTGGCCCAAGGGGTGCTATGCTTGTATTAGAATAGGAAGCCACCTGGTGGCATTATGGAAGAGCAGATTCTGCAAGTGGTAGACATTTGGGGGTTTCTTACCTGGGTCTGTATTTCATTCTCTCATGCCTTTTTATTTTCATACTAGAGGCCCGATGCTCGAAGTTTGAGCAAAAGTAGGCCTTCCTTCCCCCGGCTGCCTGCACTGGCTTCCCTCTGTGGCACCTGGGACCTGGGCTTCCCTCGCAACCCCGGCTTTGTCCGGAAGGACGTCTGGTCTAATTAGCATATTATGCTTTTATTATTATAGATTATTATAGATACTGAGGTCTGAGGACAATGGCTCAACCCGAGGATTTCAGTGGCAGTGTTTTCACTTCTCCCAAGGAAGGTACAAAACTAAGAGAAACCTAGAGGTGAAATTAATTCATTACATACAGTGACTGCTTTAAGCAGTATTTCTCAGAAGTGTGGTCTATGTCCGTCCTCCCCGTCCCTCCCCCACTCAGTAATCTGTGTTTTAACATGTCCTTCAGAGGATGCTGACACTCAGAGATGAGAAACACTAGCCTGTAAGTGGTTAGAGTAGATTTGACCATTTGTGATTCTTAACTTTCAGTGCCTTAAAACATTTGAAAATTATCTGGTTAAGTTCAGATGCATACTCGTAATGAATTCAGTTGCTCCTTGTTTGTTTATTAAGTGCTCATAGGAAATGCACTTTGAGAAATATAATTTCTCCAAGTGGAATAGAGAATGGGGATAATGGAGGAGAAAATGTGCTCCTTGTACTTTTGGAGGTGACCCATTTGCAAACATCTGGAGAGCCAAGTGAACCCTGTCATGTACAGAAAATGAGTGAAAGCTGTCAGCAAGTTGCCACGAGCTGCCATTCAGGGTGCTCTCAGAGGTCAGCTCCCCTCGACCTGGATGATGAAACCCACCCCTGCCTATGGAAACTAGGCCACAGGTCCCTGCTTTCCAGAATCGGGCCACCATCCTCTTCCACCCAGCACTTTGTTTTGCTGTTCTTCTGCACCACAGTCAGAGCATTAGTAACAGCACACGTCCTGCTGCCTATGTAGTTGATTTTGTCCTAACTGATCATCCAGAGAGAAAGAGACTTACAGAGAAGAGGAGGTGGGGGGAGAGTTTTTTGCTTCGTATTTATAAAGACCCTCAGACTCTGGTTTTGATCATTATCGTGGTGGGTTAATAAAAGGCATCTTGAGTCTACTGAAGCCAGCCAGCTAGCCTGTGAGCAAGTGTGTGTGTGTCCGTGTCCCCCACAAGTGTATGGAGACATCTGAAGAGAGGTGCCTTCGAAGACAGCCCTGCCCTTCAAAGCTGCCGTTTCACATGCCCAAGTATTCCAAGTGAAATGACCTTTTTGCAGGTTCTTTTTCCTTTTTCGCTTTTTGTTTTTCATGATGTTGCTGTTGGTAATGTTTTATTATGGTTCATTCTTTTCATTTTAACACTTTTCTAATGCTACTGCTGATGTTTTAATGTGATTTTTTTTTTTTTTAATCCTTACCTGAAGAGGTATTTTTTTCATTGATTTTTAGAGAGAGTGGGAGGGATGAAGGGGTGGAGGAAGGAGGAGAGAGAAACATCAATGTCAGAGAGACACATCAATTGGTTGCCTCCCAAATGTGCCCAGACCGGGGCCGGAGATCAAACCTGCCACCAAGGTACATGCCCTTGACCGGGAATTGAACCTGAAACCCTTCTATGTTTGGGCTGATGCTCTCACTACTGAGCCTCACCAGCCAGGGCATTTTTAACTCGGGTTTGTTTGTTTGTTTTTCGATAGGACAAGGGATCAGAGGACTGGATGTGCTCAGACATCGGTGTTCTTCCCAGTTCTTGACCCTGGTCCTGTCTCCAGCCCGTCTCGGCTTATCCACCTTGACTCCTTTGAGCCATTCGGAGGAGCGGTTTCTGGTAGTTGTGGCTTTTATGCTTTCAAAGAATTCCTTCAGTCCAGAGAACTGTTCCTGGCACCCCTGTGTGTGTCACCCACCGGTGACCTGTGGCAGTATGTACTTCCAGTGCACCTACTGCTTACCGTTGCTTTAGTCACTAATCACTTTCTGGTTTGAAAGATGCAGTGGTTCCTCCCTCTCCTGAATCCTTTCTGACATGACGCCCTGCTGACCCATGCAGTCACACCAGAGACAGTTTTTCCAGGTTGGCTCTCGTCACTGGCGTCTCACTTTATGATAGGGAAGGCACGACCTAGGGCACTTTAAGTCAGGGACAGCCCCTTGTTTGCACTTCACCTTTTCACCGAATTGTTTCCCCAGAGCAGGAACTCGTGGAAACACCTGGGATGACGTTGCCGCCTGCAGCAAGTGCTCCTATCCCGGGAATCTTTGGGGGCCCTTGTCAGCATCTTTTCTCATATCATGTTAGTCACTAACATTTAAGGTATGTGCTATTTGCCCAGCTTTTAGAAAACTCAGTACATTTTTCTAAATAAAAGAATAATGTACTGCACTCAGCAATTTCACTCTGTAGATTTACTGTGGTTACTTGTACAATGTATAGAGGTATAACACTTGCCAAAATGTGTTATATGCAGAACAGAGTGTTGGCAAGACTTATGCAAAAACCTTTAAAGTGGCAGCTTCACTCTGGATTTAGTGAGAGATGTACAAAGGTCACAGCAGGGTGCTGAGGAAAGTACCTGGAGAAGTAGCCAGTGGGCTGCCTGATGTCACTGGGCCGCCCCAGGTACGCATACCCCAAGCTACTTCACATGGGGTGCCACATTTGATGCCTGAGGATTTAGCAGAGGGTAAACACTGCGTCTTTAAATGAGAAAGTGTACAATTTTTTCCTCCTACAGCATGTCAGCATTTCAAGTTCATTTTCAGCCTACAATATAACAGTTTGTAATAGAGCCTTCATGAGCTCATGACATGAAGCACTGTTCTGTCTCAAGTACCAAGTACTCTCAACTGTTTCTGATAATGCCGAGCTAAGACCATCAGAAAAAGCTAGCACTAAGTCACGTTTGGAGCGCAATCCCATGTTTTCCTGATCTCTTTAAGTATTGTTCCTGCCACTGTACACTGTGGCATTGACCCGGTGTTCTATCCCCGTGCGGTGCCTCCTCTTGACTCCCCCACTGCTCTCTGTGGTGAGATATTTGCCTTGTTCAATAATTACTGTACCCTCGCATGACTGTTACAGCTTTCTGTGCAGAGATGACTGTCCAAGTGCCACATGCCTATGATTGAAATGAAAAATCTATTGTTACCTCTGAGTTGTGTTCCACGGAAAATGCTATTCAGCAGATCACTTAGGAATAATTCTATTTTTAGCTTTTCGTTTCTCAGCTGTCCTTTATTTCTTGTTTGATTTTTGACAGCAATGGAAAATGGGTTTTATGAAGATTGCCTGCTAATATGAAAAGAAATGCACTTGTAATTCATGGAAATAAATGTACATCTTCTATCTTCATATTCATGTTAAGATTCAGTGTTGATTTCCTCTGGATCAGCTTGTCCGAAGGGACAGTCAGGTTCAGTTTGTGCTTAGAACAGAAATGCTTCCAGCCTCACCTTCCCACTGGGCACTGCCCAACACTTTGGTTTACATGAAATGACTTAGAAAGCATTTGTTTCCTATTTTTCCTACTTGCACAGCAGAGAAATAAATTCTGACCTGTTTCTTTATTCAGATCATAGGTCCAAAATATCTCAAAACTCTGATGAAGACGCCCAAACGTCTCAGGCTGGATTCTCTGGTTCTTTCTAAAGAGGGCTTGCCTGTGTGCCCCAGAGCTGCTGCTAGGCACAGCTGAGCACTGGGAAGGGCTGCCCAGCATCCCTCGCCCCCCGCCCCCCCTCCTGGCCCCGAGTCCTAAGGCTCATCCCTCATGGGCTAAAGAAGGATGGCTGACTCATCCGCAGCCGTTGGGGCTGCATCTAGATTCTTGCCCTAAAATACATGATCCTCAGCTCCACGCTCAGAGCTGCATGTCAAGGTCCACACAACATTGACAGGATAGAGATCCGACTGTTACTTGATACATTGAGAAGTCAGTTTTCATTTTAAAAGGAGCATTGACAGTTTTATTACTCTTGTCTCTGTGGACTCTTTAAGTGGAATGTTAGTAGTATCATGAGGTTAATCTTCAGTCCTCTAAATGGAAAGCCATAGTCCTGGTTACTAATGCCTGGGAACTGGGCTCTTCCATCTTTGCTGGTCCCTGGAGTCAGATTGGCATGAAACCACTAACTGCATTCTAGAATCACTGTAGCCAGATGTGGTGTGCTTTTAATCAACCATGCCAACTTGGTTTAATAGTTCAGAGAATTATCATAACCAAGGTACCTGTGAAAAGTACTAGCTGTTATGTGCGATAGACTCAACATTTGGATCTTCTTGCATCTCTAAAAATGTACAGATTAGGTCATAAATTTATATTGGTGAGAATGAACACTTTCGTTATTGGTATGCTCACATAAGCTTTCAAACTAATGGCTTTTTTGGTGTCTAAAATGTAAGCAAAAAATTCCTATTGAAACATTCCAATTCTTTCATTTAGTGTGAAATAAAATACCTAATAGGCCAGTGCGGTGGATTTGAGAGAACTTACGACAACTCTGCTGACTCAGGTCTTCAGAGCTGGTAGAGACACGCAGGCCATTTTGATGCATGGGGTGAAGAACATCTTTGCGTTTGTGTGCAGTACACAGTGCTTGGTGTGTTCACAGTGAGTCCTCCTGCTGCAGGCATAGGTGATGGGTGTGGAGGTAGCTGCTAGCCTTCAGGACCCACACGGCTCATCAGTGGTTGTCTCTAAGGAGTCAGAAATACTGCCCACGCCGCGTGCCACGTAACATTCAGACCATTCAGAGGAGACTGTTTTACCTTTATTTGCTTATATGTTAATACAGTTTTTAAATTGGTAACTTTTATATAGTATGGTAACAACATACATATGCACACATGCTTTGGGTCCTTCCATAATACTTTTATATTTGTAAATCAATGTTTTGGAGCAATCCCAAGTTTAAGGGAAATATTTTTGTAAATGTAGTGGTTTTGAAAATCAGAGCAATTCTTTTGCTTATACATTTTTAAAGCATTTGTGCTTTAAAATTGTGATGCTGGTGTTTGAAATATGATATTCCCATAGTGCAGATGAGAAGCATGGAGCAGTAGAGTGAATCTGTGGTTTCTCTCGCCGTAACCCAGCGCGGCAGGTGGATCAGAAACAACCGGGAATCCAGAGCGAATTCTCTAGGGTTGCACCAGGTTTACCCTAAAGCTCGTTGCCTTTTTTGTGCTGTTTATCCGTTTAGAGCACTCAAGAAAGTTCTGGAACTGCTTTGTATCTGCTTTGTACTGTTGGTGCCTTCTTGGTATTGTACCCCAAAACTCTGCATAGATTATTTAGTATAATGGTAAGTTTTAAAAAAAAAAAGTTAAAGGAAGATTTTATTAAGAATCTGAATGTTTATTCATTATATTGTTACAATTTAACATTTATTTGTGGTATCTGTGATTTGGTTAATCTGTATAAAAATTGTAAGTAGAAAGGTTTATATTTCATCTTAATTCTTTTGATGTTGTAAACGTACTTTTTAAAGATGGATTATTTGAATGTTATGGCACCTGACTTGTAAAAAAAAAAACTACAAAAAAATTAGAATCATTAAATTGTGTCCCTGTGTTACCAAAATAACATAGTACTGTGCATGTATAGTTTAATTGGAATTTTATGTGTGGAAATATGAATTCGTCTGGTCCTTTATTAGCACATTTCCCAAATAAGTGTATCTTCCTAATCGACTTTGCTGGTAGTGATTGGTGATGGAAGCACAGGCTGGAGCCCTGGGTCAGTGGTATTTCAGTGCTCCATCGGGGTCTGCGATTGGTCTTCAGACCGGGGGAGGAAGGCCGTGCGGGGCATCCTGGCAGTGCCCCCGTGTCTCTTCCCACCTCAGCCCCGGGCAGGTGTGATTGGCGGCCTGTTTTCAGACCAAGAAACCTGACTCCTTCAGGAACTCTTGGACATGCGGTTCTTGCCGACACTGGGCATCATGCAGGGGGATACTTACAAGACAGTATTGGAAATGTCTCTGGTTTCGTGTGGAAAGACCACAGGTTTCAGGCCCGTAACGGCCTCTGCTTATAGCTGCGCTGGCTTTCGGCGGGTCACTGCTGCTCTGTGCTTTGTAAAGTGGAACCAATATCCCTCTCTTGCGTGCGGTAAGGATTATGAAAGTATTTCTCAACTGTCTAGTAAAGGGCTTCAAAAGAAAGTTGCTCAGTAAGTAGCAAATGTTCCTAAATGCTTTCTGTTCATCTGAGAGGAAAACCCGTCCACAGCTCGCTCCAGGGAAGTGGACTCATCCACCGAACCCAGAGTTTATGACGAGATTGGAAACACTCAGAGGAGAAAGCATTCGCCTTACCTTTGAGGGTAACACTCTTTGTTGTCCAAATCCTATAGAAAGCAATTAAAATCATCTTCCTTATTCAGCAAGGACTCTAGGAATCATTCTTTTCCCCTTTAAGTCCGGTGAGTTCCTTGCCTTAGCAGTAATGCGGCCATTCCAGCTGGTGATAACACACCAGCCCCCTGAGTGGCGCAGTTTGCTGCATTTCATCAGAACAGGAGTGTTCAGAGCTGACTAGTGACTACAGACCGGTCCTCTGAGAGGAGCAGAAACCAAACCCAGAGCAGGTGGAGGCGAGACATAGACCCGCTGGGCCCTGTGTGGAGGGAGGAGAGAGAGTGGGTGGTCCACTGAGGAACAATAAAGAAATGGGTTTTCTTGGGGGACAGGCGTGACTGTTTGAATCTAAGTAAGGAGGGAGGGGCAGTGGAAGGGGAGGATGGAGCTGGGCCTTGCACGGCTGAAAGCAGCTAAAGGGGGTCTCAGTGGACTTGGGATGTGGAGGCTCTTTCTGAATCTGGGGCCAAGGGGGGCTGGAGACAGGTCATTTTCTAGGTGGAGAGGAAACAGTGGAGTGAGGTACCCCATGGCATGTCTTTTTCAGGTGAGGTGGGAAACTGAGTCTGGAGAATGAGGAAGAGCCACCAATAGACGCAGAAGTGGGAATGCCGGCACTGTGGGGCCGGACTATGTGATGGAGCAGGTCTGTGGAGCACAGTGTTTTCTCCTGAATGATGTCATTGGCTGGATCAAACAGGCGGGGGGTGGGGCGGCGGAGGGTGGAGTGGCTGGGGCGAGAGGGCAAGGTGGCGGACCACCAGGGCTGGCGTGCAGTGTGGAGGGGAGCCCTAGGATGCAGAGAATGTGGTGGGAGATGTTGAAAAGCAGGAGGCAGAGGTCCGAACCCGTCATGCTCTGTGAAAATGTATGGGTTCTGGTACCCAGGTTTCCAATGTTGGGGGGTAGGTTTTCCATACAACAGGCACCAAGCAATTCTTGGGACAACAACTGAATGTCCAGGAATTCAACTTCATTATGATGCTGTCTACACCGGGATGGTGTCAGATCCCACAGGTTAGGGGCTCAGTCCCATGAGACTGCCTTCCGCTCCCCCACTTAAGATGCCAGTCACAAGCCCAGGTTGTCACTGGACTTCTGACCAAGGGCTATGTATATAGATCAGGGGTTCCCACACCCCCTTCTTGGGTCCAGTTAATTTGCTAGAGTCACAGAACTCAGGCAAACATTTAACTACCAGATTATTAAAGGACAGGATGCCCATGAACAGCCAGGTGAGATCTGTAGGGCGAGGTTTGGGAGGGTCCCAAGTGCAGGAGCTTTATAGAGGTGGGGGTGTCAACTCCCAATGTGTGGAAGTTCCTCAAACCCCATATTTGGAGTTTATGGAGGCTTCACATAGGCATGATCCATCATTAACTCCATTTCCAGCTCTCCTGTTATGCCCAGAGTTCGGGGTCCCCAAGAATCAACCACCAGGGAGCCTCTTCTGATGCAGTAAACAAAGTCTTTATTTCAAACCCGGGTTCGACTCCCAGCCTCTTTACCGACGCCCTACAAATACGGGGATAGTCAGTCCTGCTTTGTTCTTTCACTCCTTCCTCAAAGAATGGGAATGGCACTGACGATTCCAAGCTTCTAGTCATGGCCCGGTGTTCCCAGTGACCAGCCCTCATCCAGGAGCCCAGCCGGAGTGGCCTCCTCACAACCAAAGGCACGCCCAGCACCCAGAAAATGGCAAGGTTGGCGGAAGCCCTGTGCCAGGAACCGGGGTCAGAGACCAAATGTTAGAGCTGAAGATGCTCCTAGCCTTCTGATCACCCAGGAAATTGCCTGGGTTTCAAGAGCCCTGTGTCGGGAATTCGGGGCAGAGGCTTGCTCACAGGCATCTCCCGGCACTAGAGCCTGGGGTGTGCCTGTGGGGAGCAGAGCGTCATCAGAGAACCGGGGCCCACAGTGGGCTTTGTCGTGCTGGGGGTTTTGAAGTCAGTCGCCAGCAGCCAGCACGGCAGGAAGAAACCCTGTCCCCTTTCACTTGCAAACCACCCAGTGGAGGAAACCAGTTGTGTGGGTTTCTTTTTGCTCCACTTGCTGATGTACTAATCGCCCTCCGGTCAGATCTGCAGACTGAGTGCCTGCTGCCTCATAAGCCCGCTGCCACGCCAGCCCCGGGCTCCTGAAGGCAGCCCCTCCTGCTGCCATCTCTGAAGGGAGGGAGGGAGCTATGTGCAGGGGCTTTGCCACAGCGTTTCCGTGGGTCCACAGGCGTGTGGATTCGAAGGCTGAATGGTCACAGCAGGAACAGGAAAGCTGTTTTCATCTAGGCGCAGAGTTCTGTCTGGTGAGGGATCAGGAAGAGCCTGTGGGACCTCCCCACTCCCTCCCCTGGGCTGAGGAGCCTCGGGGGGAACAGCTGGGCCTCCTTACTGTGAAATGAGAGGCATTTGGCTCACTCACGCCTGGAAGAGTTACTTCCTGTTCCCTTCTGCCCCTTCGTCTTCCATGTCCTGATTCCTCAGCTTGAGAGTGAAGAAGTCTCTATAGTAACGTCCTGTGCTCACACTGGTGTCGAGATGCTCTCTGCTCACCAGCTGGACCGGGGACTGACACCGGCTGGTTCAGAGCGGCCGCCTGTGCTGTGCTGGGTGCGTCCCAGGGCAGAGAGCCCGGCTGGTTACGTTCCGCAACCCGGACAGCCATGCTGTGGCCACTGGCTTGGGAAAAGAACGCGGTTAGAGTGTCCGGGAAGGGAAGTACCTAATTGGGTGGGAGTTGGAGAGGATTGTTCTTGAATTTCTTGGCCAGAGGAGCAGGGGAGCTGATGCCCCCTTTTTTAGTAAGACCAACAGGTGCCAGAAGCCGCACTTAGCTGGGGAGGCCAGGGAGGCACGTGTGTGATGGGAGAGGGTGTGCAGTGACCTGGGGCAGCAGGGCCGGAGCTTCCAGGCCCCAGCACCGGAGAGGGGTTGCTGCAGATGCGAGATGGCTGTCCCCTCCAGGGGCCACCGCAGCTGACGGCTGAGGCCCGTGTGGAGTCAGGCCAGGACCAGTGGCCACAGGGCCATTCCCCCTTCGTGTTTCCTCTGAAGCCCTGCGGAGCCGCCACGGCTTCCACACCACCTCCTCCCACCTGAGCAGGAGCCACGGGCTGGCTCTCTGGGCGAGGGAATGTAGGTTTCCTGAGGGTTGACCAGCCACCCAGTGCGGGGGGAGGGCACTGGTGCACGGCCCCAGGAAGGGACCCGTGACAGGGCCGTGCGGCTCCAAAGAGCCAGGCCGTTTCTTTAAAGAATTGCGGTTTCTAAAGATCGCCTTTGAAAGTCTTTGCCACGTGTACACATCCCCCACAGCAGTAGTGTTCAATTTCTCAAATGTTTCTGTCACCAGTGCCCTTTTAAGAAATGAAGCCAGTAAAATTTCTCCTCTGAGTAAGCAAGGGTGGGCAGCCCAGCACCCCGCCCGCCGCCTCCCACGAACACAAAGCTTCTGCCCCAGAAGATCCCAGAAGTGAGCGTAGCAACCACAGCAGAGCAGATGCCTGCCACAGAGAACAGGTGACTGCTGACACCCCAGGGTGGCCCGGGGAGGGGGCCGGCAGCATGGGTCAGCCAGAGGGCCTGAGGGTGCATTAGGTAGGGTGGTCCTCCTGGTTTTACCAGTAAAGTCCAGGAAAAATCCAACGGAGACGTCGTGCAAGTAGAGGTCGTGGTGAGCGATAGATGGTCGTTAAGGAAGATGAACTATGCCCGTCGGCCTGCAGACTGAAGGGTCCTGGGTTTGATTCTGGTCAAGGGCATGCACCTCGGTTGCAGGCTTGATCCTAGCCCTGGGCCAGGCACGTGCGGGGGGCATTGAATCAATGTGTTTCTTTCACATGGATGTTTCTCTGTCTCCCCCCTCCCTTCCACTTTCTCTAAAACTCAATGGAAAAATATTCTCGGGTGAGGATTAACATCAACAAAGATGAACTTCAAGGCAATAGAGAGCGAAGCATTCAGTATCGATGCTTGTGCGGGGCAAGCATCAGGCTCCCCTGCATGCTGTGAGCGTCGCCCTAAACGAAACAGGACTGCCCGCAGGGTGCTGGTGACCGGGAAGGGGTGGCGCGTTCAGTGATCAGCTAAACAGACGTGCAATGTGCCAAGTGCTTAAAGGAGAACAAACGCAGGCACCACTGCTGCAGCGTTAGAAAAGGCACTGTCCCTAGCCCTAGCCGGTTTGGCTCAGTGGATAGAACGTTGGCCTGCGGACTGAAGGGTCCCAGGTTCGATTTCAGTCTAGGGCACATGCCCAGGTTGCAGGCTCGATCCCCAGTGGGGGGCGTGCAGGAGGCAGCCAATCAATGATTCTCTCATCATTGATGTTTCTCTCCCTCTTCCTTCCTCTCTGAAATCAATAAAAAATATATTTAACAAAAAAAAGACACTGTTTCTGCTAGCAAGGCCTGGGCCCCCCCAGGTTTCAGAAAGGAGAGTGGATCTCAGTGATGGTCTCCCCTGGCAACGAGACTGGAATACAAGCGCAGGGACAGTGTTTGCAGGTCCCGTTCGGGACGGTGGCCTGTGGCCAGGGGTGCACAGGGCAAGGATGAGTTGCAGGAGGGGCTGGGCTGGCAAAGTTCATTCCCTGAAGAGATAAGTAGCTACTTGCCTGCGATGTGCAAACAGTCCATTTGCTTTTTGTTGTTTGGTTTTGCATTCTTGCTTTTCCTTGGAGGTAACAGATGTACATTTCTGGTTCTGGAGGTCATGTCAGGCCCCTAAGGGAGCCCCCACTCCACCACCACTCTCTGGTCCTTGCGCCCCATCCCCACCTGTGTCCCTCCCAGGCAGCAGTCACAGAATCAAATTGCCAGGTCAGGTCACAGTGATCTCCCTGTGGGTGGCCCTGCCTCGCTCCCCACCCGCGGCTACAGTCCACTCACCCCATGTCTGTCTGGGCTCGGCCCTTCGCACCCTTCCTGGGGGTGGGTTTGCCACTGGTGTTCAGGCTCCGGTGCAGGACAAACGAGGATGGAGGGGGGATCTGGGGGAGACGGTCCCAGAGTCAGGTACATCCTGGTGCACGGGAGCTTCTATGAGTGCAGTTGACAGAAAGGGATGTCAAGGGTTTAAAACTTGGTATTACTACGGTAAAGGAATCGTTAGAACTAACAAGCATTTTATGGAAGATGCCATATCACAAAGTGGGGAGGCTGCATACAGGCCTGAGAATTCCAGGACATCGTGTCCACAAAAGTCTTCATTTTACCTGTTCCCATTGAGGCCTCTGTTTACTGACGAATGGGTCTCAGGCTCCTAGTGGGCCTATGGCGCTGGGCTGTGGCCTCCACTAGTGCTCCTCAGGGACTCTGCCCTCTTAGGCAAGACAGACAGACAGACTAGAGGAGCTGGAGTTCGGTGATCTCTTTCCCCTGTTGGCTGAGCTCTCAGGAGGTCATCTCCCTTGCTGGCCGGCCTTCGTTATGGGGAATGAACAATCTGGGCATATTTCAGATGCTTGCTTTTCCTCTCGCCATAGTCTAAACCAGGGGAATTATGCTCCTATCTTCACTGTGAGAAGCTATTAGGGCTCC
Organism: Myotis davidii; assembly: GCF_000327345.1. Classification (NCBI taxonomy): domain Eukaryota; kingdom Metazoa; phylum Chordata; class Mammalia; order Chiroptera; family Vespertilionidae; genus Myotis; species Myotis davidii. Next base: position 1,520,412 of record NW_006294609.1, on the reverse strand, counting down.
CTGGAGATAAAACCCATGAAATTGTGGGTGTGGGGGGTCCTGTGACCTCAGTTCTCTGATGGATCCAGGAAGTCATTGATTTCTAGTTTAGTCATCTCTTTTCTTGAGTGATAACTTCGAAGCTCTTTTCATCTTGAAGATGAAATGAGTCTCCCCTGTTTTTATGCTTGCTACCTACCTATGCCGTTTCTAACAAATGCATCTAGAAGGGCAGGTGTGGTTGGAGAGAACCAGTTAAATCCAGTGACTTGGACAAACTGGAGGACTGGAGAGAACTATCTTCTCATCTACTTTCAGCACAGGCCAGATGAACAGCAGGGGGGTGGGGGCACTCTGCCATGGGTGACCAATAATAAAAGCCTATTTTGGCCCAGTCCGTACGGCTCAATGGTTGACCATCTACCTATTAACCAGGAGGTCACCGTTCGATTCCCGGTCAGGGCACATGCCCGGGTTGTGGGCTCGATCCCCAGTGTGGGGTGTGCAGGAGGCAATCAATCAATGATTCATCATTGATGTTTCCCTCTCCCTTCCTCTCTGAAATCAAAAATACATTTTTAAGTCTATTTTAAAAAAAATGAATCACAAAAGTACAAACCCTTTGCCTCATTCCCAACTGATAGCCAATCAAATAAATATTGTCTGCTTACATGAGAGAAAACCTTCAGGGCCATTAGTAAATAAGGAAATGCAGATTAAAATGAAGATGCGCCCTGAGCAGTGTGGCTCAGTGGGTTGGAGCGTTGTCCCAGACACCCAAGGTGACAGGTTCCATTCGTCACATACCTAGGTTGCAGGCTTGATCCCCTTAAGGGTGCATATATGGGAGGCAACCGATTGATGTTTCTCTCTTCCTCTCTAAAATTTATATACACACACACAACAGAGATATGTGTGTGTAGAGGATGAAGATTAAAAAGATGCCATTTTGTGCATACCCTACTTTGTTTTTTTCTGCAAAAGCAAAATTATAAAAGCCCAATGTGAAGTTATAAGGAAGTATGTAGCCTTAGGCGTTGCCAGTAGTGCTGTAAATTAATACAGTGGAATCTAGAGGGACTGGAGCCCTTCAGAAGATGTGTTTTGACTCAGTAATTCCGTTACTGGGTTTTTCCCCCTAGACAAGAATGGTCGGGAAAACGGCCACGTATACAAAGGCGTTTGCACCAGCATCCTTTGTAATGGCAAGAACGAGGGAGAGCAGGCTCCGGGCCAGCACTGGGGAATGGTCAGTACAGCAGTGGCAGAGTTTTACATGTTTTACTGTTACTTCCTCTAGCTTCGATCCCCACGCGCAGATCCCAGCCACACTTCCAAGCCAGGCCAGTTCCTGTTCACTCCTCTGAAGCGACGTTGCCCCTTCTCTGGTCCCCCTGCCCGGAAATTCCAGGAAAGCATGCCGTGTGGCTTGCTCACTTGGACATGCCCACCACCTGCCTCGGCTCCAGTACAAAGAAAGGCTCTGCTACAGCCTGACCACAGAATGTGGGCCATGGGCCCCTTGGAAATGCAGCGACTGGGGTTTAAGATGGCAAATGTTTTGTACATTTTGTTACAATTAAAAATTAAAGTGCAGACTCTCGGGCCCCACCTCGTACATGCATTTCAACATCAACATTTTAATAAGATGCCAGGTGACTTGTTTAAATTTTGAGAAACCCCATATGTTGGTATGTAGTTACTATTAAAATATGCATTCCCGTCATTAGTGGCTAATTCTAATTAAGAGGTATTTTATTTTTCTCCCCATTTCCTTTCCCGGAATCTTGCGTTTGTGGGATGGAGGGAGAAATTACAGTGGCAGCTGGCAGACTCCAAGGAGAGCATGATGCCATGGCAACCGCTTCCATCAGTAACTTCATTTCATCCCTGCTTTTCCGTCTTTCTCTCCTTAATCCTGAAGCTGGAAATGCTTTAATTTGGAAAGAACATAGAATGGCTTGTGGTTGCTATGCCTACAGTAACGGCACGCTTCCTAATGGGCCTGACTGTCATAAAGGGAACTGTCGGCAACTCACAGAAACTCAGACCTCCAGGGGCCACCAAGAGCCTTCACCCCTGACTTGGCCAAGCAGAGCCCCCGGCCCGGGCGAGAGTCCTGCAGCTGCGTGGCAGCCTGGCAGCCTGCACCGAAGTCACACGGACGCAGGCTGCTTGGTCTGCCCCCCAGAGGGCTTTAGGGAGAACGTGCGGACAGAGGCAGACAGGCAGACCCTTTAGGAGACCGGCTTTAGGTGACGCCTACACTAAACCCCAGTGTATTCGCTTGCTGGGCCTGCCATAACACAGGCACCCAGCCGGCGTGGCTCAGTGGTTGAACATTGACCTATGAACCAGGGTTCGATGCCCGGTCAGGGCATGTCGAGTTTCAGGCTCAATCCCCAGAGGGGGCTGTGCAGGAGGCAGCCGATCAATGATTCTCTCTCATCATTGATGTGTGTGTGTGTCTCCCTCTCTCTTCTTTTCTGAAATCAATAAACAAAAAACAAAGTCCCACAGGCTGGGGAGCTCGGCAGAATTTTTTCTTGACAGCTCTGCAGGCTGGGAGTTCGGGAGCAAGGTGTCAGCAGGGCTGGCTTCTCCTGCGGCCTCTCTCCCAGGCTTGCAGCAGCCACCTCCCTGTGTCCTCTCGCTGTGTCCTTTCTCACACGGACACTAGTCAGACCGGATCAGGGCCCACCCTAACAGCCTCGCTTTAATGTAATCATCTCTTCCAAGACCCCCCTCTCCAAATGTAGACACATATGGGGGGACACAGTTCAGCCTGTACCACCCACCCGGCCAGTCCTTGGGGAATGACTGGCCGAGCCCTCAGCATCCACCTGTGTGTGTGAGCCAGCACGCGTCGGCCAGCACACGCCATGGCGCCGCGTGGGCTGGAGTCTCGGCCCCACAGCACCTCCTGCAAGGTCGTGGGTTCCATATTCTGATCCACTTGTGAAATGTGTGACCTGTTCCATTCACCCATGTTGGCTTGAGTCCCCAGCTGACACCTCAGTGCTGCGTCCAGTGCACAGGGCGTCCTGAGATGACAGTGGCCTCACCCGATGGGACAGCCAGTAGGAGGGGCCTGTGGATGCAGAAGAACAAGGACGTGGTGACTGAGGTGGCCCTTCAGCGTGCACGGGACTAGTGGCTCTCTGGCCTTGGAGAGGACAGAGCGCCATAATCATGGGAGGGGGGCGGGGGCAGGAGGAAGGTCGGTGGTGGGAGAGGAGCCATCAGACTTCCTGTTGGTGTGGAAGTTTGCAGTAAAGTAGGACACAGAGCCAGCGGGGGAGGAGGCGTAGGATCATCTTCCAGGAAAGTGGGAAACTGAATGCACACGAGGTGGAGCAGGTGCAGGGTTGCCACGGGGACTGCGCTGCCCTAGAAACTAGCCTCCAGGAGTGAAGCACTTCTCCAGCCACCACACAGACTGCTCACCCAGGACCCGGAGTGGGGGGGGCGGGGGGGTTGCCGGGCAAGGACGCGGTGGGAGAAAGGGGCTGCGGGAGGAGGTGAGCTTAGGACCTAGCAGGACAGCCAGCAGGCCGGTGGGGGGGACTGCACTGTGGCTCCTGGTGGGGGTGCAGGTGGCTGTGATCCGGTTGCTATCAGGAGGGAGCCCAGAGCGCAGGGTGTACCGGAGGGGGCTTCCCAGGCCTGAGGCTGTGAGGTGAGGACAGGGATGCCTGGCAGACTACAGGCTGTGGCGGCTGGGTGCCTGGTGAATCCACATAGAGGAGTTAATAAAAATAAAACATGTATAGCCCTAGCCAGTTTGGCTCAGTGGATGGAGCATTGGCTTGAGGACTGAAGGGTCCCAGGTTCGATTCTGGTCAAGGGCATGTACCTTGGTTGCGGGCACATCCCCAGTAGGGAGTGTGCGGGAGGCAGCTGATCGATGTTTCTCTCTCATTGATGCTTCTAACTCTCTATCCCTCTCCCTTCCTCTCTGTAAAAAAATCAATAAAATATATTTAAAAAAATAAAACATGTATAGAGAACACTAGGGCATTGCATAAAATAAGTATGTTTTAAATCATGAAACTATATGAGATCATAATGAAAAAAATATTTTTTACTCTTTTTTAAAAAAAATACATCTTTATTGATTTTAGAGAGAGAAAGGGAGAGGGATAGAGAGAAACATCGGTCCCCAGGTCGATGCTCTATCCACTGAGCCAAACTGGCTAGGGCCTTTTTTATTTTTATTTTTTTACTGTTTTTTATTGTGGCAAAACACAGCATAAAATTTGTCACTTAAGCCATTTAACAAATATATTTTATTCATTTTAGAGAGGGGGGAAAGGGAGAGAGAGGGAGAGAGGAAGATTGATTGGCTGCCTGCCATAAGCTCCCCAAACGACCGGGGATCTAACCATCGACCTAGGTATGTGCCCTGACCCGGAACTGAACAGGCAACCCTTCAGGGCGCGGGATGACTCTCCAACCAACCGAGCCCCGCCCCTCAGGGCTCTTTTACCCAGTTTTAAGTGTATAATAAAGCAGCATTAACTACACTCACATTGCTGTGCAGCCATCACCACTGTCTAGTCCCAAAATTATCATTATCCCACACAGAAACATCATACCCACCAAATGCATCTTTTACTGTAGTCACAGTTAAAACATTTGAAAGGTGCTGGTCAGTGGTCAGGAGGGGGTTCATATCGGTGGCCATGCAGGGGACAAGACCCTGGCAGGACAGGGGCCAGGGAGCTGACAGGCCAGGATGCTGGAAGGTCACCTACAATTCACATACATATTGCAATCACTTACGTTTTAATGGAAAGCCGTGTCTCCAAGAATGAAGCTAGGAACCATATGCAAAGAACACGGTGCTAACATTTTCAGAGAATGAAGGGGTCTGCAGAAATAACTGAAGTGCCCAACCACCGCACACGGATCTGTAGGTAGGTATATGGTAAGTTTAATATTGTGCAGCCACTAAAAATATTTATAAAAAACTGCAATAACAGAAAAATTCCCCTTCAAAAAGCAGACTACAAAAGTATGTAAATTTTGGCTCATATCAGAATTATAATTTGCTTTTAACAAAGGACTAGCTGAGCCCAGCCCATGTGGTCCAGTGGTTGAGTGCAGACCTATGAACCAGGAGGTCACAGTTGGATTCCCGGTCAGGGCACAAGGCGGGGTTGCAGGCTCATCCCCAGTAGGGGGCGTGCAGGAGGCAGCTGACCAGTCATTCTCTCATTGATGTTTCTATCCCTCTCCCCTTCCTCTCTCTGAAATCAATAAAAATTAAAACACACACACACAAAGAACTAGCTGAGAAAAGATGTTTGCAATCGCAAAAACAAGGACAGCTTAGTATTTAAGATAAAGTAATCCGGACAATTCCCAAGAAAAAGGAAACCTAGTTGGAATTGAAGACCTGAAAGGCTTGTTAATGGAGATGCTAACACATCTCTGGAAAACGCATCTTAACACGGTCATGAGTTATCACTTCGCGGCCAGGTTTGCGGAGGACATCGCTGGAAGAATGGCTATGCTCCCACAAATGTTTAAGGGGCAATATCCACTGCCTTCTACGCAATCAACCCGGGGACACCCAAAGACACAGAACTGTACAGTGCATTGCACAAAAGAAACAAGATGTAAAGGTGCTAACATGTATAAAAATGTTATACACATTGTGACCGCAACTGTGGGGGTTTTTAAAGGTATTATGTAATTTACAAACCAATCTATAGAGAAAGGCTATGGCACCAACAAACTAATGACATGATAGGAGTTGGGGAACAAAGTGTGGACAGCGAGAGAGGGCGGGCTGCCTGGGGGCCGAGAGCGCTGTCGGGTCCGATTTGGGGGTTCCAGAGCAGCGTTAGGGGCCAGGTGCAGATCCAGAGGTAGAATGGCTTGGAGAGTTCTGGGAGGATGGGGAGCGCGCAAGACCCCATACTCTGCGGACAGGGCCCAGGAAGGTCTGGCCAGGAAAACCCGGCGCCACGCACCGGCCCGCACGCCCCACGTCGACCCGGGAACTGTGAGCCCATCACGTCCACGGCCGGTCCACGCGCGCGGAGAAGGTAAGCTTCCTGGGGCGCAGCTCCACGCGGCCAC
>NW_006294609.1:1508978-1514046 GCF_000327345.1 Myotis davidii | reverse complement strand
CTGCTGAGATTTTTCTCATTATGCAATAAGGGCACCATCTACAACCTGGTAGCAAATATTTCTATGATTTTTTGTTGTTGTAACACCTGTTGGGCGCCCAGGCGGGCAGGCGGGGCGCGGACGGCCGCACCTGTCGGTGTTTTCCTTCTGATGTGATGGTTCGGTTTGTGGGCGTTGGGTTCGCTCCGTTTGGGGGCAGACCCCCAAGCCTCATCTTTGGTTTGGCCCCCGCTTTCTCCCCCACCCCCACCCCAGCCATGAAAATATGTACCGAGGGAATGGACCACATAATAATAGGCTTTTCCCTCTTTTAAAAAAATAAGTCGCCATTGGGGAGGAGAGGGAGGACAAAGAGGTCTCCGAGGTTGGCTCCGAGAAGGGGGCGTTTTCAACTTGCCCACGCAGAGCTCGTGACTCGCAGGAAGCCCTCCGCGTTGGTTCACCACTTGTGGCACGAGGCTCCGTGAAAGCGGCCGCAGACGCCTTTGCGTTGGAAACCCGCTCTGCAGGGTCGCCGCCCCCCGCCCCCCAGAAGAGGGGCATCTTCTGGTGTCCACATGACGTGCCAAGTTTTAGGGTGGGAAGAAGGCGCAACTCCGTTTTAGATGGACGGTGGCCCCAGGAAACATCCATTTCGCCACCCCCAAGCCCTTTCCGTTCCGTTGCATTTCTTTGTATCCAAAACACACACGTACACACCCCTTACCCTGTCGATGCCTTTGCCAAGAATGTTCTTTTTTCCACCAACCAGGCCCCGCGCCTCCAGTCCCCAAAGCCTGCAGACAAGGCTTGCCTCCCCGGGGGAACCTGCCCCGAGCTTCACCTGCCCGGCCTGCCTCTCCGCCCTCACCTGTGCGCCCTCCCGCCTCTGCCCGAGTGGGTGTGAGGGGGTGTCCGCGGAGCAGGTGCTGTGCACGCTCCCAGGGGGATGGGCTTCCTTACCCCGCGCCGGCCTCCCCTCGCCTGGCTGTGGCCTCTGGGGCGACCGCAGCGCACCTGGGAAGGATGCTCTTACCGCCGCATCCTGGACCTTCACGCTCCCTCCCCTGGCGTCACAGGGTACCCCAGGCAAACTCATGTCTTCAAACGACCGTGTAGCCCAGGGTCTGGCCTGTGTTGGGCACTTTAAAAAATAATAATAATAATAACAATGATCTTCATTAGGAATCTGAGCAAAGGTCTTTCTGCTTTTTAAATGAACTTCTTATTTTGGAATAATTTTAGATTTACATAAAAGTTGCAAAAATAGTACAGGCCGTCCCAAGGCGCCCCGCACCGGGTGCTACCATCCTCCAATGCCTGGTACATTTGCCAAAATTAGCAACGGACGCGGGTACATTAAGTCAAGTCCAGACATTAAGTTTTTCTGTTTCTGAAGCACGAAGGTGTGCAGGGCTCTTTACGTCGAGAGCCGGGCTCCCCTGATGTCTGTCTGCGCGCGGTTCCCTGGGGACCGTGGGTCAAGGGGCAGGAGCGCAGAGGGCCAGGGGCCGCCACTGGCTTTCATGTCTCCTTCTCCCCAGGAAGCTGACAGGAGGCGTCTGCCTGCTTGCAAACCGATCTCCATCCCAGGTTCATTGGGTTTTGAATTTTAAGAAAGTGGTTAGGTCTGTTGTTAATCGGCAAAACCTGTAGAGAGGGGGGATTTTGACAAGAGGTGTCAGCGGAGGTTGGAGCACGTTCTGAACGGCCAGGTCACTGGGGGGCCAAGGGTTCTGGGGAGGGCAGCCCGAGCTCCTTTCTGGAAAGGAGTCAAGAGGATGACGTGGACTCGGGGGGCGGCTGGGAGACATGGTGACAGAGACGGAGGGGGGCGCGGGGGGTGAAGAGGGGGGAGCCCTGCGGGAAAACCTGGCCACGGCTGAGAGTAAAATAGAGATCCTGGGGCCAACCCACCCGCTGCCCCTGGGAAGGGACCCCAGAGCCAGGGTTCCCTGTGGGGGGGGGCGGGGTGTTGGGCCGAGCTTGCCGACTGAGCCAAGCTTCTGTGGTTCCCTGGGCCACCTTGTGAATTGCGGGGTAACCCCATTTTACAGATGAGGCAGCAGCGCGGCCACCACACTCGTGCCACAGTGTGATGGAGCCTCCTTTCAGCCTTGCCCCCCGCCCCATGCCCCGGTGCCAAACCTCACCTGCTGGCTCCCAGATGCCACCCGGCTTCCCAGCGCCAACACTTTCTCCCCACCACCAGGCCTCGCCCCTTCCCATCCGTCTCTGCATTTGGGGTTTTTTCCGTCCCCTGCACAACACAGGGCTTTGAGTGTTTGGTTGTGTTTTATTTAGCGTTTTGGTGACTAATACCAGCCTCTTTCCTCTTGCTTCAATCCAGTCTTCGGGCCGAGTCCCTGGTCCTGCATCTCCCCTTCTTAGCCAGGAAGCAAGCGACCTTTGCTGGAATGTCCCGAGGCCAGGACGGGAAACTTTGTTACTAGTGGGAGGGTTGAGGGAATGTTTTGAAGGTTCTTGGAAAGGAAAGGCTCAGTGCAAACTCAGGAATCATAGTCTCGTGGGCGATGCAGGAACCCAGCCCCTCGGGTCCGGGGAGGCAGGGGCAGCGCAGGGCACAGGGGCCGAGGGGCTGTATCCGAGGACAGCGCGGAGGTGCGAGGACTGAAGGGGGAATATCCTCTCCCTCCCCGGGACCCCGGGTCCAAGGCTGGGTCCTGAAATGTGGAGAAAAGCTTTTTATCCCCTAATGAGGAGGAGGGAAGGCCGTGTGCGCCATAGGCAAACGGTACCTGTGCTGTCGCACCTGTTGATGTAAATCCTTCCAGGCCTTCCCCTGCCTGTGTGTGCGGGTGCCACGAGTGAGTTTGAATGTTCAGTATATACACTTGGTATCAAAATCAGAAGGGCACCAGCCCAGCTGGCGTGGCTCCGTAGTTGAGCGTTGACCTGTGAACCAGGAGGTCACAGTTCGATTCCTGGTCAGAGCTCGTGCCCGGGTTGCGGGCTCCATCCCCAGTGTGGGGTCTGCAGGAGGGAGCCAGTCAATGATTCTCATCATTGATGTTTCTGTCTCGCTCCCTCTCCCTTCCTCTCTGAAATCAATAAAAATAAATTTTTAAAAAAATCATTAGTTGCCGAAACCGGTTTGGCTCAGTGGATAGAGCGTCGGCCTGCAGACTGAAAGGTCCCAGGTTCGATTCTGGTCAGGGGCATGTGCCTGGATTGCGGGCATATCTCCAGTGGGAGATGTGCAGGAGGCGGCTGATCGATGTTTCTCTCTCATCGATGTTTCTAACTCTCTATCTCTCTCCCTTCCTCTCTGTAAAAAATCAATAAAATATGTTTTTTTAAAAAAATCATTAGTTGCCAAAAGAAGACAGTGAAAAGGAAGTGCCTTCCCTGCCCCCGTCCCAGCCAGAGTCCCACTTTTGCATCTATTTCTGGTTCACGTTTATCAGCACCTTTGGCCTGTCTCTGGGTTAGACTGGAGGTGGTTTCTAATCTTGTTACTACAGGCAACATTGTAACCACCGTGACCAGTGACATTGCACGCTTGCAAGCCCGGAGGTGAATGCCCGGGTGGCCACTGGGTCCGGGGGGTGCGCACGGGAGCACCCAGCCGGCTACACACAGCCGGTTCTCACAGGTTGAAGGCAGATGTCAGGTGCCTTTGATTTGCACCGAGTAGCGCTCACACCTGTCTGCGGGCACCATGGTCCAGGGCAGGGGTCCTCAAACTTTTTAAACAGGGGGCCAGTTCACTGTCCCTCAGACCGTTGGAGGGCCGGACTATAGTTGTAAAAAAAAACTGTGAACAAATTCCTATGCACACTGCACATATCTTATTTTGAAGTAAAAAAACAAAACGGGAACAAATACAATATTTGTATTTGCATGTGGCCCTCGGGCCGTAGTTTGAGGACCCCTGGTCCAGGGGATGGACTGGTGTTGAATCCAGCCCCCCAGCTTACTTACTGTGCAATGTTGGCGGATTGATCGACCTTCCTGGGCCTCAGTTTCCCTGTCTGCAGAGTGGGACCGAGAACACTCATCTCTCAGGGCTGCTGCTAATTCATTTCATTTTCGTGAGGTCATCCCCTTAGGATGGGCCGGCCTGGGCTCTGAGGCTCTTCGGGGGCGTCTGCGTTTCCTTTTCTGTGAGGGGTGCGACCTCCACGCATGCACCTGCCTGGCGTTCTGTGCTCCCCGGACTCTGCCGGACACAGCAGCCGGCGGGCAGCACCGTGTCTCGCTCCCCGGAGCTCTGTCCACGGCACCGTGACGGCGGCCGGTTCCCTCTACACCGACAAGCCCGCTTCCTTGCCGGGCGCCTCCTTCCTGCTCACGGGGAGGTGGAGGCCTGGGACGGTGACGCTGTGCTGGGAGGAAGAGTAAAGGGGGGGAATGGAGAGCTAGGGGGTCTCGGGGCCTGTGTCCTGTGGCGTGAGGACCGGCAGGTGGAGAGAGGGAGGGAGCCCTCGGCCCTTGGGCAGCTTCCGTTCTGTCCTGTAATTGTCAGAGCTCTCTGGCTTGGGGGTTCATGTCTCAGTGTCTTGTCTTTAGAAGCGTGGAGACGGCACCATATGGACACAGGCCTGATTCACGTTCTCTTAAAATACTTACACGTGCTTGTTGTAGGAGAGAAACTTCTGGAATCAGAATATTGTTTTTGCTCTAAAAACTGACCCCACACGAATATCTTCGGGGGAGGGTGGCTGCCCTCCCTGCACGGGGATTGGGGGGGCGCGTGATGCCCTGGGCTGGACGCGGCGCTCGATGCATTGCCCTCGGTTACTCACAGGTTGTTCCCCAGCCCAGGAGGGAGTCACTGGTTCAAAAGCCATGAGCAGCGTTTTGCCACTAAAGGGTCCTAGACCCGAGCAACAAGCCTTTGGCTGATCCAAGGTTCCTGCCTCTCGGCCCCTTCACGTTATGCTGGCGAAGGAGGTCGAGGAAAGGAGAGGGGATAAAACAGAAGTTTGATCATTTAAGGCTCCTTTCATTAGAAAGAAAATCTTGGGTGAAGATGTTAAAACAGACGTGACGGGAGTTGAATAAGAAGGGAAGTCAGCCCTAACCGGTTTGGCTCAGTGGATAGAGCGTCCGCCTGCTCACTGTG
>NW_006294609.1:1504446-1508891 GCF_000327345.1 Myotis davidii | reverse complement strand
GCGGACTGAAAGGTCCCAGGTTCGATTCTGGTCAAGGGCATGTACCTGGGTTGCGGGCACATCCCCGGTGGGGGATGTGCAGGAGGCAGCTGATCAATGTTTCTCTCTCATCGATGTTTCTAACTCTCTATCTCTCTCTCTTCCTCTCTGTAAAAAATCAATAAAATATATTTTTAAAAAAATATTTTAAGAAAAGAAGGGAAGTCAGAACAAGTCTGCTCCTTCCTCGCTGGGCAGCCCTGGCGGGGAGCGGGGGTGGGCTGATGTGTCCGCGTGGACAGTGGGCACGGGGTGGGAGGGGAGCAGCCGGGGCTTTGCCGGCGGGGCTGGTGCAGGTGGTGTCCGGGGTGAGGCTGACCTTTGCGCCCTCCCTGGGGCACTCGGGGAGCTGGTCAGAGAGAATTCCTAACGGGCCCAGGAGGCTGGAGCAGCAGGTCAAATCTGATAAGACGTATTGGGGCCTATGTGATGCTTTTGTGAGAACAAGATCGCAAGGTCTGGGCAGTTCTAAATGTTATTGCTCAATGTTATTCTTGTGAAATGTTAAAATGTCACAGTATTTTCACGTGGCACAATATTTTGCAGAGCAGCTGTAAACAGGATGAGCTTGACAGGAACCCAACAGATTAACGTAGCCAACGGCAAAGAAGAAATCAGTGTGTAATTAACCCAATAGTATGAATACGCGATGGCTCAGCCTCCCTCGCTGGGACAGGTTTGGGTATGAATCCTGCAACCTTCATTTGCTGCAAGGACAGTAATAAAACTACCTGGTGACAACCAGATCACCCTTTTTTAAAAAAAATATGTTTTTATTGATTTCAGAGAGAAAAGGAGAGGGAGAGAGAGAAACATCAATGATGAGAGAGAACCATTGATTAGCTGCCTCCTGCATGCCCCAGGAGGATCGAGCCAGCAACCCAGGCAAGTGCCCTGACCAGGATTTGAACTGTGATCTCCTGGTTCATAGGTTGATGCTCAACCACTGACCCACACCAGCCGGGCCAGGTTTCCTTCTTCAGTAGGACACCCCAAGTGGTGAACCCCTTGAGTTTGGTAACACTTGATTGGTGAAGTCCTTGATTCTTAAGAAACCCAAGGGAAACATTCAGGACGGACACATGATTCAATGGCAGCTAGTGGGGGAGGGAGGATGGGGAGTGGGGTTTTTCTGGAATTACTAATTGGGAATATCTAATATAGTTAGGCTTGTTCAGAAATACCTTAACACTTGGTTGTGAAGCCCATATTTTGGAGAAGGAAACAGGCTTCATTTTATTTTATTTTTTTAATATATTTTTATTGATTTCAGAGAGGAAGAGAGAGGGAGAGAAACATCATTGATCGGCTGCCTCCTGCACGGGATCGAGCCCACAACCCGGGCAGGTGCCCCGACCGGGAATCGAGCTGTAGCCTGCTGGTTCACAGGTGATGACACTGAGCCACACTGGCCACACCGGCCGGGTGTAACAGGCTTCATTTTAGAGGGTAGGTGTGGGGGTGGGCCCGTGGCCCTTGTGTGGAAATTTCCTCCGCTGCCGTCTTGTTGGCTGGCTGTCTCTGTTGGAAAGTGCGATAAGCTGTTAACTTTTTATTCTGGCGTGAAGTGGGACCTGCCTTTTTCTTTTCCTGGATACACAGTTGTCCGCCATTTTTTATATCTCTTCTTTCCCAGTGAGCAGTGTCCCTTCTGCGACAGCTGGTGTCCTTCTGGGATGTACACGGATCTGCTCCTGAGCTTGCTTTTATGTCACATGACCTGGTCTTGTCCCGAGCCAATCCTATCTAATGAAACCCTAATATGCAAATTGACCAAACAGAAGAGCGACCAATCGCTGTGACACATACTGGCCACCAGGGGGCAGACGCTCAATGCAGGAGCTGCTACCTGCTGGTCAGTGCGCTCCCACAGGGGGAGCGCCGCTCAGAAGCCGGGCTGGTGGCTGGCGAGCGCAGTGGAGGTGATGGGAGCCTCTCCCACCTCCTCAGCAGCACTGAGGACTCCTTGGGGGTCCCGGACTGAGGGTCCCCCCCGCCCGCCCCAGTTCACGAATGTCGTGCACCAGGCCTCTAGTATCACATACTTTATTTAAAAAAAAAAATTTTTTTTAATTTTAGAGCGGAAGAGGGAAAGGGAGAGGCAAAGAGAGAAACATGGATTTGTTCCACTTTTTTATGCATTCACTGGGTGCTTCTTGTATGTGCCCTGACGAGGGATTGAACCCCAACCTTGGCGTATTGGGACAATGCTTTAACCCAAGCCAGTATCACACTCTTCTTTTCTTAACCCTCACCCAAGGTTATGTTCTTTATTGATTTTTTTAAAATATATTTTATTGATTTTTTACAGAGAGGAAGGGAGAGAGATAGTCAGAAACATTGATGAGAGAGAAACATCCCCCACTGGGGATGTGCCTGCAACCCAGGTACATGCCCTTGACCAGAATCGAACCCGGGACCCTTCGGTCCGCAGGCCGACGCTCTATCCACTGAGCCAAACCGGTTTTGGCTTCTTTATTGATTTTTAGAGAGAAGGGAAGAGAGAGGGAAAAGCAAACATTGACCAGTTGCCCCCTGTACACGTCCCAACTGGGAATTGACTGGGAATCAAATCTGCAACCTAGCCCTAACTGGTTTGGCTCAGTGGATAGAGCGTCAGCCTGCAGCCTGAAGAGTGCCAGGTTCGATTCCAGTCAAGGGCATGTACCTTGGTTGCGGGCACATCCCCAGTGGGGAGTGTGCAGGAGGCAGCTGATCGATGTTTCTCTCTCACTGATGTTTCTAACTCTCTATCCCTCTCCCTTCCTCTCTGTAAAAAATCAATAAAATATATTATAAAAAGATAAAACTAAAAATAACCTGCAACCTAGGTATGTGCCCTGACCAGGAACTGAATCCACACCTTTTAGTGGACGAGACGAGACGACATTGCAGCTGCCTGAGCCGCCCGGCCAGGGCCGGGACCACACTCCTGATGACTCTGGGGGACAGTGACAGGCTTGGCTCTCTGGCCGCCTCCGGTAGAGAACATGCTCCCATCCATCTTGCTCCTCACCAGTTTGGGCCTTTTGATATGACGGGGTGCAGGACAAATAATATAATAATCAATAAATGACATAAGAATAAACTGAGCCCTGGCCGGTGTGGCTCAGTGGATGGAGCGTCGGCCTGCGGACTGAAGGGTCCCAGGTTCGATTCCGGTCAAGGGCATGTACCTTGGTTGTGGGCACATCCCCAGTCGGGGGCGTGCAGGAGGCGGCTGATCGATGTTTCTCTCCCATCGATGTTTCTGGCTCTCTATCCCTCTCCCTTCCTCTCTGTAAAAAATCAATAAGAAATATTTTTTTTAAATAAACTTTTGTGTACTCACAACTGTAACTTACTTTTGCCCCACCCTGTATATCTTTTTCTCTGCTTTTACTACTTTAACTTTTTTTTATTGGGTGATGGGGGATGGGGGGGAGAAAGAGAGAGAAACATGGATTTGTTCCACTCAGCCGTTCATTGGTTACATCTTGTATGTGCCTTGACCGGGGATCGAACCTGCAACCTTGGCTGTCGGTACGCCGCGCTGACCAACTGAGCTACCTGGCCGGAGCGACTACTCTAACTTCTTTATTGTGAGTCACGTAGATACAAGAAATGCAGAAAACAGTGCATACTGTTGGCCAAGAACTACAAACCATGCATCTGTGTTGCCAGCGCCCTTTTCGCGTCCTTATGTCTAAGGTGTGTCTCTTGCATGATGAGGAGCTCGAGGTGAGTCTTGTGTTCTGCTCGGTCTGAACCCGGACCACCTGACCCCGGTGCGCGTGCGTCCCCTGCGGGCACTGAGGGACCCGCTGGACTCCTGCTCCCTCCTCTGCTTCCTGCTCCTTCTGCGAGTCTCTTCCTCCCCGTTCCTGCCTCCCTTGAGGATCACCTGTCATCGTTACGGGCATTCCCTTCACAGGTTTGGAAGTTTATACACTTTTGTTCTTAGAGACGTTTCATCAGAAATTACATTTCTCCTTAATTTACTAGAATCTGAAGTATTTTGGGGGCAGTACAAGGGCTCGAACGTTTTCCTTTGACTTTTCACCCTGACTGTTGTCATGTGTCCTAACCCTGTCTTTTTAAAGCTCCGCAAGTCATTGTTCTGCTTACCCACAGATTTACCATTTTCTTTTTCTTTTTCTTGGCGGGGGTAGGGGTGGGGGGGGCTTAACAGAAGTTGATCTCTTATCCCCCCCTCCACTCCCCCACCTCCCCACCTTCCTCTGAGGTTTGACGGTCTGTTTACTGGGCACTCCTTCTTTCAGAGTTGTTTTTCTTCTGTCTGAAGCACGTCCTTGAACTTTTTTAGTGATGTTTTGCTGAGGTCAAGCTTTTTTATTTTTTTTTAAATATATTTTATTGATTTTTCACAGAGAGGAAGGGAGAGAGAAAGAGAGCAAGAAACATCG
>NW_006294609.1:1502176-1504378 GCF_000327345.1 Myotis davidii | reverse complement strand
CGCCTCCTGCACATCTCCTACTGGGGATGTGCCCACAACACAGGCACGTGCCCTTGACCGGAATCGAACCCGGGATCCTCCAGTCCGCAGGCCGATGCTCCATCCACTGAGCCAAACCGGCTTTGGCGAGGTCAAGCTTTCTAGTTGTTGGAAGATATCATTTCCCAAATCCTGGAAAGATGTTTTCGCTGGGTCCGGAATTCGGGGATTGCAGTTGTGTTTCAGACCCTGAAAGGCCCCTTTCCCTGCTGCCTTCTGGCTCCATAGGTTTCCTTGGGAAGGTGTGTGTTGAAAAGTAATTTTCCCTCCTCTTCTGGATTCGAATAAGGCTCCACCCCCCACCCCCCTTTTTCTTTGGTTTCTGCAGTTTTATTATGTGGCCAGGTGCGACTTCATTTATCCCACTTGGAACTATTGGACTTCTTGTCTGTGGTTTGGTTCTTTCTTCAATTCTGGAAAATCCTCAGTCTTCCTTTCTTCACAGATGACGCCTCTGCCCCACGCTCTCCTCCCTTTACTTTCTGTAAATCTGCAGGCAGGGCTGTGCTTCTGGTGTCATCCAAGAAGTCGGTGCCAAATCCAATGGCATGAAAATTCTTGCTATATGTTGTTCTAAGAGTGTCACAGTTTTATTTCTTACATTTATGTCTTTGGTGGGCTTTGAGTTCATTTTTGTATACGGTGTAAGGGAAGGGTTTAACGTCATCCTGTGGTATGTGGTGTCCAGTTTTCCCAGCGCCGTTTGTGGAAAAGACTGTCCTTCCCCCACTGAATGGCCTTGGTGTCCTTGTCGAATCATCTACCGTATACAGGCATTTCCTTCTGGACTGATACCGACTAATGACTGGTGGCTCCCGCCCTGGCCAGTGTGGCTCAGTTGGTTGGGCGTACTGTGCGCTGCAAGGTGCTGGTTTGATTCCCAGTCGGGGCAGGTATCTTGGTTGCAGGTTCGATCCCCGGCAGGGGTGGTGCAGGAGGCGGCCGGTCGATGTCTCACTCTCACATTGATGTGTCTCTCTCCCTCCCTCTCTCCTTTCCTCTCTCTCTCTCTAAAAATTAATTTTCAAGATATTTAAAAAATATAGTGGGTCGTGTATTCATAAATGTCGTGGTGCTTGGAGTCATTCACCCGTGATGTGGGGCAGGATGGTTCCCGCGCTGCTGTCCGCTCACTCGGACGGGAACCGAGGTGGCTGCTGTTTCCTTTCACTTTTCCTGAAGCCACGTCTAGTAGACCTGTAGCTGATCAAATGTTTTTCTCAAACTTCTTGTATGTGAAAGTAGTTCACCTGCCACACTCAACACGATTTAGAATGATTCAACAGTGATTAAGTATTAGTATTTTTTTTAAATATATTTTTATTGGTTTCAGAGGGGAAGGGAGAGGGAGAGAGAGACAGAAACATCAGTGATGAGAGAGAAGCATGGACCAGCTGCCTCCTGAATGCCCCACACGGGAGATCGAGCCCGCAACCCGGAAACGTGGCCCGACCGGGAATCGAACCGTGACCACTTGGTTCATAGATCAGCACTCACCCACCGAGCCAGGCTGGCGGGCTTAGTGTTCTTTTCATGTACAATTAATACGGCAGGACTGGATCCCCAACTTCTAGTCCTGCCCATCCCCCACTCTTTTTAAAAAAAATATTTTTATTGATTACAGAGAGGAAGGGGGAGAGAGAGATCAATGATAAGAGAGAATCATTGATGGGCTGCCTCCTGCACACCCCCTACTGGGAATCGAGCCTGCAACCCGGGCATGTGCCCTTGTCTGGAGTTGAACCTGGGACCCTTCAGTCTATAGGCCGATGCTCTAACCACTGAGCAAACTGGCTAGGGCCCACTCCCCATTCTTCGGAATGCACGCATCCTACACACACCTTGTTGATGAATTTCGTTCTCCGTAACGCATTGTTTGTCCTGACTTATTGCCAGGTCGGGACGTTTTCCTCTGGCCCCAGCTGTGTGGACAGGGCCACACGCCCCCTGACCCACCACGGCTCTTGCCTGCATATTCCAGTGCTGCTTCTGTGAGAGCGCCGGCCCCGCGCTGAGCCAGGACTGCCCCGCAGACATGGTGAAGATGACCAAGTCCAAAACCTTCCAAGCTTACCTGCCAAACTGCCACCGCACGTACAGCTGTGTCCACTGCAGAGCCCACCTGGCCAATCACGACGAGCTCATCTCCAAGGCAAGTGCTTC
>NW_006294609.1:1501579-1502065 GCF_000327345.1 Myotis davidii | reverse complement strand
GTGGGGCCGCCACGGGCTCGCGATCTCCACACCGTGGGCGGGCGGGGACTCTGGGGTCCCCACGACCCAGAGGGGTCACTGGTCAGAGCAGTGAGATGAGTGACACCAGACATGGCGAGGGCACCAGGGAACCTGGGGAAACGGCTGAATAAGAGAAGTGAGACCCTTTAAACTGGGCGGCTGGGAAGAGAGAGGCTGCCGGCGGGAGGGAGGGAGGCCCGGGCAGGAGGGAGGAGGCTCTGGGCCTTCTGGGGTCCCCACGACCCAGAGGGGTCACTGGTCAGAGCAGTGAGATGAGTGACACCAGACATGGCGAGGGCACCAGGGAACCTGGGGAAACGGCTGAATAAGAGAAGTGAGACCCTTTAAACTGGGCGGCTGGGAAGAGAGAGGCTGCCGGCGGGAGGGAGGGAGGCCCGGGCAGGAGGGAGGAGGCTCTGGGCCTCTCAGGACCCGGAGGCCGGGCTGTGACGGGTCGGCCGTCGC
>NW_006294609.1:1496633-1499888 GCF_000327345.1 Myotis davidii | reverse complement strand
ACCCCTGCACCCACCCTCACAGATCTGTTTCCTGGGCCACACGAACCTCACGCTCTTCTGTCAGGACGTTGCTCCTTTCGGGAATCCCCTCCTAGGCTTCCTGTTTCGCTCGTTAGAAGAACATGTGTCCTCTGTGCTTTGGTAATGAGAGGAGGGCTCCTTTCCGTCCATGATCGGAGGTGACGGTTACACAGGGCAGTTTCTGTTCTTTCTGCGTCTGCGGCCCCTTCGTCCACGCAGAGGTGTCCGGTCGGACGTGGAGGGACCTGAGGCTCCCGGGCGGGCCGTCCCTGCTGAGCGCCTGGCCCTGAGCGGGTGTCCTCCGTGGCCCGCGACGGGGTCCGCCCTGAAGCATCGGGCGGGTCCGTGAGGCGGGCCAGACGGAACCTGAGCTGCTGCTTCCAGAACGCTGAGCCGTGAAGCTGCTGTGTCGCTTCCGGGGCAGAGGCCTGGGGGGAGCAGTCAGGACACTGAGTGAGCCTTTTGGGAGGAAAGGCTGCGGAGAAGCTGACCTCCTCCAGCTCACAGGCGGCCCAGAGGTGTCGGACGCGTGTTCCCGCTGACGGGAAAGCGAGCGCCGCGTTCTCCCCTCACCTCCGCCATTTCCAACCTTTTCCGTCTCATGGCGCACGTCAGCTCATGACCAAAGTGCGGCGGCGGCACGCCACCAATGGTGTTTGCCGATCTGACAAAAAATAGAAATAGTTTTGACTCATTCACACTAGACCGCCGTGGTGGTGGCGGTTGTCATTGCTTAATGTGGTGACCTGAGGAGAAGAGGCCAGTGGCCTGACGGAGCAGCCAGGCGCCCGGGCTTTCAGACCCTCGCCGTCTCCCGTTGTTCGGTAACGCCCGTCCCGGAGAGCAGAACCGCCTGGGCGGGAAGGCATGTTGGCCTGGGTTGGGGGCTCAATCCACGGGAGGCGGAGGCCGTCCTGACAGGGTCACAGCCTTTGGGCCCATCTGTTCTGTTTTGTTTTTTATATTTTATTGATTTTTACAGAGAGGAAGGGAGAGGGATAGAGAGCTAGAAACATCGATGAGAGAGAAACATCGATCAGCTGCCTCCTGCACACCCCCGACTGGGGATGTGCCCGCAACCAAGGGACATGCCCCTGACCAGGATCGAACCTGGGACCCTTCAGTCCGCAGGCCGACGCTCTATCCACTGAGCCACACCGGTCAGGGCATCTGGTCCATCTGTGCGCTGACAAGCAATCCCGGCCCAGGAAGCCCGCTGGTGAGGCAGGTCTCGTCGTCAGCGGCAACCCCGTTCGCAGCCACATCGGGCAGAGCGCTGTTTTCGTCAAGTTTTACGTATCATCTGCGGCTACTTTGGTGCCACCACAGAGTGTAAATGCCCCCACAGCCTAAAACATTCATCTGGCTCTAACTTACAGCAGTTTGCAGAGCCCAGCGGTAGTCAGACTGTGGCTTTAATTTGAACCACAGATCTGATCACACCTTTGATCCAAATCCTGTGTCAAAAATGAGGATTCAGCCCCAGCTGGTTTGGCTCAGTGGATAGAGCATCGGCCTGCGGACGGAAGGGTCCCAGGTTCGATTCCTGTCAAGGGCACATGCCTGGGTTGGGGGCTCAATCCCCAGTCGGGGGGTCGGGGAGTGGGAGGTAGCTGATCGATGATTCTCTCTCATCATTGATGTTTTATCGCTCTCCTTCTCCCTTCCTCATAGTATTTTTTTTAAATCTGCACTAAGTTTTTATTATTTTTTTTAATTTTTTTATTACAAAGGGTATTACATATGTGTCCATTACCTCATAGTATTTTTAAAAAAACAAGGTTTCACAGAATAGGTGAAAATTTGGAAAATCAGTCTAGAAACTTGAAAGCCGATGGGGATGTGTGAAAAGTTTGTATGATGAATCTTTAATTGGACATAAATAATATTCCTCATTCTAAGAAGCTACTTAAGGGAAGACCCCTTTTTAAGTCTGAAAGCTGTATATTTAAATCAAAACACTGCTAGTCTCAGGCTAGGTTTTGCTTCAGTAACAACCCAAATCTGTGGCTTAAAATGTTGGTTTATTTATTTATTTATTTATTTATTTTTTAATCCTCACCTGAGGATATGTTTTCTATTGATTTTAGAGAGGAAGGGAGAGAGAGAGAAACAACCATTGATCGGTTGCCTCCCCTATGCACACGGAGATCGAACCCACAACCTGGGTGTGGGAATTGAACCCACCATCTTTGGGTGACTGGGACGCTCCAACCAACCGAGCCACCCAGCCAGGGCTAAAGGAGGGTTTTTTTTGCTCAGGTAAGGTGTTCATCATGGGCCGACCAGGGCTCTGTAATTACACATTAAAGTGATGTGTATGTATAAAGGAGTTCCTATCCCAACTCCATTCCTTAATCACTTAGTAATTTGGTGTGTGTTGTTGTCTGTTTTGTGTGTGTGTGTGTGTGTGTGTGTGTGTGTTTGGGGGGGTGGGGGGTTCTGTTTGTTGTGTGTGTCCATGACAACACATTTTCACTTTAAAATAGAGCTCACGACACGTCATTTCACAGCTCGCTCTTCGCTTAGCAGTATTTTATGCCCATTTTCCAGCCCACTCATACCGATCTGTTCCTGTCACCCTTTTGAAGTGCATGAGCCCGAGTGTGAAGTGAATTCATTTGTTTGCTCGCTTATTGGTGGGTTTTTCTTTTTCCAATTACACACACTGTGACGGTGACCATTCCTGTCACATGTCCTTGCGCGCTCAAGCTGACCTGTTCTTTACAGTCAGTTCTGAGAATGGGTTGCTGGCCATTCGGTCTGTGCCTTCCACATCTTGATATGGTCACCTTGTGCTCCAGTCAACCTCCCTCACGGTCTTTTGAATTAGTGCCAAGTGACAGGCAAAGAAACCAAGACAGTGTTCTTGCAGGGGTTTGCATTTCGCTGATTATTTTTGTGGTCCATCTGTTCTGTTGGCACCAGACAGACGAACCTCAAGCTAAATCTGGGACTGACCTGATCTATCCGGGAGGCACTAACACCCCATCCGCCTCCTAAACCACCTTCGGATGATCAATATGCTACGAGCTGCTGCTTAGCTTGTGACACTCCCGGGGTGAGCTGTCCCTTCCTCCCAGGAGGGGCCACCTTGTGACTTCATTTCAGTGGAAAAGCATGAAAACGCCCCCTTGCCCCTAATACTGACAGACGTGGTGCATCTGAGTGAGGACCCCTGGCAGCCCCTGTGGGGCTCTGGGAAGCCATGACTCCCCCCAACTCCCCACCTCC
>NW_006294609.1:1485784-1496442 GCF_000327345.1 Myotis davidii | reverse complement strand
TCTTGTCCTGCTCCAGGCCCTGAGCTCAGCCCCTCGCGCTCTGCCAGGCAGCCCTTCAGCCCGTGTGCTGACCCGTGACCTGAAACACAGCTCCTCCACTTTCATTCCAAAACTCGAGACTCCTGTCACCTTTGCCTCGTCACAATCACCTTTAACACTCTGCTCTTCTTTCAGTCCTTTCAGGGAAGCCAGGGGCGCGCCTACCTCTTCAATTCTGTGTGAGTATCACGGCCACTCAGCCGGGGGCTGCTGTGGTCGGTGTCAGATCCCAGGGGTCGCGTCTGTGCCCATTGAAGCACTCGGTGCTGGGGTTCAGTGCTGCCCAGCGTCTAGAACGACCCGTGTCTCTTACATGATCTTAAAGAATTCTCTCTCGTCTTGAGAGTTTCGGGAAGGCATGCGGCTCTGAGGGATTGGTCTGCACACATACTGTGGTTTCCTTCCCGTTTGGGGGCGGGGGGGTGAGTTTTGCTACAGCAGCACTGTGCTCACCTCCCAGAGCCTGCCCGTCCTGGGGAGATAAAAGGTGGTGCCTTCTCCTGAGAGGTGGCGATGGGCAGGCCTGGGGGAGGCGGACAGTTACAACACTGCTGCCTGTCTGGTAACCAACTGCCTCAAGAAATCACCACCGAGGGGTTCCTTCCCGTTTGGGGGCGGGGGGGTGAGTTTTGCTACAGCAGCACTGTGCTCACCTCCCAGAGCCTGCCCGTCCTGGGGAGATAAAAGGTGGTGCCTTCTCCTGAGAGGTGGCGATGGGCAGGCCTGGGGGAGGCGGACAGTTACAACACTGCTGCCTGTCTGGTAACCAACTGCCTCAAGAAATCACCACCGAGGGGGTGGCCCCTCTGGGGGGGGGCCGGGGGCGTGGTGCTGGTGGGAAGGCCCTCAGGGGGCAGGTCCCCAGCATCGGCTGCTCCCTCCTGCAGGGTGAACGTGGGCTGCGGCCCGGCCGAGGAGAGGGTCCTTCTCACCGGCCTGCACGCCGTCGCAGACATCTACTGTGAGAACTGCAAAACCACGCTCGGGTGGAAATACGTGAGTGACCGCCTTGTTCTGACATTCCAGAGAACACGCAGATGTACTACGATAAACAAAACATTTACAAATGGAAACAAAATTTGCAAATACGTAGATCTCCCCCGGAAGTGTAATCCTATCAGAGTTCATTTTTCTTTTAAATATATATTTTTATTGATTTCAGAGAGAAAGAGAGAGAGGGAGAGAGACATCAATGATGAGAATCATTGATTGGCTGCCTCCTGCATATGCCCCCTGGACTGGGGATCAAGCCCGCAACCCGGGCATGTGCCCTGACCCGGAATCAAACCATGACCTCCTGGTTCATAGGTTGATGCTCAACCACTGAGCCATGCTGGCCGAGCAAGAGTTCATTTTTTAAAATGTTTTCATTGCTTTCAGAGAGAAGGGGAGAGGAAGAGAGAGGTAGAAGCATCAATGATGAGAATGATTGATCGGCTGCCTCCTGCATGCATCCTGGTTTTCTTCGTCAGGGCACGGCTCTCCCTCCTGGAATTCTCGATCGTTGCTGTGTCCCACGTCCCCATCAATATGAGGGGAGACAGCGCCCAGCACAGAGGCGAGCTTAGTGAGGCCTGCACATTCCCCCGCCCGTCCCCCTGCTTGGCCCATTCCATCCCTGACCACCCCGGCCCCCAACAAAGGGCCTTCGCTCCCTACAGCATCTCTGAACTATGCCCGGGCTCCCAGTGCAGTCACCGGCACCCTCCTCTCGCCTGGAGTCCCTGGAAGGCGCATTGCGCTCCTCTTCCTCCTCCCAAATTGCCCTGCACAGGGCAGGTGCTAAGTTGAACTGTAACCTGATGCCACAGGCACAGCAGCCCTGCGCTGCCCTCCATGGGCTGTCACCCGAGACAGACCCCCGCCATGAGCCTGTGCAGGGGACGTCTGGGAGACGTGCTACCATACACTCACTTTACTTTCTCTGCTCACAGTGCAGCAAAGTTGAGAATGAAACAGAGTCTTTCCTGAAACCTCCTGTTTCTACTTTTCCCCCAAGGAACACGCCTTTGAAAGCAGTCAGAAATATAAGGAAGGGAAATTCATCATTGAGCTTGCCCACATGATCAAAGACAATGGCTGGGAGTAAAGCGAAGGCTTCCTGTTCTCTTCCGAATCCTGTTTGGCGAGAGACTGTATTGGAATGGAAACAGGAGCGCCCTGGATGACTATTTCTTGAACTTGAACCTTGCAAGCCTGCCTCTGCCGGCCGCTCCCGTGGGTAAGGCTCCATTTGGTCTATGTCCTCTTCCTGTATGTGGTCGTTTCAGAAACGTTTCAGTGACCCTTTTCTAGTGTCTCAAATTCTAGAGGAAGAATTAACCAGCTGATGGCTTACCTGTCTAGTTGATACCTTCTTGAACCTGTGACTTTAAGATCAAGTTTGGCTGCTCTTTCACAGTTGACAGAAACAAGCCACATCTACAGACCACAGGGACAGGGTCTTTAGAGCAGGTTCACCCCTGTCGTTTAGAAGGACAGCGTTATAGCCCACTTTTTTCCTAATTTGCAGAATTACAAATTGGTTATTTCTCTTGCAAATGAGCTGTTAAGTCACAGTGCTCATTTCAGAATATTCCAGAAGCAGTCAAATCTGTACACGAAGGGTGTTTTTCTTAGCCTTGTTCAAAACCAGAAGATACCATTGATCACATTTTAGGTGAGCTAGAAATAGAGAAATGTGTTCAATGGAACATCCTGTTTATTTAAGCCAATAGCCTCCTTATCTAGGAATCAAGTGAACCAGTTGTTAGCAAAGACTGACCCAGGGCCTGCGGGCGCAGCTGTGCCAGGGCCAAGTCCCGGACCAGGCTCCGGAGGTGGGGCTGACGTGAGGCAGGCACTGAGCGCTGGTCCATGGAGTACTAGTTTAACACACTGGACTGAGTAAATCCGACTTCCTTTTCTACTCTGATGTACTTGAAGAAAAATAATTATTTTTGCATATGAAAGAGGCCGGAACTAACGGGACAAACTTTCAAACTTGAGATTTGGTAGGTTGTTTTTAATGTTTTCAGAAAAGGTTAAAGTTGCAAGACAGGTTTAAACTTCGTAAATGAGATGTTTGGTTTGCTCACGGGTCACCCTGCCTCGCCGGGCTGTCCCATGGGCTGTCCCAGAAGGGCCTGCGCAGTGTCCTAGGTCCTGAGAAGCCGCCACATGTTTTAAGTTTTGACCCACCCCTGCTTCTGCAGGGAGTGGGCACTGCACGGGTTTTGGCCAATTTGTAAAGAATTTAGATCAAAAATGTTCCCAAATAAGTTTTGTTTCAATGTTCTAACCCGACTCCAGCCTGTGGGCCAGCTGCTGCTCCAGGCGTGCGGGGAGGCCTCTGTGGTTGCCGTGGCGTGGGGCTCACTGGATCCCGGCGCCACGGGCAGGAAAGGGGCCCCGGGGAGCAGGGAGAGAGCCGTGTGCCCAGGCGCTTCTCACCCTGTAGGCGAGGTTAGTCCAGTGGCAGCGAGCATGAGCCCCTGCTCCGACCCCAGCCTCCCAAGCCCAGAGCCGTGGCCGTGCAGGCACTGGGCTCACTGCCCGGTTCTGGTTCGGCTGCTCACCTGGAGCTCCCCTTTTGGCACCATCTCTGCCTGAGTCCCGAAGCCCTGGGACACGGGGAGCATGGCAGCCGGAGAGCAGGCTGGTTAGGGCCGAGGAGCCTCTGCCGCGCATCCTGGGCTGAAGGAAGGTCCCGGTCCGGGTGCCACTGTGGCAGCCTCTGCACTCGCAGTGCTCTGGCTGGCGTCCAAAGAGAGAGGCTGACCGCCCGGCCGCTGTCCAAGGTCGGGTTCGCTGTGCAGCCGCGGGCCTCCAGGGCCGCGAGCAGTGGGAAACCTGAAGACGCTTCGCGCGAACACCTGCAGCTCGGTCCTTAGGGGACACGTGGAGGGACTGAGGGAGCCTTCCCTGAGTCCCCGTGGAGCAAACCTGGCCGAAATGGACACGCCCTTCTCGCTTTGGTTCCTCTACAAGCCTCCGCTGCACCTGAGGCTCCGCGGACCAGGGAAGTGGGCGGCGCTGTGCCCCTACCGCTGGGCCAGGGCATCGGCTCCTGCGTGTCTCCAGGTCTTTGCTGCAACTGAATCTAAAATTCTCCTGACCAGTTTTGTAAATACTGAACTTCTATTTAAAGCTTTTATATGTTCTGGGCAATTTTACTGCTCCTTCAATTTGAGCACTTTGGTTTTGTATCGTATATTTGATGGCATCAAAACCTTTTTCTTGGTCTTATGCCTTTTTTTTGTTTTTTTATATAATTGATACAAATATTCTCACCACTTTTTTGTTGGTCTGCAAAACCCAAGCTCCTTTTGAAACCAAATGAACTGAGCTGGCTTCAGGGAAGGACATGCACGAGCCACAACTATGTGCTGGTATGTTCCACCCTCTCAAATTCCTAAACAGTAAATGTCATCCCGACTTTTGAGTTATTTAAACTATTTTTTCCCTGAGTGGGAGGTGATGCCAGGATTACAAATGCATTTAACTTAAAACTGTGCTGTGTCCTCTGGCTCAGTACGTTTGCTTTAGAAACGTGGTTTAATCCTGTTGCCGTTTTGTATATACATATATAGTATTTTTATACCTTAACACTCATTCTTGATGGCATCTGTCAGATATTAGCAAGGATCAGAAATGGGAATTTTTCAAAAGTCCTTTAATTTACCTGATGACCTCACCAGGTACTTAAAAAATCCAAGTGCTTTTAATTTCTGGAAAACTACAATGTAAGCTCCAAAGTAACCTACAGAATGTAAACCTCATTTGTCAAAGGCTCTGGGCCAACCTGGGGGCCGCTCCATGGGGCTGCAGCCTCGCCTAGCCCGGAGGCCCCCCTCAGAGCTCGACTGCCAGTGCGAGCACACAGCCTCCCCCGCCTGTGTCAGTGTGAGGTTCAGAAATAAAGCTTCCATGTCCAGCGTCTCCTTTGCAGTAGCAGGTGCTTGGCTCTGCTGCTGAGGGACAGGCCCTGGGGCCACGCCGCTCCCACGGGAGCACAGGGTCTCCTCCAGAGGCAGCCGGGCCCTGTGCTGTCACACACCCACCTGCCTGCCGCCTCCTGGATCTGCCAGGCTCTCGGAGACCGCGCCGGTGCAAACAGCCTTTCCCGAGTGAGTTCGCAGACATCTTAGCTTGGAGGGAATGAAGGGGTCGTGAAGAAGCGAGGGACCCCTGTGACTGAAGGTGCAGAGGAGCTAGACAGCTGACAGGCACAGCGGAGAGCCACTGTCAGGTCAGCAGCTGTGGGAAGGTGACTCGGCGTCGGTGTGGCCGTGCACGAGGGCCAGAGGAGGCGGCAGGTGAGACACCGGGTTTGGGCCTGGTGTTGAGCATCAGAGCTGGGAGAGAGCCAGGTGCCTTCTGGAAGAACTGTCGAGACTTACAGACGGAATTGAGGTTTGGGGTGAGGAACCAAGGATGAAACGGAGTTAGAACTTCAGCGTGCTGAGCAGGAGGAAGTGGTGGGCTGTGCCGACCCAAGGACCTTAGCGTTGAGAAGAGGTGTGAGGGGAACGGGGATCTTTTAGAGCCCCAGGGTAGAGGGGGCAGCTGTCCCCGGCTTTTGCAGGCACTTTAGGAGAGCTGAGGTAGATTCAAGGTCAGGAGAAAGGAAGCCGGGCGGGCACAGGCTGCAGAAGGAACAGAAAACAAGGGTGGGTGGGCAAGAGGAAGCTTTTTGGAAAAAACAGGGTCAGGGAAGGGACTCTTAAGTTAGGAAATGCTGGCGTGGCTGCCCGAGAGTCCTAAGAGCTGGGACTGGCGGCCAGGTTTGAGTACAAGGACGGGCCCTGAGGGTGGAAGGAGGTGGGGGCCCACGCACACTAGCTGGATGGGGCCTTCTGCACGTCCAACAGGAGCCAGCTGCCCTCACCCAGGTGTGGTCTTGTCACCAGCCTGAGACAGAAGGTGGGCAGTCCTGGGGTAGAACCCAGAGCAGGCGTGCCTTGGGCATGGCTGTGACTGCCCATGGTCCTTGCTGAGCTGGACCCAGGAAACCCAAGCAAGAGGGGGCAGAAAGGTTTTTGGAAATAACATCCAGGTTCTAGTCCAGGGTCCTCAAATCACTGGCATCAGAAGCCCCCGTGGACACAGACCTCAGAGCCCCGCCTCCAGGTCAGACTTTAACAAGGTTCGGGGTGAGGCCGCTGGTCAGGAGGCCACATGGAGTAAAAACAGTCCCAAGAAGATGACAGAAGTGGGAGGTGATGGTAAGAAAACTGGGACAGGAGACAACAGCTCTTCTTCCCAAACCCAGACCAGAGGTCCCAGACGTGGGCTCTGGCTGGGGCCAGGACACTGCATGGGTGAGGGAGGAGGAGGCCATGGGCTCCTGGGACAGGAAAGGGAACCCAAGCAACAGGCAAGGGCTGGCGTGGGCGGGCAGAAACCGCGTCCCTACCTGGGTCCGAGCAGCAGGCCTGCTGCTACCACGCACTGAAGTCCTTGAAACCTCCACTGGGCTTCTTCTTGGCCACGGGGACAGCTGCGCTGGTGGATGGTTCCTCATCAGCCGCACGTTTCCTGGGGAGAGAAGAGCGGGGCGCCAGCTGCTGTGGGTGCCAGGCGTTCCACATCACCCCCACCCGCTTCAGCTACACCAAGCCTCCCAGCTCCCGCTCACGGCTCAATCCCGGATCAGTAAGCACATGGGCACACCCTGGGAACAGACACCAGCTCCCACCCCACTCACGTGGCTGCAGGGTTGATGTACTTGCCCACCCCCTGGCGGTAGGTTGGGGGGCCCTGGCTCCCTGACTTGGACTGGCTTTTCTTCACTGTGCTCTCGGGGGCTGCCTCCGCGAGCTGTGTCTTCTTCCGTTCCTCGGCGATCTGTGGTGGAGCAGGGATGTGGCTGACCCGGAGCCCCTCGGGCTAGATAGGACTCCCCAAGCCCTCCCCCTGTGGCCACACACCCTCACCTGAACATCAGCCTCCTCGTAGGGGTCCACAAACACCGTGGTGGAGTCGATGCGGATCTCCTCCTACAGCAGAGGGAGCCCGTGAGCAGGGCTGGCAGGAGACGACCCCACAAGTGCCCGGCTAAGCCTGAGGAGCAGCCCCTGTTCTCCCAGGGCACATACCTTAGGGCGGTCAGTTTTGGGATCACTCTCCACGTTCTCCATGGCTGTTAGTGTGTCAAAGCCCCCGACAACCCTGCAGCAGAGGGAAGGGTGCCTCTGAATATGCCCTGCTCAGGGCACCCCCAAAGGCCAAGTCCCCATAGCATGCCAGGAAGAGGGGCTGCAGGCCCATGCTGGCCTCACAGGCGAGGGCGCAGACAGATTCAGGAAGACCTGTGGGCCAGCACAGGACTGTGGGCCAGGACAGGAGGGGCCTGAGAGGTGAGGCTTTATCAGGACACAGCCCCGCTGCTTCCACACTGTCTGTGGCTGCTCTGCTACCACCACAGAGCTGAGGAGTGAGACAGAGACCGTAAGGCCACAAAGCTGGAAATTCCCCCTGGGCCTTCCCAGGACGGAAAGAAGGAGGTGCCCAGACCTGTGATTTGTGGTCTCCAAAGGAGAACCCGAGGGGCTGACCGGGCAGGACAGCCACCAGGCAGGGCTGCAGCTGCGCTCTTCCTAGCCAAGGTCCCCTGCCCAACACAGAAACCCCAAGTCCCCGTCCTGCACAGCTGTGACCTCGGCAGGGCCAGGCCGCGGAAAAGGCAGCAAGAGGCTCCAGCTGGGGAAGGAGCCCGCCCTCCCAACAGCCCCGACCTCACGCAGCAACTTCTCTTACCGCCCGAAGATGGTGTGCTTCTTGTCGAGGTAAGCGCAGGAGCGGAAGGTGATGAAGCTGGGAAGGAGAACAGGGAGGTCAGGAGGAGTAAGCTTCCCCACGGCCGCTGAGCACAAACCAGGCCACACACACCCTGCCCCATGCCTGCTCACTGTGTGCACAGCACAGTCCCTTGCCTGCCTAGGGCAGGCTGTCAACCAAGGTGCCACCAGGCGATGGGGGCCTCTGGCCACTCGGGAGGAATCCCAGTGCATGGCCGCCAGGAAGGGGCAGTGGAGGCTCAGGCCCGGCCACTGCCAACCTCCCACCGGACACTATGTCCAGAGCCCAGAGGCAGAGGCTGCCCTGGAGACAGCGCAAGTAGAAGACTAGAGCCCATCCACTGAGAGACTAAAGGACCGAGGACTCTGAACCAGCAGGAAGGGGCAATGAGCAGGACAGGAAGTCAAGACAGAGACGCAGGTGCACGTACAGCAACACTGACCTAGAACAGCTCACTTCCGATGTGGCATAAAAATGGGTGGAATTAAAAAGGGGACATCTGTAACACTGTCAATAATAAAGATAATTTTTTAAAAATGGGCGGAATTAGGCCCTGGCTGGGTTGCTAGTTTGTTAGAGCATCATCCTGATATAATCAGGGTTGCCAGTTCAATTTCAGGGAACTTACAAGAATCAGCCAGTGAATGCATAGACAGATGGAACAAATGTTTCTCTCCCCCCGGTCTCTAAAATCAACAAATGGGTTAAAAAAATGTTTTTAATGGGTGGAATTAAATTCACAACTACACTAACCTGGATGGGGGGGGTGACTGGAAGGGTTTTGTCTTGGAGTGAGGTAGATATGAACTAATAACTTTAGACTTTAAATAGATAAACCTGATTTAAGGCTAGAAGTAAAACATCTAACTTCCAAACCAAGAAAGGGGAGAGGAAGAAATAAAAATATTTAAAAAGGTTCATCAGAAAGCACAAAGATAGCAGCAGTATAACTGGAAAGTAAAGTACGTACTTAAGATTCTCAGGTTGAATTAAACCAGTATCTAGGTATGTGCCTTAGAAAGCCCTAAAACTTCAACAAGCTGAAAGGTTAAAAGTAAAAGATGGAAGAAGAGATCAGACAAGACAAGAAGGCAAAAAGTGTTCCAGGGCTGGTTACAGCGCACGAAGCCACTCCGAGGCTTGGGGACAACGCTAACGGCAGACGGTGGAGGCTAAGGTGCCCGTGAGCAGGCCACCATCTCCCCAGTGGGGGTGCTGCACACCTTCCTGGTTGGATTCAGGGCAGGGCTGAGGGGGTACCTGCAGGGAGCCCAAGCCGCCTCCCCGGCCCCTCCCCTAGCCACCCAGCAACTCACAACTGAGACTTGTTGGTGTTGGGCCCCGAGTTGGCCATGCTGAGGATGCCCCGGCCGGTGTGCGAGAGGTTGGGCCGGAACTCATCTTTGAAGGGTTTTCCCCAGTAAGACTCCCCGCCTGGAAGAGAAAGGAGCATGGTTGGCAGCAAGAACGGCTGGGGCCTAGCTGAGTGCAGCCAGCAGGACACAGCCCAGCTCCAGAAATCTATGCTGAGTCTCGGGCACTGGGCACTGCTGGGACTGGTCTGGGGCAGGGGCACCTTGGAGGGCAGCCCTGGCCCTGAGGGCCCCTCATCACCAGCCCCCAGGGCCCTAGAAGCCCCTACGTGGGGTCCAGCCCTGAGAATGAAGTAAAGGGTGAAGGGCACATGCTGCTACTGCTTACCCATCTGGGCGAGGGAGTGGGCCTGGGCCCCCGCAGCTGACAAGCTGGGGGGTGGGAGCTTTGGGAGGGCAGCCAGACATCTGGGACGGGGGGGATAACCTCTCTCTGCTATGGGCCCTGAGCACCCCTTGTCCACTGACAAAGATGGGTGCCCGGCCCTGACCTGTTTGGCTCAGTGGATAGAGCGTTGGCCTTCAGACCAAAGGGTCCCAGGTTCGATTCCAGTTAAGGACATGTACCTTGGTTGCAGGCACATCCCCAGTAGGGGGATGTGTAGGAGGCAGCTGAATCGATGTTTCTCTCTATCCCTCTCCCTTTTTAAAAAACATGGGTGCCCAGAGGCCTGTGGAGGAGGCAACATGCTCCCCTCCATCTCAAAATGAGAAAATAGGGACATGCCCAAGATCACCTAACGCCACATCTGGAACTCAGCATGCCCACCCACCTACCCCCTCACGGCCGATGGGGCAGCCAAAGCTGCCCAGGGAACCCCAGCACCAGTACCTACCCGTGCCTGTGCCAGTGGGGTCACCTCCCTGGATCTGCAAGAACAAAAGCCAGTGAGCAAGCCATGCCCGCGGCCCTGCCGGCCCTTCCACAGCCCCCACTCGGAAGCAACTCCCCACCGGCCAGATGGACTTAGGGGGGTCTGAGTTCTTGGTGAGGACAGAGGCCCTCCCAGGGCCCGTCTCTGCACAAGCCCAGTGTGGCCAGGCTGGGTGCTCAAGGGGTGAGTCTGCAGTTTCCCTGCCCGAGAAGGGGCTCCCACATATGGCAGAAGTCACCTCCAGGAGGCATCTGGCCCCGGAGGCCAGCACTGACCCAGGTCACTCACCACGAAATTCCGGATGGACCTGTGGAAGATGGTGCCATCGTAATACTGCTTCTTGCAGAGCTTGATGAAGTTTTCGCAGGTTTTTGGTGTCTGCAAAATAAGCCAGATACTTCCGTGAGGCATGAAGCAGCCAATGGGGGGGTCACCAATGCTACCCAAGCCCTGACCACGCAGTGGAAGAGGGTTAGCTGCCCAGCGTGAGCACAGGAAGGTCCAAGCCGCCCAGCCTGAGAGCGAGGGCCACAGGGAGATGCCAGCAGAGCAGCAGGGGTGGGGGTGAGGGGGTGGTCTGTGTGTGTGC
>NW_006294609.1:1480359-1485677 GCF_000327345.1 Myotis davidii | reverse complement strand
GACAATAACAAAAATTCTATAAAGAGAAGGAAGAAGAGTAAGTTTCAACATCAAGGTGGCCAGTGGTTTTCAAACAGCGGAGTTGAGGATTTGGCCGGCATGCTTTGTTTTCAGCCTTTTGGACCTTCCGTATTCTAATCTGGCCTGTATTTTCCAAGGGCTGCTGCCTGTATGTTCTCTAATATGCTAACCTTTAGGATGGTCTTACTGCCTTTGTGCAGTTCCTATTGAATGTATAAGTCTACAATGCATGGTGGCATGGTGTGTGTGTGTGCATGGTGTGTGTGTGTGTGCATGGTGTGTGTGTGTGTGTGTGTGTGTGTGTGTGTGTGTCAAGTGTGTGTCCACCGCCCAGGTGGGCAGAGGAAACGCAGCACACGCTGACAGGGTCGGAAACGCAGCACACGCTGACAGGGTCCCTTCTGGGGAGGGCAGTGGGCACAGCCCTAGAGGACAGAATTTTCTAGGAGCACACCCAGAGTGCAGCTCCATGCCTCAGACCTGGGACGGCCCTGGGCGGGGGGACTGCCACACCCACCATGTCGCAGTGCAGCTCCAGGTTGAGGTCGCCCCTGTTGGTGTGCAGCCGCACGTAGCCCTTCTTCTTCACAAACTGGTAGCGCAGCACGTCCTCGTCAATGGCGGCTGCAACCAAGCAGAGGCCCAAGCTCTGTGCCTTCCCTCGCCCTGACAACCCGCACCCCACACCAGGCACAAGGCCTGGAAAATTCCAAGTTCCAAGGAAAGCTCAAGGTTGTGCCCTGGCTGAGCATGGGGAGGCTCAGCAGTTAAGGCGGGGACGCTGGGAAGGCCTGGACCGGGGGCAGGACGGGGGTGGAGATGAGAGGGTTAGGGACCTGACCCGCAGAACATATAAGAGGAAGAGAGCTTGGTTTGAGGGCTAAGATGCCCACGGGCAGCCTGGGAAGAGGAAAAGGTGGGGGGCTCCCTCACAGGTAGGACACGGCATGGGGAGGGTTCCTGCTGCAGGCCTAGCTCTGACTACAGCACCCCCATTGCAGACGCAAACACCTTCAAAAGGGCCATCCCCTGACCATTCCTGAGCTAAGAGCCCACAAAACCCAGACGCCACGGAGCGATGCTAAGGACAGGGAGGCAGGGCGCCCGCCTCGGCCATCATGTGACAGCACTGGTGACAGGAGGGGAGGCAGCTACCTGCTTCGTGGGTGGTCTCTGGAACCATGGCGGTGGAGGTGAAGGAGGCGCTAACCTTCCCAGTGGAATAGTGGGCCTGCGGAGAAAACCATGGGGGCGCGTCAGCAGCGCCTGGGAGGCCCGGAGGCTGAGGACATGGGAGCAGCTTAGGCCCCTGCTCGGGCCTCTCCTCCAGGAAGGCATCCGTGGCCACCACCCAAAGATACACCAGGAACCTCCTGGGGACAGGGTGGCCCAGCCCGAATTGGCCTTTCCCTAAGGCCCCAAGGAACGAGGGACTCTATTTTCCTTTTAAAAGTTTTCAGTGTCGCCCAAGCCGGTTTGGCTCAGTGGATAGAGCATCAGCCTGCAGACTGAAGGGTCCCAGGTTCGATTCTGGTCAGGGCACATGCCCGGGTTGTGGGCTTGATCCCCAGTAGTGGGTGTGCAGGAGACAGCTGATCGATGATTCTCTCTTATCACTGATGTTTCTCTCCCTCTCCCTTCTTCTCTAAAATCAATTAAAAAATGTTTAAAAAAAGTTTCCAGTGTCTACAATAAACACATATTTAATCAGGAAAACATAAGCCCCAGTAAATATTTTCATCCTGGGCAGAAGGGAAAACAGAGGGACCTCTCCCCGTCAGAAGGAAGCACACCAAATGCTAAGAGCTTGTGAGAGTGGGGGAATTATGAACAACAAACTTTTTTTTTGCAAATTTTCACGAATATTTCTTTAAGGAGGGAGCCTCAGAGCCCCACCTCCCCACCGCCACAGCCCCAGCTCTCCAAAATGAAGAGGGGAAGGGGCAGCTTTGGGGCCTGACAGACCAGGGCACAAATCCTGGTGCCATCACTGCCAAGAGAGGACCTCAGAGCCAACTACTGGGTATTGTAAGAAGCAAACCTGACTGCCCAGGAGGGACGGGCACCGCACCACTTGTCCCTACCTCAGCACTACGGGACCCCTGAAGCACCCCGCCTTCTCTCCCTGCGTTTGCTCTGGGCACCAAGTGACCAGCTCTGCAGGGCGGAGACTCCGCACCCCACGGGACATCCCCTCCCACAGACCTGCATGCCTGAGGCTACTGTGTCACATGGTAGCAACAAAGCCCCCAGGCCCTGTCCACCGAGCACGTCTGTCCCAGGCTCCCCAGCTTGGGCCAGAGCATGAAATAGATCCTACATGGGCCTAGCTGGTTTGGCTCAGTGGACGGAGTGTCAGCCTGCGGACTGAAGGGTCCTGGGTTCGATTCCGGTCAAGGGCACGTGCCCAGGTTGTGGGGTCTGTCCCCAGGAGGGGGCATGCAGGAGGCAGCTGACCAATGATTCTCATCACTGATGTTTCTCTCTCTCTCCCTTCCTTACTGAAGTCAATAAAAATATATATAAAAAAAGAAATAGACCCTACATGGCTGGGGGCCACCTTCCCTGCGCGGCTCCCAGCACATCTGTCAGCCCCAGCTCCTCAGTGCCGCTGTCCTCTGGGCCCCCAGGGGCGCCTTGGCCCTGGGGTCCCAGCTGCTTCCCCTCCAACTGTATCCCAGGACCACCCCTAGGCGCTCCAATGGGCGGGCGGCTTGTGCTGGCAGCTGCGCGCCCCGCCACCTACTCACCGCATTCAGCTTGTCCACCTTCTTCTTCTCTGGGACTTTGATGGTGGCTGCCAGGACCTCATCCTCCTTGAACTCCTTGTAGAGCTCCTGCAGCGTTTCTCGGGTCTCGGCATTGGTATTTTTCAAATAATAAGATGGGTCCTGTCTGGCCTTTTCTTCATCTACAAAACAGCATGGCGGCCTGAGCAGCTGAGCCCCAGGAATGTCCGAGATGTGCGTGATGGGGAAAAAGGCCAGAGCTGGCTACCCCAGCAGGTCCCGGACCAGAACACAGGCCCAGCCTCCATCACAGTGACGTCCCCGTCGTCGCTGCAAACCCAGGGAGGGCGTGGAGGGAGAGCGTGAAGGAACAGCCCAAAGGGCAGCGCCACCCGCCACGCTTCTGCTGGAGTCGGCTATGGTCTCTGTCCCTGGCCCAGCCTTGGTCCCAACAGAGTTCAGAAACAGCCCCAAACCACAGCACCACAGTGGTGGTGACCAGCTAGCTGAGCAGTACCCACCTACCTGCCTAACCTCCTGTCCCTGTAGTGAGAACAGAGACAACTTCTAAGGGGCAAAGACGGCCCCATCCAGGCACCTGAGGGCCTGGCCGAGAAAGCAGCCCAGAGGCCCTGGAGCTGAGTCCTGAGAGGGGAGGATCAGGTGTATGGGCCTCTCCCCAAGGAGGCTGTGGGCACTCAGACCTAAGGCCTAGCTGACACCCACCAGTCAGGCCCTGTGGGCAGGCCTGGGCCAGGTGGTTCTGCCAATCTCAGCACAGGAGAAGCTGAACGCCAGCTTGAGAAATTCTAAACTTGCCTCAGCTCAATCAAGACTCTGATCCCAGGAGGCGGGGCTTTGGCCAGGGAGCATGGACCTGTTTCCCCCAACCCCTGGCACCCAGACCAGCCCTGGATGTTCATACCTGGGTCAGTTATTTTCATGTTATTCTTAACATGAAAGAAGTTGGAGACGTTGAATTTGTCCAAATTTGTAGGGTCCTAGGACAAAAAGAACACGTGGAGTGAGTCCAGCCGGGTCCCGGGCTGTGGCCATGTGGCTGCCACAGGCAGCAAAGGAGAGGTGAGTGGCATGAGGGTCCTGGGGCTGCACAGAAGCCTGGGGGTCGAGCAGAGAACAGGGAGCCAGAGAGAGGGCTCTGCCCGGGCAGGGCCTTAAGCGAGGTGGGGTGGAAACTGGAACACATGGCTGGCTGCTCCCCAAACTGCATCTGCCTCTCTCTGGCACAGGGCCGACCAGCATCCCTTGCTGTGAGGCAGCCACAAGACGGATGGGTCTCCTCGAAGGAAGGTGGGCAGATATGCCGTGCCCACCTCCAGGCCTCCCACGTGCTGCCCCGTACTCCCTTCAGCTTGGCTGCCAGACACAGACCCCACAGAGCTCGGGCCCTGGGGACAGCGAGCCCACTCCCTTGGAAGGAATGTGTACTGACCTCCAATTAGAATGGGACAAGCCACAGAAGGGATCGTCCCCCTCTAAGTCACTCCTAAAACACTTTCTAAGTCCGTGTTTTTCATGAACTCACCCAGGATTCTCTGACACCACAGGGGTGCCCTGTGCCCAATGCTGAGCACA
The DNA here is from genome assembly GCF_000327345.1 of Myotis davidii. NCBI lineage: Eukaryota > Metazoa > Chordata > Mammalia > Chiroptera > Vespertilionidae > Myotis > Myotis davidii. The sequence goes on along the minus strand of NW_006294609.1, from coordinate 1,481,331 downwards.
CACCTGCCCCCACTCTCAAGAGGGCGGGTGGAGAGCCAGGCCTGCAAAGAGGCCACTCTGTGCCGAGATGGCTCGGGGGCCCTGACAGCAGGGAGAGGCATCAGAGGAGATGTGGGAGCCAGACTGAGGAAGCGGTGTGTGCGAAGGCCCATGTGACCGAGTGTAAGGAGGGCAGGAGGCGGGGGACTGTCAGGGCAGCTGGGAAACCTCAGCCAGACAGGAGCAAGGAGGAAGCCACTGACCTGGGGGGAGAGGTGGGGCCGGCAGAGGCAGCTGTGCCAAGGTTCTCGGGGCCCCTCCCGAGAGCACAGGGGAAGGGACCGCACCTGGAGGGTGATGATGTCCTGCCGGGAGAAGGGCTCGTCCGTCAGCAGGTCTCGGAAGTTCTTGGCCTTGATATTGAGCTGCTCCACTGCCTGTGGCCAGGAGGAAGCGGCTGTTACCATGCCTGTCCCAGCCCGCCTGGACGACAGCACCGTCCAGCGTGAGGAAAAGGACAGAACTACCAGGCACCCCCCACGGGCTCAGAGCCATGGCCCTGCCCCTGAGGGGGAAGCTTGTTGAGCCCCAGAAACTTGAAGACTACCCTCTGAGCAGGGTTCCTCACAGGACTCTCTCGTGACACGTCTTACACATCAGCAAACAGGTTCAGCAAGGCCACCCATCTGTACCAAGCCCCTCAAATCCATGCACTCGGGCAAGGTGTCACCCCCAGAGCCTCTAGAGCAGGGGTGGGCAAACTTTTTGACTTGAGGGCCACAATGGGTTCTTAAACTGGACCGGAGGGCCGGAACAAAAGCATGGATGGAGTGTTTGTGTGAACTAATATAAATTCAAAGTAAACATCAGCCAAGACCGGTTTGGCTCGGTGGATAGAGCGTCAGCCTGCGGACTGGAGGGTCCCAGGTTCGATTCCGGTCAAGGGCATATCCCCAGTGGGGGGTGTGCAGGAGGCAGCTGAGTGATGTTCCT
>NW_006294609.1:1470560-1480228 GCF_000327345.1 Myotis davidii | reverse complement strand
TCCTCTCTGTAAAAAATCAATAAAATATATTTAAAAAAAAAAAAAAAGAAAACATCATTACATAAAAGAGTACGGTCTTTTTTTTTCAATAGTTTGATTCATTTCAAACGGGCCGGATCTGGCCACGGGCCGTAGTTTGCCCACGGCTGCTCTAGAGCCACGATGGCCACCTGAACCCTGCCAGCGGCCAGGGACAGGCATGAAAACAGCTCAGAGTTCTCCCTGCTACATGGAGCCCATAGCCCTGCCATCTGTATTCTGCTGGCACACCTGGAGGACAGGTGGGAAAACCAGGGCCTCCTCTCCCCACACCTGCCCACCAGCCACATCTCCTTTTGTGGACTCCGCCAGGAACTGGGGGGCTCAAGACCCCGTCGAAGCCCTGGAGTGCCCTCAGAGCACAGGGTCCCTCCCAGGGCCTGACCAGTAAGAGTCTGTTGAAGACGACTGTGGGGAAGACCCCTGGGTACAAAAGAACTTCCCAGAGGTCAGGTCCAGTGGCCACAGGAAGGCCTGCCTTTTCTAGGCTGTGCTAATGGCTCTCAGAGTGTCGGCCCCACAGGGAAAGGCTGTGCAATCCCCAAGCCCAGGCCAGGGTTCCCAGGAGCAGACCCCTAAAGAGCCGGCAGGGGGCACAGTTCCCGAGAACCTACCTCGTAGGCATAGACGTTGCCGGTGGTCCTGATGGCCACGATGTGGGTGTTGTTGGTGAACACGGTGTACAGCACTGGACAGTGGTACTTCTCTAGGGAGGAGGCATGCAGAGAGACCAGAGAAAGGCCCAAGGTCAGAGAACGGGAGAAGGCAGAAGCCTGCCTCAGTATGCCCAGAGTGGGGCCCAGTGGGCCGGCCAGCTGCTTAACCCCCTCCTCCAATCCCCACATGGCCTTCCTCAGAGGTATCTGCCTCATCAGCCCCAGGCCACCACTGGCAACATTGCCCTGGCCGCCTCCTCCACTGCAGACACTGCCACGTCCCTCACACTGTCACCTGGGATATTGCAACAAACTCCTGCTACTCCCCTATCCCACCAACTCCCTACAGGTAGCCAGGAGCCTGTCCAAATAAGTCACAACAAATATACTGCAAAAAGGCGGGGAGGAAGACTTCTAGATTAAGAGAGTTAGAGATTATCAACTACCTATTTGTGTGGACTTTTTAAAAATCTTGATTTGAAAACTTTATAAAAATAATTATGACAGCGTTCTAGAAATTTGATCACTGGCTGGACAGTCAATAATATTAAGGAATTCTTGTTAATTTTTTAGATGTTAGAGTAGTTAGAATAGTAGTGTGATAACTATTTTTTAAGCCCTTATTTTTCAAACTTAAGTATTTAAGCATGAAATGATACAATGTCTCAAATTTGTTTTAAATCACCTAAGCAGTCTGGCCAGCATGGCTCAGTGGTTGAGCATCGACCTATGAACTAGGAAGTGATGGTTCAATTCCCTGTAGAGGTGCTTGCCTGGGTTGTAGGCCAGATCCTCAGTGTGGGGCGTGCAGGAGGCAACTGATCAATGATTCTCTCTCATCGCTGATATTTCTCTCTCTCCCTCCCTTTCCCTTCTTCTCTGAAATCAACAAAAGTATATTTTAGCCCTAGGTGGTTTGGCTCAGTGGATGTTGGCCCGCGGACTGAAGGGTCCCAGGTTCGATTCCGGTCAAGGACACATACCTCGGTTGCAGGCTCCTCCCTGGCCTGGGCTCTGGTTGGGGCTCATGCAGGAGGCAACCAATGTGTTTCTCTCACATTTATAATTTCTGTCTTTCCCTCTCTCTTCCAATCTTTCTAAAAATCAATGGAGCCCAGCCGGGTGTGGCTAAGCAGTTGAGCATCAACCCAGGAACCAAAAGGTCACTGATTTGATTACTAATCAGGGCCCAGGTTGCAGGCTTGATCCCCAGTACAGGGTGTGCAGGAGGCAGCTATCGATGATTATCTCTCATCATTGATGTTTCTATCTCCCTCTCCCTTCCTCTCTGAAATCAATAAAAATATTTTTTAAAATAATAAATATCAAAGGAGAAATATCCTGGGGTGATTAAGAATATACATACACATATAATTTTTAAATAAATACATATCACCTAAGCAGGCACTCAGTAAATAGTTGCTGAATGAGATACACTGTAGACCTCCCCAGATCAGCTGCTCTCTGAGCAGGGAGGCCCACAACACTCAGGGCGGAGCTCCCTAACCCCAGGGACTATTCCTGAATCGCTAAGCTTCTTTTTCCCAAGGCCTGTTCACTCATCACTATGAACCAGCATCTACTATGGGCCAGGCTCTGGGGTCAGAGTGTCAGACGGGCCTCAGCTACTGCAACATCTCCCTAGAATGTACACACCCAGTGAGCACGGACACCAGCCTTGACCATGGCATCTGCACAGGCCAAGAGAACCACGCCAGGCCAACCGAGAACCCACAGCAAGATCAGTGCCCTCAGGGGTTGCCTCAGCGAGGGCACCTGGCCAGTGGGAGGGGGTGTAGCGATATAAAGCAGGAGGGTCCGGCGGGGCTGGGCTTTATGACCAGGGGCGAGGAGCTCAGCCCAAGAGCCACCCCACAAATCTGTCAGACCCACACACCCCTGCCCAGCTGCCTGCCCTGGGCCTCGCAGCCTGCGCAGCTTCTGCCTCCAGCCATGAGCAGACCAGAGACACGGGGCCCATCTGTGCCCACAAGGCCTCCAGAGGCCCCTATGGCCCAACTGCCTTCGTGGGAAGAAATACCCAAAACCCAAGGTTTCACTCCTCCATCCTCAGCTTTAAAAACTACCTGGACCTTTAAGAAAAAATTGTGTTAGCCCAGCCGGCGAAGCTCAGTGGTCGAGCTTCAATTCCCAGTCAGGGCACATGCCCAGGTTAGGGCTCAATCCCCATTGTGGAGTGTGCAGGAGGCAGCCGATCAATGATGCTCTCTCGTTATTGATGTTTTTATCTCTCATTCCCTCCCTCTTCCTCTCTGAAAACAATAAAAATATATTTAAAAAGAAAAAGAAAAAATGTTAGCCCTGGCTGGTTTTTCTCAGTGATTAGAGCATCGGCCTGTGCACTGAAGGGTTGAGGGTTCGATTCCCAGTCAAGGGCATGTACCTTGGTTGCAGGTTCAATCTCTGGCCCGGGTTGGGGTATGTGCAGGAGGCAACCAATCTATGTGTCTCTCTCACATCTATGTTGCTCTCTCCCTCTCTCTCTTGCCCCCCTCCCCCCTCCTCTCCTCACTCTCTAAAAATCAAAAGAAAAATATCCTCAGGTGAGGATAAAAAAAATGATAAAAAGGAAGAAATTGCCGAAACCGGTTTGGCTCAGTGGCTAGAGCGTCGGCTTGCAGACTGAAAGGTCCCAGGTTCGATTCCGGTCAAGGGCATGTACCTGGGTTGCGGGCACATCCCCAGTGGGAGATGTGCAGGAGGTAGCTGATCGATGTTTCTCTCTCATCGATGTTTCAAACTTTCTATATCTCTCACTTCCTCTGTAAAAAATCAATATATAAAAAAAAGGAAAAAATTATGTTGCCTCTTTGAGAAATTAAAAGCAAGTGTCCAGCCTGATCAGAAGGGAATGACTGGTTGTGCAGAGACCTTGGCGTTAGGCCACGGCCAGGTTCTGAAGGCCAGTCCCTGAGTTGGCTGTAAGAGACCCTCTTACCTTCACTGTTCTTTGCAAAGTTCAGTTTAATCAGGGACCGCCCATCCAGTTTCTGGAAGAAGTAGAATTCATAATTAATAATAATAAGTGGGGGGATAAGGACACATTTGTAATACCTTAACTAATAAAGAATTTAAATAATAATAATAATAATAATAATAATAATAATAAGTGGCTGATATGAAGAACTGCTGAGGCTAGAGGACACAGACAGACTGGAAGAGTCTGACCATCCAAGCCTTCAGACAAGGAAAAGGCACGGGTGCTGACCTAGGGCCCCAGGACACAGGGATTAACCTAGATAAGGGGCTGCACAGTGGAAGCCCAGCCTGAGCCAGCAAACCGGCCCCCAGCAAAGAGGTTGACATCCAGCCTGGAGGCCGGGCCTGAGGGGCAGGTTTGTTTATACTCTGTGATGTTTAGACAGTTTCATGGCAAGCACAGATTATTTCTGAAATTGAATTATTTTGTCTTGGCCAGTGTTCTCAGTGGTTAGAGCGTTGGCCCTTGCACCAAAGGGTCATGGGTTCATTCCCAGTCAAGAGCACGTACCTGGGTTGCAGGTTTGTTCCCCGGCCCTGATTGGGGCGTGGGCAGGAGGCAACCAATCTATGTGTCTCTCTCACACCGATGTTTCTTTGTCTCCCCCTTCCTCTCACTTCCCTGCCAGTCTCTCTAATAATCAATGGAGAAAAAAATAGCGTTGGGTGAGGATTAAGAAGAAACAAATGTATTTTTTTTCAGCTGGATGGTGTCCACCTTATTCTTCTGTTGTGTAACTATTTAAGAAAGATAAAATATTTTTAAAAGTAGGGGAAAAGGAATAAATATACCCAAATGCTAAGAGCAGTTGTGATGGGAACCTATATTTTTATTCAATCCTCACTCAGGATATCTAGGATATGTCTATTGATTCTGCAGAGAGAGAGAGAAACATCCACCAGTTGCCTCCCACACATGCCCTGATCAGGGACCAAACCCCAAACCTTCCTGGTGTGTGGGATGGCACTCCAACCAACTGAACCACCCAGGCCCGGCGGGATGCTCCATTTTTTAGCATTTCTGTGTGTCTACAGTTTGCCCCTTCTACAGGAAACGTCACAATAAAACAAAGTCCAGGCAGCCAGAGGAAAGCAGCAGCCCTGGGGAGTGGGCCTCAGCTGGGGCACTGAAGGGGGCTGTGCAGAGACCCTGGAACAGACAGGTAAAGCTGCCCCTTGGGAGCACCTGACTCAGGGCTCACGTCCCTGTAGCCACTGCCACCCAGGTGGGGTGGGCCCAGCCCTGCTACCCAGGGCCCAAAGAAGACACTGGGTGGGTGTCCCAGGACTGGACCTCTGAGCCAACCTCCAACCCTGTTTCCTCCCTCTCCTACAGTGGCCAGTCCACCAGCCACACACCTGGCTTCATGCTTTCCTCTTCTCTTCAACTACTCCCACACACCTGTGCAGGTGAGCATTAGACTCCAGGACAGGTGGGGTGCTTGCTGCAAGGCTGCTCCCACCAGATAAGATAGCCCTTCTCACTTGGACAGCGTGGCTCAGTGGTTGAGTGCCGACCCAGGAATCAAGAAGTTGCTGGTTCATTTCCTGGTCAGGGCACATGCCTGGGTTGTGGGCTCCATCCCCCAGCAGGGGGCATGCTGGAGGCAGCCATTCGATGATGTTCCTCTCTCATCGATGTTTCTACCTGTCTATCGCTCCCCCTTCCTCTCTCTATAAAAATCAATAAAAACAGCCCTAGCTGCTTTGGCTCAGTGGATAGAGTGTCAGCCTGCGCACTGAAGGGTCCCAGGTTCGATTCTGGTCAAGGGCACATGCCAGGGTTACAGGCTCAATTTCCAGTAGGGGGCATGCAGGAGGCAGCCAATCAATGATTCTCTCTCATCACTGATGTTTCTCTCTCTCTCTCCCCTCTCACTTCTTCTCTGAAATTAATAAAAAATATATTTTAAAAATCAATAAAAACATTAAAACACAAAAAATAAAATGGTACAATTCTGGAAAGAAATTTGCCAGTAGCTACCAAAACAGAAAATGCTTCCACCCCATGACCCAGCAGTCCCAGGACGAGTCATGTGTATGCCCAAAGAAGCATGCACCAGGGTGGCCCTGACCACTGTTTGCAACAGCAGGTGACTTCAAATCCCTGCAGTACCCCCGCATGAGGGCACACACAGCCACCACAGCACAAGGCAGGGCTTTATGCACTGACACACTCGGATCCCCAACACACTGCGGGACACGAAAGCAAGGTACAGAGGAGTTCACGCCTGAGAGCGCACCCATGGCCCAAGCAAAGATGTACACCTGTACACACGTGTGTGCGTGCAGGAAACATTTCTGGAAAGGAATGTGTGCACAGAGAGAAGCACAGTCCCTCACTGTGCCCCACCAGTCGTCCTCTACTGCGCCTGCGTGTATATGAAAACCACAGAATCAAAGGACAGGCCATAGGACAGCGTTCACGGGCATCACTTAAACTCCTGCTCGGCCCTTACCTCGCCATTGCTGGGGTTGGTCCCATACTTCTTAAGCCAAGGAAGGATGTTCCTGAAGGGAAGAGAACAGAGCGCATCAGCGTGATGGCAGGTACAGCACAGCCAGGAGGCTGCTGCTGGGACCGCTGCGAAGGGGCTTTGCTCCGTTCACTTCTGGGGCAGAAGCCAAAGAGAGGGGCGCCTTGCCTCATCAAAGGAAGCAGGGGCTATTTCTGGAAACGTGGTTCAGAGTATATTCAGGGTTTTTACTGCAGTTATATATAAACAACACAAACTAGCAAACAAAGATGTACGCCAATGCTGATACGTCCATAAAATGAGATACTGGACCATCATCAAAATTATAATTTCCAGAGAATTCTTAATGGCATGGGGGAAAATGAGAGTAAAGAATGGATCTAGAACTACCTTCATGGTATTATCTCAACCATGTTACCAAAATAAACGCACAGAAAAAGATGAGTATAGCCCTGACCAGTTTGGCTCAGTGGCTAGAGCGTCGGCCTGTGGACTGAAGGGTCCCAGGTTCGATTCTGGTCAAGGGCATGTACCTTGGTTGCAGGCACATCCCCAGAAGGGGGTGTGCAGGAGGCAGCTGATGGATGTTTCTCTCTCATGGATGTTTCTAACTCTCTATCCCTCTCCCTTCCTCTCTGTAAAAAATCAATAAAAAAAATTTTTTTTTTAAATAAGATGAGTATAAATACTGACAGTGGTTACCCCAGATAGTGCGATTATGGTAAATTTTTCCTTTGAAATGTTTTACAATTTTTCTAAAATAAGTCTGAAATGTGGGAAAAGTATATAAGCTGGCTTATGTTGGAACATAAGACTGAGCATAATGCTTCAAAACACAGCACTGAAAAGTATGAACCCTAATTATGACTTTCATAAAGTGAAAAAGTTTAGTTCATTAACATTCCAAAACAAGTACATGAGTGGGAACTAGAACACTGGGACCTCACTTGGGGGTGGGAGGGGTGTCAATGCCACTCCAGGAAGACAGGAGAACCTGCCAACAAAGCTGTCTGCCAGGGGTCACAGCCGCATTGCTGCTTCATCTCTGGGGCCCTGGCAGTCCCTCCTGGGTCCCCAAGACACCTGCCCAGGACCCCCGAAGCCCCAGGACCTCCGCGTGGCCTGGCTTGCACTGCCTGGAACCATCAACCCTCCAGCTGGTCCCACATCCCCTACCTGAGCAGATATCAACAACCTCACCCCGTTTGTTAGCTCAAAAGTCAAGGGAGAACTCACAGCAAGTCAAAGACGACGCCTTCAGGGGTGCAGACCGGGTAGCTGAAGGGCTGCAGAGAGAGACTGAGAAAGGACATGGTCACTCCTGGTCATGCAATGGACTGGCCGGGCCATTCCCACATGGCTCCTATGACTTCTCCCTTTGCCTCTCCCTCCTTCGGTCATTCCTCCAACAACTCGGGTGCTCCTCTGCACAGCCTGCGATAGGTGCCAGCACAGACGGGACCCCCACATCTCTGCCCCTCAGAAGCTCCCAGCACAAACCAGTAAGTACAAAGCAAGGATTTCAGGAGTTGAGGAGAGGGTTTAGGGACAACTGCAGCCTAGTCCCCTCCACACCCTGTGCTGTAATATGTAACACACATGCGATCATGTTCAAGCACAAAGGAGCTCGCTGGAGGTGGCCTGGGAGAGGCAGGACTGGAATTCGCTCTCCAAAACCTCCCATAACAGGAATAGGCAGGCCACACTTTTCCACTGAGAACTGCCTCTCCCATCCCAAGAGGCTCTGTTGGGCTCTCATGATCTGGGGGTGCCCTGCCTGCTCCTGACCATAGACTGTGCAGACAGTTCTCCCCATATTTCCTAGGGGCGTTCACATGACTCAGGCAAGACCTGAGGCCCCAGGAGCCCAGGGTAAGTTCTGATATGTGGATGTGGGGTAGAGGGGCCTACAGAGGCCCAGACTACCACAGGGCATTTGCCACCTCCTGAAGGGTCTCCTTAAGAAAAGCAGAGCCCACAGATGAAGGGAGACTATACCTGGTGGACTTCCTTGGGCCAATACCCTTTTTCCTGCATGGGATTTCTGTCACTACCCATCAAAAGCCCTGGCTTGTTTATACATCAGTCACCTGTAAGTTTGCTCAGCACAGGTCAGTCCCCAGGACCTAGACAGCCTGGCAGCTTGGGGCTAGGCTACCTCCCTGGATATTGCCCCAGAAGCCCTCATGGGGTAATCTCACCCCTTTCTCTCTGGCTCAAAAGTCTACTCTAACCTGGTGGGACTAGGATTGTTGAACCCCAGCACATAGCGGGCTGTGGGGTGGGCAGGTCCCGTGGTCGGTCCCCTGGGACCTGAGTTTTCTAAATTTGAACTCTGGTGCTGCTAGTGCTGCTGGGGGCTGGCCAGAGCAGGACCTGACACAGAATCATGCTCCAAGCAGCAAGAAATGCACATACATCTTCTCCCAGACACAACCTAAAGGCACATTCTCAAAGCACATTTTTCACCCAGAACCCAATGTAGTTAAAAAATGAGCGAGACACAGATCAGAGACCCCTTGCAGGAACTGGGAACCAAAGATGAAAGCATTTCCATAAAACCAATTCATACCCAATCTGAATAAGACATTCTCATGGGGCTGATGACAAAATCTGGTGGGTTGGGAGAGAAATGCAGCCAAAGGCACCTGGGTCTCATTCGTTCACCTCCTGAGTAAGTGCTATGAGCGGGAAAAGCCCTCACTCACCACTGAATGGGAGCCTCCCGGGGGGCCTGGGCACACCAAGCGGCTACATCTCTGGACCTTCCTGGCACCCTCAGCACCCTGTGGTGTCTGGCTGACCTGCCTCAACTGGGCACTGGGATCACCGGGAGAGCTTTACCAGCTCTCAAGGATCACTCTGTCCTATGGAATCAGAACTCAGGGGATGAGGAGTAATGCTGTGCAGACATGCATTTGCACCGAGCAGAGATGACCATGGCTCAACTTTAGGAAATGTAAGCCCAAGGGGACCGCCAGATCTGCCCACCCCACAGCCCCCAATGTGCTGGGGTTCAACAATCCTAGTCCCATTTTCCATTTTTTCAGCACACCCAGCTTCTGTTCATACTAGTACACACACCAACTGCGGTGGGAAGAAGCATTTGAGTGGCTCTAAAGCTGGACCCCTCCCCACTTCCACCAGTGACCTGCACTCCCCAGGGAAGGGGAAGGGGGCTCACAGTATCACTATTGCAGTTGTTACCACTTGGACTCTGGACAAAGGTAATGTGTGAAAGGCACAGGCCCACAGGAGACCGCTGGGTTCACGCCTCAGTGGCACCACTGCCACTAGGCAAGGGACTTCACTCTTCTAAGCACTGATTATCTCAACTGTAAAACAGGCTTAACAACAGAGCCTACCTACCTTGGAAGGTAAGACTGAGGTTAAAAAGACAATGTACTTGTAAACACAGACACAGAATAAGCAGAAAAGAATCATTAGTTCTTATCATTGTTGAGTCACCTTCTCCCAGTTCAGGGAAGGTCTGGAG
>NW_006294609.1:1467308-1470297 GCF_000327345.1 Myotis davidii | reverse complement strand
TGATCGATGTTTCTCTCTCATCGATGTTTCTAACTATCTCTCTCTCTCTCCTTTCCTCTCTGTAAGAAATCAATAAAATATATTTTTAAAAAAAATAAAATAAATAAATAAATTCTCAAAACTCTTACCTGCAGTGGTCAAAAGGTAAACGACGAAAATTTGTTTGTGGGATATCTGTTTAAAACAAAAATAAGAGACAGAAAATTTATTCTGTAAAAAATTTCACCTATGTATCCCTATCAACAATTCAATTACATTTTAAGAAAAAGTTCATGTAGCCCAGCCTGTGTGGCTCAGTGGTTGGGTGTCGACCTATGAATCAGGAGGTCACGGTTCAAGTCCCAGTCAGGGCACAATGCCCTAGTTGTGGGCTCAATCCCAAACACAGACACAGAAAAAGCAAAAAAGAATCATTAGTTCTTATCATTGTTGAGTCACCTTCTCCCAGTTCAGGGAAGGTCTGGAGGGGGTGGGGGGGAGACACAGACAAAACCCACAGCTGCATCTCCAAGGATCAGATTCACTGTCAAATAACTGAGTATCAGAGAACTATTACAATCTGTAAAAAATTTCACCTATGTATCCCTATCAACAATTCAATTACATTTTAAGAAAAAGTTCATGTAGCCCAGCCTGTGTGGCTCAGTGGTTGGGTGTCGACCTATGAATCAGGAGGTCACGGTTCAAGTCCCAGTCAGGGCACAATGCCCTAGTTGTGGGCTCAATCCCAGTGGGGGTTGGTGCAGGAGGCAGCCGATCAATGATTCTTTCTCATCATTGATGTTTCTATCTCTCCTCCCTTCCTCTCTGAAATCAATAAAAATATATTTTTTTAAAAAGAGAAAAGAAAAAGCTCATGTAAATTACCTAGTGCAGCAATTGCTTTGGATTAAAAACTTTCGATAGAACCAAAGCACATGGGATACATCAGGAAAGAACTTAAGAAAAAAAAGTACACACCACATACCCTAGAGATACAGCGAGTTCGATTCCAGACCACCACAATAAAGCGAAGATTGTAATAAAGGGATTCAAAGTTTTTGGTTTCCCAGTGCTTATGAGAGTTATGTTTATACTACACCATAGTCAAGTGTATAATAGCAAAGTGTACTGTAGATATATACCTTAATTAAAACATGCTTTAGCCGAAACCGGTTTGGCTCAGTGGATAGAGCGTCGGCCTGCGGACTGAAGGGTCCCGGGTTCGATTCCGGTCAAGGGCATGTACCTGGGTTGCGGGCATATCCCCGGTGGGAGATGTGCGGGAGGCAGCTGATCGATGTTTCTCTCTCATCGACGTTTCTAACTATCTCTCTCCCTTCCTCTCTGTGAAAAATCAATAAAATATATATATTTTTTAAAAAAACATGCTTTATTGCTAAAATTATTAATGATCATCTGAGCCTTCAGTGTATCATAATCTTTTACTGGGTAGAGGGTCTTGCCTTGACGTTGATGGCTGCTGATGATCAGGGCGGTGGCAGCTGAAGGCTGGGGTGGCAGTAACAATTTCTTAAAATAAAACAACAGTGAAGTGTGCCGCATGGACTGACTTCCTTTCATAACGATCTCTGTGACGTGCAATGCTATTTGACAGCATTTACCCACAGAACTTCTCTCAAAATTGAAATTAATCCTCGTAAACCCTGCCACCATTTTATCACTAAAGGTATGTTAATATTCTAAGTCCTGTGTTGTCACTTCAAAAACCACTTTCTTTACTCATCCATAAGAAGCAATTCCTCATCCATAAAGTATTATTATGAGATTGCAGCAATTCAGTCACATTTTCAGGCTCCACTTCTAGTTCTAGTTCTCTTAATATCTCTACCACATGTGCAGTTACTTCCTCCATTGAAGTTCTGAAGCCCTCAAAGTCATCCAGGAGGGCTGGTATCAACTTCTTCCAAACGCCTGTTAATGTTGATATTTTGCCTTCTTCCCATGAATCATGAATGTGCGTAATGGCATCTGGAATGGTGAATTCTTCCCAGAAGGTTTTCATTTTACTTTGCCCAAATCCATCAGAGGAATCACTATTTACTGCAACTATAACCTTATGAAATGAATTTCTTAAATAATGACTTGCAAGTCAAAATTACTCCTTTGGCCAAAACCGGTTTCGCTCAGTGGATAGAGCGTCGGCCTGCGGACTGAGAGGTCCCGGGTTCGATTCCGGTCAAGGGCATGTACCTTGGTTGCGGGCGCATCCCCAGTGGGGAGTGTGCAGGAGGCAGCTGGTCGATGTTTCTAACTATCTCTTTTCCTCTCTGTGAAAACTCAATAAAATATATTTTTAAAAAAAAATTACTCCTTTGATCCATGGGCTGCAGAATGAATGTTCTGTTTGCAGGCATTAAAACAACATTAATTCCATTGTATATCTCCATCAGACCTCTTGGGTAACCAGGTGCATTATCAATAAGTAGTGATATTTTGAAAGGAACCTTATTTTCTGAGCAGAAGGACTCAACAGTAGACTTTAAATATTTAGTAAGCCATGTTGTAAGCAGATGTGCTGTCATCCAGGCTTTGTCATTCCATTCACAGAGCACAAGCGGAGTAGATGTGGAATAATTCTTAAGGACCCTTGGACTTTCAGAATGGTAAATGAGCATTAGCTTCAATTTCAAGTCAACAGCTGCATTAGTCCCTAAAAACAGAATCAGCCTGTCCTTTAAAGCTTTGAAGCCAGACATTGACTTTTCATCTCTGCCTATTAAAGTTCTAGATGGCATTTTTTTTCCAATGTAAGTATGGTGTGTCAAGTAGTAGCACTGCCATCACCTGAAAGCTGGTTGGACATGCAGTCCCAGACCTTCTGAATTATAGTCTGCATCATTTTAACAAGATCTACAGATGATTCATACTCACATTAAAGTTTCAGAGACCTTAGTACACTTGGCCTTCAGAAGACAGTACTGACTCAACAGAAGATAATATTGTTATTTTCAATTATAGAAACCAAGACAACGATTTTTTTCAAAGG
>NW_006294609.1:1462146-1464532 GCF_000327345.1 Myotis davidii | reverse complement strand
TTCAGGCTGGCCAAGCTCCAGGCTTTGTCCAGAAGGACATCTAGAAGGTCTCTGGAAGGACTCCCACTCTAATTACCATACTACTTTTCTATTAGTATAGATATATATACTTTAGAGCTGAGATCTGGAAAGAGCTCAAGTGCCCATCAGTAGATGAGTAGATAAAAAAGCTGTGGTGCATTTACACCATGGAATACTGTGCAGCAGTAAGAAAGAAGATCTCTTACCCTTTGAGACAGCATGGAGACCCGGAGAGAGAGCATCATGCTAAGTGAAATAAGTCAGTCAGAGAAAAACAAGAATCACATGATCTCACTCATGTGTGGAATCTAATTAACAGAATAAACTGATGAACAGAGTGGATCCAGAGACATGGAAGCATGGAACAGAGTGCGGAATCTCAGAGGGAAGGCGGGGTAGGATGGGTGGGTGGAAGGTAATCAACTAAAATCGCCCTATGTATATATGCATTAACCCATGGACGCAGATAGTGGGGTGAGAGGGCCTGGGGCAAGGGTGGGCTGGAGGGGGGTCAATGGGGGGAAAAGGGTGACATATGTAATACTGTCAACAATAAAGAGTTAAAAATAAATTAATTAATAAAATATATTTTATTTTTCCATATGTCTCTTGGCCATCTGTATGTCCTCTTTGAGAAGTGTGCCCTGATCGGGAATCCAACCCAGGACCTCTTATTCCATGGGATGATTCTCAATCCACTGAGCTATACCAGCCAGGCGATAAAAACATATTTAAAAATCACACCAAGATTAGACATTTTCTCATGTATCTTCCTCTTTTCTGACTTGTCTGTGTCCTCAGCCCATTTGTCTACTATAGTTTCCATGTTCTCTTTCATTGTTAGTATTATTTTTTAAATATATTCTTATTGATTTTAGAGAGGAAGGGAAAAGGAGAGAGAGAAAAACATCGATGAGAATCACTGATCGGCTGCCTCCTGCACGCCCCCTACTGGGAATCAAGCCTGCAAGCTGGCATGTGCCCTTGACCTGAATCCAACCTGGGACGCTTTTGTCTGCAGGCCGACTCTATCCACTGAACCAAACCAGCCGGGGCCATTGTTATTTTTTACAGGCTCATTGTTGTGAAGACATCATTCCTTAATTACACCCCCACACATACCAAGGGGAAGAGAAGGATTTCATGCCTTACCTGGTTTCTTGCCACCATAGAAGTTAGTGTATTCAGCACAGGTAATGTACCTGAAGGAGAGAAAGAGAAATCTTACTTCCATCCCCTTTGTAAAGAGGACAGTCTCCGGAAGTAATGGATGACTGAATCATTTTACTCAGTCAGCAAATGTTTCTTAAACACCTACTATGCGGAAGTCACATACTGATAATCATAATAGACATGGGAATACACAAACAAGGAACAAATACAAACAGTCCTGCTTTGCTCTGAAGAAAATGAACTGAACTTAGCAGAGGCTGGATGGTGAGAAGGAGCCAGCCACGTGAAGATCTGGGGGAAGAGCTTTCCAGGCAGAAGGACCAAGCAGGCGTATCACCTATAAGAGCCGCGAAGCAGGAAAAGCTGTTGTGTCCCCATAAAGGGGTGAAGCCACTGACTGCGCGTGGGGCCACGTGGCAGCAGGTGAAGGAGACACTGACGGTGGCCCGATCACAAGGGGCCTGCAGGCCATGTGAGGGCCCTGGGTTTGCTGTAGACAGGATGGAAAGCTGTTGGAGGGTTTGAGCTCTGACACGATCTAACGTACGTCTTCAAAGCACCCCTCTGGTTGCTTCCTATGGAGGGACAAGCAAGAGAGGCAGCAGAAACCCAATCGGGAGATAACTACCAAGGTCCAAGGAGTTGACATCAACTCCCCGTTGTGGGAGCTGGTGGGCGAGAGAGTGGTCAGTTCCTGAAATGGCCAGCAGGACTTGCCAATGGGCTGGAGAAAAAAACTGCTGAGGGCAAGAGGTGCCAAGGCGAACTCCCAGACTTCTGACCCGAGCCAACGGCGTCGGGGAAAATGAGGGAGGAGAGGCTCGGGCTCCGAAAAACAAGGTTCCCCTTGCGGCGTGTTACATTGTGGATTTCCATTAGACTTTCAGGTGAAGATGTGAGTAAGCAGCTGACTACTGCAAGACCAGACCGATCACCCACTGGGGGGTGGGGAGGAGGACCCCCAAGAAGGGCTCGGAAGGAGAGAGGTGGCCAGTCATGTCACATGCTGCTGAGGAGCACGACCAAATGAGGACTGAGGACTGACCACCAGACTGAGCAACATGGACGTCACTGGGATCCTGACACGGGCAGTGCTGGGGCCCTCGCTGGTTTGGCTCAGTGTATACAGCATCGGCCTGCGGACTGAAGGGTCCTGGAGTCGATTCCAATCTAGGGCACATGACCGGGGTTG
>NW_006294609.1:1453316-1461965 GCF_000327345.1 Myotis davidii | reverse complement strand
AATGGACACAGACAACAGGGGGGTGAGGGTATGGGGGGGGCGGATAGGGGATAATGTGGGATAAGGACACAGATGTAATAACTTAACCAATAAAAAAATTAAAAGAAAAAATCAAAAGAGTAGTGCTGGGCACGAAAGCCTGACCGAAGTCGTTTCTAGAGACAGCAGAAAAGAGCCAGTGGACAAGCCTTCACGCTGGAAGCAGGTGGCAGCTGGAGCGGACTGTGGGAGAGGCGGGTGTTTGACACCGGAAGGTTCTGCACGTGTGTGTGAGCTGCTGCGCAGGGACCAGCGCCCCGGGAGGGGCTGGCTCAGGAGCAGAGCCCGCGAGTGGACAGGGCAAAAGCGAAGTCGGGGGGGCCGTGTCCAAGGAGCGCCCAGGTGGGAAGGCCGCGCCCAGGTGAGGGCACTTACGGTCTAGATAAGATTCTAGAAGGAGAGCAGACGCCTCCAAGCGGGAAATTTGGGCGGCTGGCGGGGAGGGGAAGGTATTGCTCCACCTGAGGGGACGGAAGCTTCGGGAGGAAGCGACACCAGAGGGGGTCCTGAGGTTCACTCTGAAAGCGGGAGCCGAAGACACCGGAGAGCGCAGAACGGGCGGAGACGGAGGCCGAGCGGGACTCAGGCAGAGCCAGGAGCGCCTGGCTGCGGCTCAACTTACATCTTGTCTTTCTGGTGCTGTCGCTTCCCCATGTTGGCGACGGCGGCGGCAGCGGCGGCAGCAGGACCAGCGAACGCGGAAAATCGTCAACATACGACCCAGCCAGCCGCGTCCGCCGCGTTCCAGCCGAGATCCTTAAGTACTTCCGGGTCCCGTCCGGAAATGGGCGCTGAGCATGCTGGGAATCGTGGTCCCTGGAGGCCAGCGCGCCAGTCGCTGTCACAGCCGAGTTTCCCAATTGGGCTCTTGTTCGGTCAGAGCTGAACTGCCTCTGACTCGAAGCCCGTCTTCTGCCAAGCGCCTCGCCTTCCCTCCCAGCCCAACTCAGTGCCCTCCCCACTCAAACCCGTCTTGGTTTGATCTGGGCCCTCAGGTCTTTTTTTTTTTTTAATGTATTTTTATTGATTTCAGAAAGGGAGGAGAGACAGAAACATCAACCGTGAGAGCTAACCACCAATTGGCCGCCTCTCACACGCCGCCCACTGGGGATCGAGCCAGCAATCCAGGCATGTGCCCCTGCAGGGAATGGAACTGTGACCATCTGGTTCATAGGTGGACACTCAACCACTGAACCACCCAGCCAGGCCTCAGGTCTTTTAAGTAGCCCGCCTGGAGCCTGAAGTCCCACCAGCCTCCGCTCCATTCTTGCTCCCCTCAATGACAGATGTCTCCAAAGCGACATCCACAATCACTATGTACCCGCTCACCTTCCATTCTCCCCACCCATTGGGTTTCCGCAGCCTCCAGGGCCTTCTCCTGAGTGGCCCAAGCCAGAAGGTCCAAAGCCCTCACTGATCCCTTGAGTATCTTCTGACCCACCCTTCCCTTGGCCAGAGCCCCAGATGTACACTCAAGTATTGGTGCCCTTGCCCAGTCTCGCGGTTGGTTTTAAGTCCACTGGTAACCCCTGACCCCAACACTAAACTGCCAGTGTCCCAGACTCCTGACCTCTACTCGGGTACCCACTGATTCCCAATGTAACGTCTCCTGAAAGTGCGGAATTCTCCTCCCTCACCTTGTCTCCACCCTCTCCCACTCCGCTCTCCCCCTAGTCACCCAAACCCAGTTGTCCTGCCCTTCTCATCTCACCTCATGGCTGGCCCCTTCTCATTTATAGGTTTCAACATGTGTCACCTCCTCAAAGAGACCTTCCTCGCCCACCCACACACCCCATACATCTCCGTCTCAGCTCCCATAGCGCTCATCACAACTTATAATCGGTATTAATTTGATCTATATACTGGTTTCTCTCTCTCTCTCTCTCACACACACACACACACACAGAGGGTGGGATGGATGTAAGTTCCTTAAGGGAAGGGGCCCCAACTGCTTGGTTTATTATCTCCAGTCCCAAGCAAGTTGTGGGACATATACAAAGGCTCAATGATTATCTGCTAATGTCCATCAGTCATTGTTTTGTGAAGGCTCACATCTCACATGCAGGTTTGTTTCTAAAGTCAGGGTGTGAAGCAACAATTAGAGTCACTATCTTTGAAATTCCCTAGGAAGGTGCCAAGTCGGAAACTGACACACCAGCTCATTTTACTCTAGGGAGGGAACAGATCACTGTTTCTAAACTTGTACCCAGATGAGGCTTGTGTTCAGGGGCCAGGTGTAGGAAGAAAAAAGGTAGACTTGCAAGTCAGTGGGGTCAAGTGAGGGGCCACAGAGTCACTACAGGGAAAGCCCTCGCTCTCTCCTCACTCATTTCTCTTTCAAGATGCACGTGGCTGAATTCCCATGTTAGATGGCAAGCAAGGGGAGTTCACAGTAGCACTGACCTGACCACCTAATGTATGTAAGCTCAGGCCTCAAGGCCTCAGGACAGCACTACCCTGACAAGCTCTTCAGGGTGCAGGGAGCCCATGGAGATTGCACAGCCCCTAAGAAGCCCAGCATGCAAAGGCACCTCCATGAGAACTTTATTCATTCCTCCGCCACAGTCTGCAGGGAAGAGGTTATGGGCCCCGCTTGTGGGGCACAGACTGCGCACTGCCATGGTCAGTCTCTGAGTCATCTCTAGGTCTGGGCACAGGCTGGAACTTGAGCAGGACAGGTGGAGTGAAAACGGGGGTCTCCACAGGAGGGGCTGGTGTCTCCTCGGTGTTGGGGGAGTCATTACAGGCTGAGGTCCTGTGCAGGAGACAGCCAAGATATGTCCATTAGATGGAACATCAACACCATCTGGAGTACACATGACAACCCCCCTTCCCAGGCAGTGGGATGACTCTAGACCAGCCGTGGGCAAATTATGGCCCGCGGGCTGGATCCGGCCCGTTTTAAATGAATAAAACTATTGAAAAAAAGACCGTACCCTTTTATGTAATGATGTTTACTTTGAATTTATATTAGTTCACACAAACACTCCACCCATGCTTTTGTTCCGGCCCTCTGGTCCAGTTTAAGAACCCATTGTGGCCCTCGAGTCAAAAAGTTTGCCCACCCCTGACCTAGACACATTTATACTTCCAAAAATCTCTCCCAAAAATGTTTGTTCAAGGCTGCTCCCTGCAGCAATGTTGTGATTGTGAAAACCTGGACACAATCTAAACATCCATTAGGGAACCCGCTACAGCCATGCAGTGGACTATTCTGGGGCCGTTAAAGGAATGAGGTAGGTCTGTATATCCCAACAAGTAAAGACACCCCAATGCTACAGTAATGGGAAAAAGCAAGTTGCTGAGAAGAACATACAATGTGATCCTGCTTTGGTTGAAAAATTAACCTGTGAGTGTGTGTGTGTATGTGTGTGTTGGAGGGGTACACATGAAACTCTTAGCAGCAGGACTTTTAGCAACAAGAGGACATATATTTTATGTATGCATTTCTGTATTGTGAACTTTTCCCCATGGAATGTGTTCTGCTTTTGTAAAATTTTTTAAACCAATTAAAAATAACTTATTTTTGCAGGTGGCATCATGAGAGCACAGCTCTCAGAAATCAATGTAACAAGAACCTAAAAATTGTCCCCATTAGTGAAATGCTTCAACAGGCAAGAATGGTTGAGCCCTGACCAGTGTGGCTCAGCTGGTTGGGCACTGCCCCATGTACTGGAAGGTTGCTGGTTGGATTCCCCTCTCAGGGCACATGCCTGGGTTTCAGGTTCTATGCCCAGTAGGTGTGTGGAGGAGGTAGCAGATAGATGTTTCTCTCCCTCTTCCTCCTTCTCTCTCTAAAAATCAATAAAAATCTTTTTTTTAAGAATGGTTCAGTAAATGATATTCCATCCATACAATTGAGTATTTGCATCTATTATTATTGATGAAATTAAAGGTGTGTGTGTGTGTTTTTTTATCCTCGCCAAAGTATATTTTTTCCACTGATCTTTAGGGAGAGTGTGGAAGGGAGGGGGAAAGATAGAGAGAGAGAAACAAGGATGTGAGGGAGACACATCAATTGGTTGCCTCCCGCATGTGCCCCAACCAGGGTCGGGATGAATCCTGCCACCCAGGTACGTGTTCTTGATCAGAATCAAACCTGGGACCCTTCAGTCCAAGGGCCGATGTTCTATCCACTGAGCCAAACCGGGTAGAGTTGAATTGTATACTTTAATGTAAGTTAGTTATGTAATATGTAAGTAATAATATATCAATAAGGCTATTCGAAAAGTTATCTGGCCCTAGCCGGTTTTGCTCAGTGGATGGAGTGTCGGTCTGCAGACTGAAGGGTCCCAGGTTTGATTCTGGCCAAGGGCACATGCCTGGGTTGCAGGCTCGATCCCCAGTGGGGGCGTGCAGGAGGCAGCCAATCAATGGTTCACTCTCATCATTGATGTTTCTATCTCTCTCTCCCTCTTCCTTCCTCTCTAAAATCAACGAAGAAATATTTTTTAAAGTTAGCTGATGCAATGAAACAGCCAGTCTAAATCATATTTTAGAATAACACTCAATGATACAGGAAATACCTAATATCCGTCAGTGAAAACACGGGTGATTTTTAAAACCCCATATTCAGTAAATCCCTGCTTTGCAAAACAAGCATGTATATAAACCACAGATAGGGCTGCCCACAGTTGATGGAATCATTCCCTTTCTGTTGGCCTCTGGGCTGTTTCTAATTTCTCACCATGACAAACAGTAGGGAGCTTTTCCAGCACTCCTGATTACATAAGGGTCCTTCCTGGAAGTGGAAGGCATCATCATAAAGACCATCTGCCGCCGAAACCGGTTTGGCTCAGTGGATAGAGCATCGGCCTGCGGACTGAGGGGTCCCAGGTTCGATTCCGGTCGAGGGCATGTACCTGGGTTGCGGGCACATCCCCAGTGGGAGATGTGCAGGAGGCGGCTGATCGATGTTTCTCTCTCATCGATGTTTCTAACTCTCTATCTCTCTCCCTTCCTCTCTGTGAAAAATCAATAAAATATATTTTAAAAAAAAGACCATCTGCCTAGCCCTTGGCCACGCCACCACAGCGCTGGGCAGAAGCAAAGCAGAGGCTGAGCCGGCATGGTGCCTGGCCCCAGGGATGCTCAGCAGCACACTTACCAGGGGAAGCCAGGGTAATGGAGCCTGTGCACACCGTTTCTGGGCAGGTACGAGAAATGGAAGCCTCCAGGACTGAGGACCAGGGGGGTCAGGTTAACCATGTGGCTGCAAGACAGGGCGGAGAGACACTGTCAGCTCTGGGATCCTCCTAGGCGGGCGTCTCCAGTCTGGGTGGGCACCACTCTGACATGGGGACAGAGATTGCTGAGCCCAGGCTCCTTCCTTGAACAGTGAGAATAACCACTCAGGACTGTGGCGAGGGTTAACTAGGAGGTGGGGAGGAAATAACAGCTGAGCCTGGCACAAAGCGTGCTCCCCAAAATGCTCCCTTTCACTTACCTCGAGCCCAGAGTAAATTCCTTTTACCTCTTTGGGTTCGATGACAGGCCAGGCCAGTTTAATTTCACTTCAGAACTTGAAACTTCCAATTTCTCCGTCTGCAGGAAACAAAGGTAATGTCAGGACAAGTTTGAGGGCCTCACCGTGGGTGGGGAAAAATTACCTATATGAGAACTATGTGGCTTTCATTTTAATCAGCAAATATGTCAGGCTCCTCCTCTGTGCTCACCTTGAGCTTGGTGTTAGGGAGACAGGAAATAGGAGCAAGGAGCCAACTGAGAAGATCCTAATCCAGCCTGGGGAGGAGGGGCTGGCTGGAGGGAGTTTGTAGGATAAGTGGGAGTCAGGACGGGTAGGAGGTGAGGAAGGGCACTACAGGAGAATGACAGCCTCAGAGAGAGTCATGGCTGATGGGGGTGAGGGGGTGGGGGGGTGGGAGGGGTGCTGTGGTCCTCCACTTGTCCTCTGGCAGCCCTAGGATTCTGCCCGGTGCCATTTGGGGTTGCCTTGCTCAGCTGAGGCCAAGCAGGTAGGTTCGACCCCTACCCCAATTATTCAATCAGAGTAGCCCCCCTTTTATTGCTTTATCCACTGCTGTTCCACCCAAGACTTTGCCTATAGTCTTAAAAAGGGCTCTGCTAAAAAAATAAAAATAAAAAAGGGGCTCTGCTGCTTGAAAACAATGTTCTGAGAATCACTGCTGGGGCCCAAGAGAGCTGTGGGAGTGGCTGCCCCTCCCAGGATTGTAAGGGGGGCGGGGGACACCCACTGACCGACTTGCTAGGCAGCGGAGGAAAGGGGCCAAAGACCCTGGGCATAGTGTAGACAGAAGACGATGACCGGCCCACCACAGAGGACATGGTGGTGGCAGGTGGTGGCAGTGGTGGAGGTGGCAGCAGTGTTGGCGGCAGGCATGGGGAGGTTGACCGGTTCCGCAAGAGGACGGGTACTAGTTTCTTTACTTTTGGCTTCCTTCTCTTCTTCCTGGCTTCTGTGACAAAAAGGTGCCAGTGGGTGCCTATCCCTCAGCCAGAACACGGTGGAGTGGGGCCAAACACGGTGTTTTCAGCTTCTCCAACAAAGAGGGGAGGCGGGCCCCCTAAAGGGCACCACATAGCAATGCACCATCTCATTGACACCACAACTGCCTCACGTGGAAAGGGTACTTTTGTCTCCATTTTCAAGTGGAACCAGAAACTCCAACTGTACAAGGCACAGGCAGGATCCACGACCAGGCAGCCCGACTTCAAGGGCAGGATTTCATGGGAAGTGATAGGGTATCACTTCCAAGGAGGGTTGGGTTTGACCTGGGCAGCTTGGTCTGCTGCTTCCCCCACCCCCAACCGGTAGGGCAAGAGGAAACTTCTTGAATCCGCCAGTACTCTTGGGGATCCAGGCCCTGGACAATGAGCCCACCGATTATGCCCAGCCCCAGGGCTGTCCTGGGGTGTGCTAAAGGCCCTTCTATGAGAAAACAAACCCACGAGGAGGTCTTGCAGAAGGGGCTCAGGGAGGGAATCTTTGAGGGGAAGGACACTGGGGTCTGATTCCTCTCCTCTCTCCATGTCAGGTCTTCCTACTTCAACAAGTCTTGCTATATTTACTGTTCAAAGTTGAAGACTACCAAGGTGGGTGTTAACAGGCTCCTCATACTGCCGATCAGATCAGCTCATCTAGAATGAGGATAACTAATACCAGGGAGCACTGTCCTGGAGGTTAAGACCCTGCACCCCAGAACAATCCAGACCTGAGTTCAAGTCCAGACTCCATGACTTGCTATGTGACCTAGCCTCCCTGGACCTGTTTCCTCTTCCGTAAAACAAGGATAAAGTAACATCAACGCTACCTCAGGAGGCGGTGGTAAAAGGTACACATGCTGGGCATCCTGCCATCAGATGAAATGGTGTCGTGGGGCATTCACACTGGGCATCACGGAGAGTGAAACACCCGGGTGAGCTGGGCCTCCCGGTGTGATGCCCAGCATAGTCTATTGCTGAACACAAACACACCAAAAGAACTGAACCCAAATCTAACCAAGGCAGTAGAGTGCCTGTCCAAGAAACACAGGCAGAGCGGGACAAACATCACTGATGACCAAGACAACAGATACAAATCCATGATGTGGGATACCCCAAAGGACAACACTGTTCTTCAAGTCCATAGCTGGGAGGGGAGGAAGTAGGGCTTCCCTTCCACCTCAAAGGGGACTTCAGCAGTAGTGGCCGCGGACCCTCATTTGCCATCCCTGTGTGGTCAGTAATATGGCACTAGAACCCTTTCATTTTACCCTCACAAGTGCCCCAATGTGGACACAAATTCTATGGTCACCCTAGTGAAAAGGAACCTAAGAGGGCTACCAACCAAACCAATGCGTGGGCCTTCTTGGGTCCTGAAATGACAGAGCAAGTGTAGAAAGACTGTTATGGACCTTCTGGGAGATCGTATATGGACTAAGTATCAGTGAATTAGGGAACTGTTGTTAATTGTATCAGGTTTGACATTGTGATTATGTCAGAAGCTGTCTTTATTATTATTATTATTAAGAGACGTTAAAAAGTATTCAGGAATACAGTGATGTCTGAGATTTCCCTTTAAGGGGGGTAGAGAGAGTGAAACAAGCATGGCAAGACATGGGTAGCTGCTGAAGCTAGGTGACGGGTACTGGTGTTCACTGTAGTCTCTAGTTCTGCGTTATGTTCACTTTCATAATGAAGACTTCAGGGACAATGGGTCCTGGGTCAGGTTTGCTGGGTTACTCGGGGCAGACAGAGGTTGAGCCTCACTCTGGGAGTAGAGGTGCACACGGTGCATGCTCCTCTTCAGGTGCTCCAGGCGTTGGTGCATCTCCACGGCGCCCATGCTGTTGCAGAAGTTCAGCTCCCCCTGGACTGCACAGAAGAACTTCGCCTGCGACGGCAGCGGGAGAGGTGGGGCAAGAGGAAGGAAGCTGGACCGGTGAGCTGCCTGCCTGCCGCACTCCCCAAACTGGGTTGCCTCGGGCTTCTCAAAGCCCCAACTCTGCAAACCCAGCTGGGCCCAAGCCCTCCCTCCTTCCCCGCCCCCCATGCCCAGAGTTCCGCCCTGGAGGGCAGCAGGACTTCCTCCCGCCCCCAGCCTCCCGCAGCTCCCCCTGCACCCCGCACCCAGAGGAAGGGCCCGCGCCG
>NW_006294609.1:1450613-1452953 GCF_000327345.1 Myotis davidii | reverse complement strand
AGGCCGACCCCACCCGCTGCAGACTGGGCGAGAAGGGCCGCTCCCTACGCCCCGGCTCAGATCTCGGTGGGCGGTGGGGGCCTTGGCACACACCCGCTCTCTTCCCGACAGCCTTGGCGCCGCGCCCACCCTGGCTCCAGCCAATCCCCTCCGAGATCGCTGACGGGCCAACTCGCGCGAGAGAGCTGCACGTGACAATGCCCGCAGCTCTGGGCATGCGCTCTTGCACTTTCGAGGGGGCGAACACCACAGGGCAGGACTAGACCCTAATTCCCACGCGGGCGGCAGGGCTTTGGTCGGTCAGGGCTGGCCGAGGGCCACACCAAGAACATGGTAGGCGCAGGAACCCTCCAGCTTCTTTAAGGCTCACGCTCCCCAGCCAGCTTCCAGCCCCGCCCCATCTCAGCTGCGCCCCCTCCTCATAGTGTGTAGCCTCCCAGGCCTCCAGCCAGAGCCTTGCTTCTTCTGCAGACAGCTTCCGGGGGACTTCACTCTGCCCCGACTCCAGCCCCGCACTTTTCACCGCTTCCTCTTCCTCTCCAGCATGAAAGCCACCCTCCTCCCGCTTGTCCTCTCCCCCATATGGTAGGCAGGTAGACATGAGCAGAGTAGGAAGGATAGGCCACGTACACAAGGTCACCAGGGTGGAAAGTCCCAGGTGCCTGGAAAAGACAGTTGTAGGGTGGAACCTCACCCCCAGGTGACCTTTCTTCTCCTAGCATATCGTTGGTCATGCAGCTCCCCAGGCATGTGGCTAGTCATGTGGTAGACTCCCTTCAAGGAGGAAAAGGGGTTGGAGAGTAGACTCCCATACAAGACCTCGCATGACCACTTCCTGAAGCATTAATCCCTCAAGACAATGAGAAGACCTGAATCAAATAACCTTAGGAACAAAGCCTGGGGTCTGTTGACCAGAGACCGAGTTTCCATCAAACTGGAGAGAAAAATCGAGGCCTCAGTTGTGTTTCAGTTCCAGGCCCAGAAAAGCAGCCAAACCAAACACCATGGCTGAGGACTGGTGGGGGTCAACCAATCAGTGGAGACCAGGACCCTAAGGACACTCCTGATATTCTATTGAGATCCTTCCCTGAAACCTCCAAATAAAAGCCCTTAAGAAGAAGGACCCACCAAGCGTGTGTGGCTCAGTGGTTGAACGTTGACCTACGAACCAATTCCAAGTCAGGGCACATCGTTGATATTTCTATCTCTCCCTTCCTCTCTGAAATATATATATATGATGAAGGACCCAGCTCAAGCTTTCTAGAGCATACCTTGCTTTTCCCCCTTCCCTCCCCCCAGGGGCATTTTCTTTGCCTTTCTTTCTCCTAAGCTCCAAGGGTCCTCTCTTGTCTCTGTAACTAGTTTCCTGAGTCCATGCAGCCCAGCTGGCTCCCTTCTTCCACGATTTGCTTCTTCTATGTGTTATTGCCCCTCATCCTCCCCATGGATGCAAGGGCTTCTACCCGCAGGATGGGGGTGAAACCGGCTCCCCAAAGTGCTCAGCTAGGGTTGAGAGGAACTCTCAAACACCCATCTGGAACCCGGGCTTCCTCTTAAGGAGATGGGCTTGAATAACTGTCATAGGGCACATAACTGTCATTGTGCATTGGGTCAGGTCCTGATGGTGGAGATGGCCCTGCCAGCATGCCTGGGCCAGGCTCCGTGGCAGTTCAGCTCCAATCCCCCCAATTCCAGCTGTGAGGGTGGGCATGCCAGCCACCTCATAAGTCCCTCCTGCAGGCTCCGGGCAGCATATTTCCCTGTAAGAGAACAAGATGGTGCAGTTGGTGGCATCACCTGTGGGCTTCATATCCCAAGGATACCCCCACCCCCACCCCAAATAGCGCTTTTCCTGCCGAGAGCCCAGGAGAGCATTCTCTCCGGAGTCTGGGCCTCCCCAAGCCTTCAAGGAGGGCTTGTTCCCGTTCACCTCCACGTGGTCAGGGGTGAGCTGGGTCTAAGCCAGGCCCAGAAAGACCTTCCATGCAAAGCAGTGGCCTCTATTCTCCTACAAGACCCTGAGCAAAACCTGGAGTTCCGAGTCTTACCCAGGGTGCTAGTCTGAAAGATCCTCTTCAAACCAGAGCTTTTCTTAATCCAGGGCCTCTGACTCTGCACCTGTCCAACCATGACCAGAGGGAAAGTTTATGGAGCAATTCCCCAGCTCTGCACTCACCTAATCCTCTGATGGAGGGGCCGGCCCAGCCCCGAACCACTACCTAATACTGGGAAGTGGACTGAGGCAGCAAAACCCCCTCCCCCCAGGTGCTGTGTGTGGTGGACTAGACCTGACTGATGCCCTTTCATCATTGCACTGCTTCCCAGCAGCACTGTTGTGCT
>NW_006294609.1:1449625-1450588 GCF_000327345.1 Myotis davidii | reverse complement strand
GAGTGTCAGGCAGGCCTGCCAGCGCCTGCCTAGCCGCTCCCGGTGGTCTGTCGGTCTGTCGGTGGGGATCTCAGACCAGGAATGCAGGCCCACTGGGGCGGGGCCTCTGCCGGGGGGAAGGGTGCCCTCTGACCCCAGAGGCCCAGGCCTGGCCAGGATCTCAAGTTTCCATGGAGAAGGGAGCCAGCAGGGCAGGGGGGAGGGGAGAACCTGCAGGCCCAAGGGGCCCCGCCTGGGAGGAGGAGGAGGAGGAGGTGGAGGTGTGGGGGATGGGGCCCCCATGGTTGGTCCCAGATGCTTTGACAATATCATTGCACTGCTTCTCAGAGCACAGTAGTGCAACCTCGTCAGAGCACCTGCGGCCAGCAGGGAGGGACCCCCTCCCCCAATATGGGTAGGGTAGAAGCTCAATCCTGGGAGGGTGGGGTCAGAGACCTGTCCTGCACCTCAGGGCCGGGAGGGGGGATTTCAGCGGGACTGCAGTCCTCGGGGTCCTCAGGATCCCAGGGCACCCGGACATTACTCAGCCCGCTCCAGATAGCGGTGGAAGAGAGACCCCCCAAACTATGGGGCAGCTCCAAATCCGGAGCGGGAGCGCACGGGGGAGGGGGTAGCTCACACACAAAGAAGAGGGGCCCGTGCTCCACCACAGTCCGAAGCCCACTGGCGCCCGAAGCGAGGGTGGTTCAGCCCGACGACCCTGCGCCCTCGCCGGCCCGCGGCCCCGGGATAAGGGTGGCCCCACTTAGGGCCGACAAGCCCCTGCCAGCTCAGGCCCCCATCCCTGGCCCCGGGTCCCCAACTTTGGGCTCCGCGTTCTGTCCTAAAAGATTCGCTGCCCCGAGGCCCCGAGGCCCCGAGCGCGCAGAGGAACGGGGGTGGGTTGGGGGTGGTTCCCGCCCTCTAGAGTCCCTGCCCGGAGAGAGCGCCTGCAGTCGGGCTGCGCCCCTCCGCGTCGTTTCG
>NW_006294609.1:1445137-1449373 GCF_000327345.1 Myotis davidii | reverse complement strand
CCATTGGCCGGCGCCGGCGCCTCGCCTCCCGCACACCTATTGGCTGATGCGGGAGCGATTTCAAAAGAGCCTCCGGGCCCGGATTGGCGGTGCGGCGGCCGGCCGGGGGCTCCGGGTTTTAACAATGAGTTCCGCCAACACTTCCGACCCATTCATAACTTACCGAAAGGAGCTCTGCCCGCCTTTTCTCAGCTCCGGCGTCGGCGAGATTTCCAGCTGCGAGGACAGGAGCGCTTGGAAGTCGGTGGGGGGCGCCGGCCGCGCGGCTGAGCCCACGGGGGAGGGGGCTGCGACCCTGGGAAAATGCCTGCGGGTCTGCTCGGTCCTGCGCGCCGACGCTGCTCTCCGTGCCTCGCAGGCGGGATACTGGGCTGCGGAGGTCCTGCTCCTGGGACAGCCCCCTCCCACCACCCCTCCCACCGCCCGGTTTAACCCCGGTGGAATTTGCCCCAAGCCACCCGGGTAGGCCTAGGCTGCGGAGACCGGGTCCTGGAGCCCGTGGGGCCTTGCGGGTCTGTGGGAGGTCCGGGAAGGGGGTGTCGGCTGGGATCCCTGCGTGATTGCAATCCGCTTTGTGAATAAGCATCCATTAAGTGCCCCCCGCCCTCCCCGGCTGATGGCCCGGAAAGACATACTACACCGACCGCCTCGCATAGCTGCAGAGGGAGGGAAGGGGGCAGCAGGCAGGAGGCAGGGTGCTTACCCAGCCCCCCGTTTTATTTTCCCAACCCACTGACTGAGAGCAAATGTTTTAGAGGTAGGCAGGGCTAGGTGTGAATTTTTGCAAACCTCGGTCATCTCCTCTGCAAAATTAAGACAAGAATCGTTGGCCCAGCGTCTGGCATTGTGTTCAATAAGTGAGAACTCTGCTGCTGCTGCTGCTGCGGTGTTAACTTTGGGTCTTGTCCTGAATTCTGCCCCGAGCCATCTTACCTGCTCCCACCTTGGTTTTCCAAGGATTACTATATGTTGTGTGCATTGTTTGATTCTGCTCTTAATATTCTGCACTTGTCCTGACCAGGTTGGCTCAGTGGATAGAGCATCTGCCTGCGGACTGAAGGGTCCCAGGTTCGATTCCGGTCAGGGGCGTGTACCTTGGTTGCGGGCACATCCCCAGTAGGGAGTGTGCAGGAAGCAGCTGTTTCTCTCTCATCGATGTTTCTAACTCTCTATCCTTCTCCTTCTCCCTTCCTCTCTGTAAAAAAAAATCAATAAAATATGTATTTTTAAAAAATACTCTGCACTTATGTCTGTGTGGTGGTGAGGAGGTAATAAGCAGAGGCAGAAGGGGACTCCTATGATCAGGAGGGGACAGGGATGGACTAGAGTGCCCCCTTGGATGGGCAAAGTGTGTTCCACACTATTGGTGCCTAGCCAACAGCCCCGTGGCAATTAACACCACAGAAAGGATGCTCCCTGCCAGACTCTTTATTCTGGCTGTAATAGAGCCCTCAGGTAAACTTCCCAATGTCCAGGGCAAGTGGGAAGCACTGCAGAATAATCCCCTCACCCACCAGCAGCCTCAGCCAGTGAGGGCAGATACTTGGGTTGGATAACGTTGATGCTTTTCCCACACGGAGTCCCAGAACTCCCCATGGAATTAAGCTCCAGTTGCCCACAAGGGTAACTTGCTCAACAATGCAACCTTCTCCAGCTGTCTTTCCTTCTCTCACAGCCCCACTGGAATTTGCTTGGACTCCAATCCCATCAGTTGAGAGATGGGAGAGGAATGTAGACTTGTAGACAGTGCTGGAGAGGTTTGGCAGTGGAGAGGTCAGCCAGGAAGGGGTCTGTGTTTGAGCGAAGCCGGAGCTCATAGGGGAGAGGGTGGGGAGTGACGGGCCTACCCAGGACGCTCCTCCCCTCAGGCCTCAAAATTAGCTACAGTTTCTCCCACCCCTATAAGGTTAATTGATTTCTCAAATGTAAGGTGTTATGCCCACGCTCCACCAAGCCCCCTTCCAGCCAGTTGCTACCCCCAGCCTCTCCTGGGACTCTTACATTCATTCAGGAAAATGGCTCCCTCTTTCCCCAGCAGCAACTCTAAGCCCCTACCCTCCCCACACAACCCCATCTGAGTGTTTAGCAAGTCCAGTGAGCCTGTAATCTCCACCACAACCTCTAGAGGTCATCCACACACCAGCAGAGCTAACTGTTACCTTCCTTTATTAGTGCCCTCCTATTCACTGTTCCTGCCAAGTTGCAATAAGGCTTTGCCTGACTAAATTGTGCCTCTTCTTCCAGGAAGTTTTCTCAGATCTATGCAGGTAGCAGTTCTCTACTGAAGGGTCCTGGGTTTGACTCCGGTCAAGGGCACATGCCCGGGATGCGGGCTCGATCCCCAGTATGGGGCCTGCAGGAGGCAGCTGATCAATGATTCTCTCTTATCATGATGTTTCTATCCCATCCCTCTCTCCCTCTCCCTTCCTCTTTGAAATCATTCATTCATATATATATAGTAAATTAAAACAAATGCCAAAT
The DNA here is from genome assembly GCF_000327345.1 of Myotis davidii. Taxonomy (NCBI): domain Eukaryota; kingdom Metazoa; phylum Chordata; class Mammalia; order Chiroptera; family Vespertilionidae; genus Myotis; species Myotis davidii. Next base: position 1,446,892 of record NW_006294609.1, on the reverse strand, counting down.
ACTTTCACAATTGCTAGGGGAGGGGTGTCAGGAAAGTGGGGGTCCTCACCTCAAGGAGTGAGGAGGGGTCTGGAGAGCTTGTATCTCGCCCCTGCTGAAAAGAGTGGGGCTTCCACTTATCCTGCTGAGGCCCTGGCCACAGCTCTTAACAGGAAGGTTCGTGAAGCTCAGGGGTTAGAGGGTCACTTGCCATCAGACAGTCTGAGGGTGGCAGAGCAGTGCTGGAATGCATGGAAAGGCACCAGAAGGGTTTGGACAGGTTCAGTTGTTTAGCTGTGTGGGAGAGAGCAGTTTTGTGCTGAGGAAGAGATGGTGAACTGGGCCAGAAAGAGCTGGGACCTCCTGATCACACCCAGACTCACTCCAAAACAATCACAGACCAACATTCTTTAATTAACAAAGGCACTTAAGAACCCCTACAAACCCAAAGTCTTCACCAAGAGTGGCCCTACAGACGCCTCAACCCTGCCACCCTCCACCCACCCATCCACGGCACTCAGAGTTCATCATGACCTGCAGAGGCATCCACGCTGGGCTTGATGAAGATGCCTTCCATGGCCTTCCACGTATTGTGTGTGTTGGCGCTGGGCATGCCGTGCACCTCATGCTGCCCACGGATGGGGCTCCCGTACTGCTCGCCGGTGACGGACAGGAACACAGAGGTGCCCACGTGCTGGAAGCGCACGGCGGCCTCCCGCTCCCAGTGCTTCCCCGAGCAGCGCACAATCCACAGGTCAAGGTCGTCACCCTCACCGTCTTCCCCAAAGGCGCTCACCTCCTATGGGTGGGGGGGGGGGGGGACAGTAGTCACCACAGAGGGCACACTGAGTCAGTCCCCTGTGGTCACTCGCCTGGCAGCAGCACTCATACCTAGGGCACTGGGCCTCAGGTTCTTCCCTGTCCCTCTGAGCCTCAGTTTCCACAGCTGCAAAATGGGACAACACAACCCCCAGCCCCAATACCCAGTAGGGCCTTCACAACACAGGTTCTCCAAACACATGCTGACCCCACCCCAGCTGTCTGGGTGGTGACCACTGTCTCCCACAGAGCCAAGGCCTCCTCTCTCTTCCTCTATGTCCCCCTACCTCCATCCTAACCCCTCTAACTCAACATAAAGTCCCATCCCTCAGGCTGACAGTCAAGGTCTCTACTTAGCTCGTATTTTTTCCTCGAACAAGCCCCCCTCCCTTCCCCCAAGCACGCTCTGTTCCACTCCCACTTCCTCCCTAGCCTCCCCGCTACCCAGTTCCAGTGAACTCCATGCACAAGCTCTTCCGGGGGCCTGGAAAGATGCTCTCTGCTCCTCTCCGTGGCCTGGAGGACTCCTGCTCATCCTTCCAGACCAAGCCTAAGCTCTTCCTCCCTTTCGGGTTCCCCACCCCAAAGGCCACGTGGATCCCCTCCAGGGTCCAACTCGCCCCCTAGGAGTGGAGCTACCAGCAGGTTCAGATCACACGCTTCCTTGTCCATCTTTCCGTTGGGCTGAGCGGGACCTCGGAGGAGTCCCGTGTGTCCCCGAGAGGGGGCGCTCGGTAAACATTTGTGAATGTAAATTCCCATTTCCCAGGGGAAGCTGAGGCTCAGAGGTGAGACGAAGCGTAGGCTCTGTCCCCGGCCCCACACCCTCTCCCCCCGCCAGGAATCTGGGGCCCGGGGGGTGGGGGGGCTCACCTGGTTATTGGACAGCGGCGACGGGAAGTGGTGCGTGTGCAGGTTTTTGCCGGTGAGCACGTGTGTCAGCCTCACAGCCTGCCC
>NW_006294609.1:1414900-1445124 GCF_000327345.1 Myotis davidii | reverse complement strand
ATCCGCCAGTAGCTATTGGCGTCGTCAGACGCCTCCACGCCGGTCACCGACTGTTGGCCGCTGCCTGAGGGCGACACCCCACCCCACCCACGGGGTCGCCGTCAGTCCCGGAACCCGCGACCCTCAGCCCAAACGCCATAAACTTTCCAGGACCGCCTCCACCCCGATACCCTAACGGCTCCCCTCCAGCTTCCCCACCTGGTCCCCGGATGAACTCCCAGACCACCCTCTTCGCCCCCAACCTAGCGACGACCCCCTCCAACCGCCAATACCTCCAGCCAGAACACCCTCAGGCCCTTGGCCGCAGACCCCGCACCATCACTCAGCCTTCAAACTCCCAGCCCCCGCCCCGCCCCCGAGCGATGCCCAGTCCTAGGCCCCGCGCACCGGATCCGTATTTGACGTCGTGCGAGTGCAGCCGCACCCTGTGCTGCGTGTTGAACAGCTTCAGCACCGACCCGCAGGTCACGACCCCCGCGCCGGTCTTGGCGGCGCCACTGCCCGGCACCGAGAACGCCAGCAGCAGCCCCAGCAGCGCCGCAACCGCAGCGCAGCCGCGTCCCGCGCTCCACATCGCCCCGCCGGGCTCCGCCAGCTCCGGCCCGAGCCGCTTCCGTCTCCGCAGCCGGCCAATCCGGCTGGGACCGAGCCCCGCAGCAGCCAATCGCAGATCCGCACGGCGCTCCGCCGGCCCTACCATTGGCTCGTCGCGGCCAGCTTTCCAGAGGAGGGAGCTGGAGACACGAGGAGGGTTCTGATTGGTCCACGCTTCCGACGCCCCGCCAATGAGCAGCCAAGGGAGGCTGGTGCGGCTCCCAGCGGTGGGAGAGCTGCCGCAGGAGGATGTAGGGGAGGGTCCAACAGCAGCCTCTGAACCCGGTCATGAGGCTTCTTCATCCTGGATCCCCGAGCCCGCAATCGTGGCCTCTGTCCTCAGCCCCTGGGTCCGAAGCTGCAGGGTCTTGAGGTTGCTCGACCACTGAATGTTGTGGTCACAAAGTCGACAGATGTCAGATAATGAATCGCCTGGCCCTTCAGCTCCCGGACTCCCGGATTCAATACTCCCCCAGTCACTCGGTCATCTCCCCTCTCTGACATTGGGTCACCTCAGTCCCTGGACCCTGGGGTTTCTGAATCCACATGCCTCTCACCGACTCCTTCCCTGACACTATTGCCACCAGGCAGCAGAGGGCAGCAGGGAGCTGTGGTGTTTGTTGTAATGGCATGTTCTCACCGGAAAGCCCTAAAGCTCTTAGGGAACCAGAGCCCCGTTAGAAAGTGACTGTAGCAACCAAGCCTAGGCGACTGTGTGTTCCAGGTTCCTGACATGCAGGGGTCTTCAAGGGTGGGAAACTTACAACAGTCTCCAGTTGCTCAAGGCCAAAATTTGGGATTCATCTCTGATTCCTCTCTTTGCTGCACTCACATCTAATCCAACACTGACTCCAAAAAGATTGGGAGGCAACTCTCCTGCATCCCTCCCTCATCACCACCCTAATCCAAGTCACCCCATCTTCCCTCTAGATATCTACCACCCCATCCTAACTGATTTCCCTGCTTCTGATACCCTGGCTCCTCCAAGACATTCTCTACACAGGAAAGTGACTGTGCCTTATATATCAGATCATGCCAGGCACCTGCAGAAAGGGACCGTTGTCAGAAAGGGAAGTGTTCATTCTTTTTGTCCTCTTCCTGTTTCTCTCTGGGAATCGGGTGACCTCTCCTGAGTTAGTACAAGCAACTTTGGGGTCCCTGGAATGAAGGTCATGGTCCCAATAACACAACCCTCAAAATACACGATTTTTTCATTCCCCGATGGCATATTTGTGGGTGTCTGTGGCTATAATAGACTGTATTTCTAAACTTATTAGTGAATCAAGCCCCTAGTTAGATTAAAAAGCATTTTAGGGGAGATGTTTTGTAATTCAATTAGACGCTAAATGATCAACCTATTATATGGTCAGTTTTATTTTTAAAATTGCTTCTTGTTTCAAAACACTGTATTTCGTTGGTGTTGTGTGGGCTCCAGGTTCAATGCATGTCTGAATAGTCAAACTTCTTGAGTGTTTTGCAATCTCATAAACAAAATGGACTCTTATTCTTCTACTGAGCAAGTTTATGATAAATACCCTACTCTAGAAGTGGATTATAAAAAAAATACTGCTGGCCAGGTGGCTCAGTTGGTTGGAGCATCATCCTGTACACCAAAGGTTGCGGGTTCCATTCCTGGTTAGGGAATATGCCTAGGTTGTGAGCTCAATCCCCAGCCAAAGTGAGTATGGGAGACAACCAATTGATATTTCTTTCTCACGTAGATGTTTCTCTCTCTTTCCATGCGCCCCCCTCTAATAAATTTTTTAAAAAACACACACACAGCCTCACCATGGTGGCTCAATGGCTGAGCATTGACCTATGAACCAGCTGGTCATAGTTCCATTCCAGGTCAGGGCACATGCCTGGGTTGCAGGCTCGATACCCAGTGTGCAGGAGGCAGCCAATCAATGATTCTCATCATTGATGTTTCCATCTCTCCCTCTCCCTTCCTCTCTGAAATCAATAAAAATATTAAGAATAAATAAGACACACACACACACCATCACCACCACCACCGCCACATATCCTTGAATAAGGATAAAAAATATAAAATAAGCCCTAACTGGTTTGGCTCAGTGGATAGAGCGTTGGCCTGCAGACTTAAGGGTTTATATAAAATAAAATCCAGGATCATGACAAATGGTTTGGAGCCACTTAAGTCTCAGAGTGGTTTCTCACACAGCAAGACACCTGGAACAGGAGCTAAGGTCAGGTGTCTCTAGTACCATGTGCCAGTAGTTTCCAAGGGAAAGGGCCTGCTCCCATCCCAGGACAGTCCCTGGGCACGTACTTCGGAGGCTGGGGAGGGGATATGTTCAATTCTCCCTTGAGGACTCGGCAGTGGGACCTGGGAAGTTGACGGGTATCGATAGCTGCTCGCTCTCAGAATCCTGGGGCTCCCCTTCTTGGCTCCCTCCTGCCATCAGCGTTTCTTGCCCTCTCTGGAGAGGGGTGGAAGATGGCTGCTCTTCACCATCCACGCTTGCCTTCAGCCGTCAGTGCAAACTGCACCAGAATCTCTAGGAAAGAACCTAAGTGGCCTCGCTTGGCTAGAGTTGTGCCAATAGGTCCCAGCACTGTGGCCACGTGCAAGAATACGGCTATCGTGGCTCCACACTGTGGTGGTGGTGGCAGTGGGTGGCCTCAGGGAATGGGTCTTATGGGCTGGGCATGTTCCCTGAAAGATCCTTCTCAAAAGAGCTCTGTGGTAAAGTGGGTCCCTGACCCCCCTCCCCACCTCCACCTTAGCGCTCTGATCCCCCTGGCTCGCAGTGTAGTAAGTCTTCCTCCTGAGGCGCAGGGTGTGGGTGTTGTGCGGAAGGTCCTCCCTGCCTGGCTCCAGCGGTCCTTCCCGGGGGGCCACTGAGCATGTCCAGGCTGGGTTGCGCAGGCCTGGCCTCTGCCCCTGGGTGCTGAGGCAGTGTGAAGCATCTTCGCGTGGTCTCTCAGCCGTGGGGAAAGGGTGGTGAGGGGAGAGGTGGAGCTGGTCCCTGGACAAAGATGCCTGAACAGGGGAGCAGACCGACTGCCCTGAGAAGGCAGAGGGAAGGAGGGCGCTGCGCTGGTGGCACAGGAAGGCCAGAAGCCCCCAGAGAGCCTTGGAGATGAGACCTGCCGTGCCCACGGACCCTTTTGGAGACAGCCTGTCCGGCACCACTGAAATAAGGAGAGTCAAGTCGCCAACCTGGGGCAGCCAATCCACAGCTTGACCAAGCCGCAGCACCATGTGGCTTGGCATAGAACCTCCAGGTTCAGAAGGTGGAGGTAGGAAGTACAAATTAGGAAAACAGGATAATTCTTCTGCCTGAGGCGCAGGGTGTGGGTGTTGTGCGGAAGGTCCTCTCTGCCTGGCTCCAGCGGTCCTTCCTGGGGGGCCACTGAGCATGTCCAGGCTGGGTTGCGCAGGCCTGGCCTCTGCCCCTGGGTGCTGAGACAGTGTGAAGCATCTTCGCGTGGTCTCTCAGCCGTGGGGAAAGGGTGGTGAGGGGAGAGGTGGAGCTGGTCCCTGGACAAAGATGCCTGAACAGGGGAGCAGACCGACTGCCCTGAGAAGGCAGAGGGAAGGAGGGCGCTGCGCTGGTGGCACAGGAAGGCCAGAAGCCCCCAGAGAGCCTTGGAGATGAGACCTGCCGTGCCCACGGACCCTTTTGGAGACAGCCTGTCCGGCACCACTGAAATAAGGAGAGTCAAGTCGCCAACCTGGGGCAGCCAATCCACAGCTTGACCAAGCCGCAGCACCATGTGGCGTGGCATAGAACCTCCAGGTTCAGAAGGTGGAGGTAGGAAGTACAAATTAAGAAAACAGGTGGGCGTGAGAGCAGCAGCAGGAAAGGGTGGCTCCTCAGTAGGAATACGAGGGTGTGGCATGCCAAAGGGAGGGGAGAAGTGCCTTGGCAGAGGAGCCGCCACTGGAAGCAGAAGCCATGATGCACAAGAGGCTGTGATGGAAGGGGACCATGAACCCTAGAAGCCTGAAGAGCCGGGACGATGCTGACTGGAGGACAGAAAAGCCATGAACAGCGATTTGTGTTCAACAGCGCATGTGAGGTCACAGGGGTCAGAGCACGGCCAGCTGTCCTGAAAGCCGGCGGCGGCCAGGCCTGGCCCGCTGGGATGTGCTATCCAGGGGCAGGGGAGCAAGTGCGTGAAAGGGAGGCTGAAATCTCCAGACGAGAACACTGCTCCATCAACAGAAACTTTATTCTCCCTGTTGGATCTCTTGAGAGGCTGAACAGAGCGTCTTGTGGGCATTTAGACTGTTCTGATCTCTGCTCGGGACAGGGGCCAGCTGGGTGGACAACATTTCCCTAGAGCAGGAGAGAGAGTAGGGAATCCAGAACTGGATTCAGCTTACGGAGCCTCTGGCAATCTCCAGGGCCGTCTGAGGAATGGCTGATCTCTGCCTACACTCAGGGGTGCTCTGGGTCTCATTCTCATCTCCCCAAAATGTGATAGTCCTCCTCCTCCTCCTCCCCCTCTTCTTCCTCCTCCTCCTCCCCCTCTTCCTCCTCTTCCTCCTCCTCCTCCTCCCCCTCTTCCTCCCCCTCCCCCTCCCCCTCCCTATTCTGTTTCTCCCCCATGTCCACTACTTGCTCAGGCTGCTTGAAGCCCGTGCCAGTGCTCTGGGATGCGGAGGGCTTGGGCTCCAACTCGTTCGTGGGCTTGTGCTCCTCCGCTGTACCTTTCTCCTGAAGGGTGGGTACCTGGGGGCCTGGCTCCTCGGCCACCTGATCCAGGACAGTGGCCGGCATAGACAATATGGAGGGGGTGTCTACGCTGTGCGGGGAGGTGCCTTGGGGGGAGGCAGTGTGCTGGGAGACGTCATGCTGGGAGGCGTCATGCTGGGAGGCCTCCAGGGACACGTGCCGGGCCCACTGGGCCTCCTCCAGCATGCGGAGCAGGTCGTTCCAGTTGACCTCCGAGGACAGGCAGATGTTGGAGCCTTTCACTTTCTTGAAGCCCAGCAAGAGGTCCACGAGGGTCTCCGTGATGGGGACGGAGATGAGCCCCAGCTGCTTGGTGAGGTTCCTCTCAAACTTGTACTTGCAGACAAGCAAGGAGACAGCCTGCTCCGTCATGTCGTTGATAAGCTCCTCGGACCAGGGGTTGGAGATGCAGGACATGGACTTGGAGGAGATGGAGGGCAGTGTCATCTTCTTCCTGTTGTAATGGGGGCTCTGTGCACCAGCCAGGGAGGGAAAGGGAGACATGTCATGCCACTCTTGCTGTCCTGGGATGTCCCTCACTCCCACAGCACCCGACATGTCACCCACATGGACACCAGGCCTGTCGCACTAAGGGTATGGCCTCAACACCTCTGCTCTGCTTCCCGCTCAACAGCTCAGCACAGGTCCTGCACGTCGGCCAACCCTCACACTTATCACACTCTCATCACACTGGCCACACCAGTCAGGCTACAGGACAAGGCAGGTGACCGTAGTCACATTGTCAGCCAAACGGGAGCCTGGACAACCCAGGTTCCAGCAGATTCTTGCCCAGGCCAGGGTTCAGAGGAGGGAGGTGTGCCTGGGCCTTGATGTCACCCATCAAGGGTTCAGAGAGGGTCTGGGTCTGGGCTGGAGACCCACCAGGATGAAGCCACCTACATCTTCTCCACACCCTTCCTGGTCAAATCCCTGTCATCCGGGCAGATACACGGGAGCCCTGGCCCAGGCAGCAGGACCAGAGGGTATTAGACCTCGGATGCAGAGCCCCACTCTAGGCGCAGGCTGCTGTCCACAAGGGACAGGACCCTCTCCACATGGGACGGTCTCCAATTTCACATGCAAATGTTAAAAGAATACCCAGAATTAAAAATAGCCTTTATTCATCTTTCATAACACCTGGCAGTATTTAGGCCAGGGTTCCTCGTCCCCATCAGCTTGTCCCCTGTTCAGGTGGTTTCCACTGTACAGGGCGAGAGACCTGAACCATGGGCACCTGCCAGTGACAGCGGCTTTTAGGAATGGTGACTGACAGGGCCTTTGCCCTCCAAGTCTGCCCCTAAACTTTCCAGCTTTGCCCTAGAGGTCGTCACATTAGAATACAGTGAAGCGAGTGTTGGGGTGAGCTTTCTTACTAAGGAGGAGAGTGGTACGAATGCAGGGAGGTGGTGGAAGGTATGCGGAATTGTGACCTGGGTCAGGTGGGTCTGCTTGGGCACTTCCACCTTGATCCCGGGGGCAGGCAGGGTGATGTGTAGGCTCCGCCAGGGCTGGGCCCTTTGGCTGGAGCTCAGAGGCCCAGAAGAAAAGAGGGGTGATCTCTGTTCTTTGGGGTACTGGTCAGGTGCTTCCTGCCTGGTGCGGGGTGAGGGGACCTTGGGCTCTTCAGTGGGTATCACCTGGAGCCTAAATCTGGTGGCTCCTTGGGCATTAGACATGGTGGGACCACCTTCCTTGGGCTTGTCCCGTGGTCTGGGCTTGTTTTTTCTTCCAGTCATCTTGGAGATGGAGGCTGCGGTGGAGGAGAGATCATCAGTGGTCTCCTCTGGGTTGGGTGTGGCCAGTTTGGAGCCTGGTGTGATTTCTAAATGGGGCTCTGGGATGGGCTCCCATTCTGATGGGAAGAGAGGGCAGCCGTTCTGCCGGAGGGCGCCACTGAGCTTGTCCACAGCCTGGTTGACCACACTCTGCAGGGCAGGGAAGAGATGGTGCTTGGCCAGGAGGTCTAGGGTCCGATGGGGCTCCCGGAACGAAGAGTAGCCGGGCAGGTTGAAGGCCTCCGACTGGCTCAGCAAGGACTTGATCTCCTTGTTGAACTCTCTCTTGAGGAATTTCAGCTCTCTCTCGCCAATCCCCAGCTCTGATGCTTCCGGCGTGCCCAAGCTTGAGCCCAGTGAGTCCCACAGCAGGGCATCCCCCTGGGAGCAGGGCAGGCGTTTCTGAAGAGAGAGGGGGATTCTCAGAGGTGTCCGGGAACAGCCAAGCCAGGCTTGACCCCGAGCTCTGGTCTGGGCTCCATCCTCCCCACCCCAGGCCATGGCCCCACATCCTACCCCTCTGTTCTCCAGCCGCAGCAGCCGTCTGAGGCTCTTCTCCTGCAGGAGTTTGTCCCTTATGGGTGGCAGTGGGCCTAGGCTGCGGTAGCCCAGGTCGCTGTCCCGGCCGTAGGAACCCGGGTAGCCGACTGTGGCGTTGCTATGTGAGTCAGACATGGAGCTGGAGCAGGATGGGTAGTTGTTGGGGTGCCCGAGGCAGAGGCTGGGCTGGACATGGTGCCGGTGCACAGTATTGAGGCTGGGCCGGGCACGCACACGTCGCCCACCCCTCGGCATCTCCAGTGGGTCCTGCACATCCACCAGCGGCGCCCCAGTCTCTGTCTTCATGGTAGCCATGCGCTCAGTTGCTTCCTCCACCACCCTCTGCAGGCTCTCTAGCACCTGGCCCTCCACAAGGAAATCCAGGAAACTGCCAAAGGGCCGAGGGTCCCTCGTGCTCCCACGGTGGCTGCGAAGCCCTGAGCTGCCGGAGGGGCCATACATTGACGGTGGGTGTGGCACGTGGCCCAGATTGGAGGGCTGCTCCACTTTCAGGAACGGTGGCTTCATAGGCGGCTGCACCTGAGCAGAAGGTATGTCACAGTGATCAGGAAGGCCCCAGAGCAGGAGGGGTTGCTGGGGCCCTTCTAAAGCACCAGGCGCTGGGTGGGCAGCGGAAGGAACTGTGCTTAGAGCCCTGGGTTTAGGCCCTGGCTCTGCCACCTTCAGGCTGTATGACTGTGGGCACAAGGGGATCTGAAAGCCCACCTCTGCCCTCCCACAGGGAGTGAGTGGGTGATCACAAAACCCCTCTCACTCCTCACTTGGGCTCCTCATCTGTCTGTCCTGCTCCACTGCTGGGCTGTACAGACCACCTGTGGTCTTGAGCCCTGCACACCCCACGGCAACTTCTGCAAGTTGAGTCCTAAGCCTTGAATAAACCCCATGATCCCACTCTGGGCCCCAGTCTACTGAGCTCCTCCCAGGCCACTGGAAGTCAGGGGGGCGTAGGATGAAAGTGAGGGTGCCTGGCCAGCGTGGCTCAGTGATTAAGTGTGGATCTATGAACCAGGAGGTCAGGGTTTGATTCCCCGCCAGGGTACATGCCTGCTTGTGGGCTCATCCCCAGTAGGGGGCGTGCAGGAGGCAGCCGATCAATGATTCTCTCTCATCATTGATGTTTCCATCTCTCTCTCCCTCTCCCTTCTTCTCTGAAATCAATACAAATGTGTTTTAAAATACCTATGTGCTGCTGAAACCGGTTTGGCTCAGTGGATAGAGCGTCGGCTTGCGGACTGAAAGGTCCCAGGTTTGATTCCGGTCAAGGACATGCACCTGGGTTGCGGACACATTCCCACTGGGAGATGTGCAGGAGGCAGCTGATCGATGTTTCTCTCTCATCGATGTTTCTAACTATCTCTCTCCCTTCCTCTCTATAAAAAAAAAATCAATAAAATATATTTAAAAAAATACCTATGTGCTGATATATCTTTAAAAAGAAAAAGCAATTGAGGGTGACTAGGGCCCGGCAGGGGGTCAGCGCAGTGGGAATGAGGAAAGGGTGTTGTGATCTGGGGCACTGGGGCTGGCTGGCGAGGGAGCTATGGGGCCGGGCCTCAGAGTCAGGCCCTCCCGGGCACACCTACCCGGGGCCGGTACGTGATGTGGCCGGCCTCATCGTCCGCCAGGTATCCGGAGTGGTGGCGGCAGGTGTTCATGATGTGGGTACACCTGTCGGCTGCCAGCCGTCCTCTCTCTTCCGTTTTGCCGTGCGGCCGCGGCCGCCTCTCCGCGTCGGGCGGCGAGAAGGCGTGAGTTTCTCCCCAGGCTTCCATAGGTTCGAGTCTCCGTCCCTCTGTAGGACACTGCGTCAGAGGCCCCGGGTCCACAGGTCCCTCGCTCCCGCCACCCCAAGTCCCTCCGAGGTCTGGCCCTGCCGTTGCTCCTGGAGACACCTGGGCGTCGGCATACACATCCGTGTCCGGAACCGTTGGGGTTGGGGTCCCCAAGGACGTCCTCATCCTGACTTTGACCATCTCCAATCCTCGCCCCTCCCAGACCCCGGGCGCCCGGGCGTCTGTCCGTGGCCGAACCCCCCGACTCACCTAAGTTGGCGCCTCGCATGGCGCCAGGCAGTGCGATCTGTGCCCGCTGGGGGGCAGCGACACTGCTCTGGAGTCGCTCGGAGAACGCCTCTCGGGGTCATTTACATGCGGCATCTTGATTGGCTCTCAACCGGCGCCCTTTGTCCAGCTCCCCCGACACAAAGGTTGTGGGCGGGGCCCGCGATGGCCCCTCCCCTAATTCATCCAGTTCTGTCACTCCCACATTCAGAGCCAGGGAGCCAGGGAGCCAGGAGCGAGCGGCTCTGATCCCCAATCCGATCCCCACTCCTTTATCTGCCCCGAGGGAAGCGAGCCTAAGGGCCAAAGTCAAAAGTCTCTAGTGACACAAGCACATTCTTCGGCTCCAATCGGGTCCCTGCGTCGCCCTGGGCCTCCGGCTCTTCTTTCCAGTGTCCTCCCCTCGCCCATTGTGGACAACCCCAAGGTCTCTCTTGAGCCCGCTCCCTTCTGCAGTCTCCCTGAGCGCAGAGGAAAGAGTCCGTGCTCTAAGTCACAGGTCTAGCTTCCATTCCCAGCTCTGTCGTTTCCTGCCTGTGGACTCAACCGCTATGATCTCTGCTCCTCTTTTATAAAGGGAATTGAATGTCCTTCCGCAGGGAATATGGAGATTACATTTTCTTTCTTTCTTTTTTTTTTTATTGATTTTTTACAGAGAGGAAGGGAGAGGGATAGAGAGTTAGAAACATCGATGAAAGAGAAACATCGATCAGCTGCCTCCTGCACACTCCCTACTGGGGATGTGCCCGAAACCAAGGTACATGCCCCTGACCGGAATCGAACGTGGGACCCTTGAGTCCGCAGGCTGACGCTCTATCCACTGAGCCAAACCGGTTAGGGCTACATTTTCTTTTTTTTAAAAAAAATATTTTATTTATTTTTTACAGAGAGGAAGGGAGAGGGATAGAAACATCGATCAGCTGCCTCCTGCACACCTCCTACTAGGGATGTGCCCTCAACTAAGGTGCAGGCCCTTGTCTGAAATCGAACCGGGAACCTTTCAGTCCGCAGGCAGACGCTCTATCCACTGAGCCAAACTGGTTAGGGCTGGAGATTACAACTTCATACAACACACCCGACACCCCATAAGATCCCCATATATCTTTACCTCCTCTCCCCCTCTGCCTGATAAACTCCTTCTCATGCAGCCCCCTTCCCAGGTGTCACCTCTCAGAGAAGCCTTCCCAAAAGGCTCACCCTTCCTTCTCCAACAGGATGGTGGCAAACCCCATTCCAGATTCTGCCACACTTTACCAGGCGGCACTCCTTGGAGTTAGGGATTGAGGTGCTCACCCCTAATCTCTAATATTTCTAGTAGCACTCATAGTATTAGAATAGATGCTCAGTGAATTTTAATTTCCCTCTTCCAGTCTTTAGACACTCAAAGACTTTTGGCCTTTCCAGGATCAGTTTCCTAGTGGGGAATGCTGGTTGATTGAGGTCTGATGATTTAAAAAAAAAAAAAAAAGTATGGCCAAGTCAGTTTGGCTCAGTGGATAGAGCGTCAGCCTGTGGACTGAGGGGTCCCAGGTTCGACTCAGGTCAAGGGCGTGTACCTTGGTTGCTGGCACATCCCCAGTAGGAGGTGTGAAGGAGGCAGCTGGTTGATGTTTCTCTCTCTATCTCGAACCTGGGACCTTTCAGTCCGCAGGCCGACGCTCTATCCACTGAGCCAAACCGGTTTCGGCAATAAAATATATTTTAAAAAAATAAAAAAATAAAGTATGTTTTTATTGACTTTACAGGGAGGTGGAGAGAGAAACAATTGGCTGCCTTCTGAATGCCCCCTACTGAGAATTGAACCCACAACTCGGGCATGTTCCGAGAAAGGAATCAAACTGGGACCTCTCCGTGCTCGGGAAAATGCTCAACCAACTGAGCAACACTGGCTAGGGTGAGGTCTGATGATTTAATAATCATGTTTGAACACAACAGTCAGTCCTTATGCCAAGAGCTCAGTGAGCTCTTTGAGGCCTCCACTTCGTACTGTGCCATCACAGAAATTGGTATCATTTGTTATTCTCTAGCTCAGCTCTTTCCTCTCGGCCCCTGAACTAGGGGCAGCCAGGGCCTAAAGGACCAGAGCATATGCAGATGCAGGCTCAGAGCTCCGGAGGTAGTCCCAGCTCCACTACTCCGGGCAGGGTCACTTTGGGGAGAAACTAACCTTCTCTGAATCTCAGTTTCTTCATCTGTAAAACAGACTGGTAATTGGAAATGACATTATCAATGTTATAGGCGGAACACAAATGCTGCACTTCCATTGGGAAAATCAAGACATCATAATGAAAACCCTGGTTATCAACCATGTGATTATTTGTACAGTCATGGGTAAGGAAAGCGTCTCTGAACCACAAAGAAAAAAAGGAGCCGTAGCCAGTTTGGCTCGGTGGATAGAGCGTCGGCCTGCGGACTGAAGGGTCCCGGGTTTGATTCCGGTCAAGGGCATGTACCTTGGTTGTGGGCACATCCCCAGTGGGGGGGTGTGCAGGAGGCGGCTGATCGATGTTTCTCTCTCATTGATGTTTCTGACTATCCCTCTCCCTCCCCCTCTCCGAAAAATCAATAACATATGTTTTTTAAAAAAAGATTAAAAGGAGGCTGTGAATGTAAAAATTAGTCTGGCACAGAGCTCAAGAGACGGAAGTAGGGGCTAATGCTTTCTCAAATGAAGCCATTGGTATTACATGTTTTCTTTCATTTTATTGTTTAGAGCTTTTATAAATCACACATACACACACACACACACACACACACAAGCCACTCCTTTAAAAAAAAATCAGTAAAAGACAGGCAGTTTGAGAAAGAAGACACATAAAGAGCTAATCAAAACATGGAAAAGTTCACAGTCACTATGAAAAATGAAACATACAACCTGACAGGTGTGGCTCAGTGGTTGAGCCTCGACCTATGAACCTGGAGGTCCCGTTCCATTTCCGGTCAGGGCGCATGCCTGGGTTTCGGGCTCGATCCCCAAGCAGGAGACAGGCAGGAGGCTGGCTGGTCGATGCTTCTCATCATTGATGTTTCCATCTCTCATTCCTCTCTCTGAAATCAATAAAAAACATTTTTTTTAAAAAAATGAAACATTACAAAAATGAGATAACATTGATATGATCATTATTTCTCAAAACGTGGGGAAGGAGAGAAGAGGAATTAGGTGTGTCTATTTGCTTAGGGAAAATCCTGGAAGGACACTGTCTCCAGAAAATTGACAGTGGTAATCTCGGGGAAGGGTAAGCGATTTCTTTCTTCAGGCTTTCTCTTCTGCATGTTTCATACTAAATGTTATTTCTGCAGTCGCTGAAAGCGTCGCGTTGCAATAAATCTAGCCCTGGCCGTGGTCGGCTTGGTTTGGAGCCCACCGGGAGGCGGGAGGTCGTTGCAGGGCCACGGCGGGGCCACTAGGTGGCAAGAACAAAGGCGAAGTGGGGACGCGTCCGGGTGTGGGCGTCGGGGAGGGGCCTGGGCTGCGTTTCAGGGCGGAGCCTGGACTGGCCGGCTCACTCCCATCAGGTGCCCAGCCGCGCGCTCTGGCTGAGGGATGGCTTGGCCGCGCGTGCGGCTGGTGGTGACTGCGGACGACTTTGGGTACTGCCCGCGGCGGGATGAGGGCATCGTGGAGGCCTTCCTGGCCGGAGCTGTGACCAGCGTGTCCCTGCTGGTCAACGGCGCGACGGCGGAGAGCGCGGCGGAACTGGCCCGCAGGTGAGTGACCCCCCGAGTCAGAATGGGATTTGGGCGCCGCCGCTCGGTGGCCGCCTGTGCTCCGGCTCGCGTTCCACCCTCAGGCACCGAATCCCCACGGGACTCCACGCCAACCTGTCCGAGGGCCGCCCCGTGGGCCCGGCCCGCCACGGCGCCTCGTCGCTGCTCAGCCCCGAAGGCTTCTTCCTGGGCAAGATGCGATTCCGGGAGGCGGTGGCAGCCAAAGATGTAGCTTTGTCCCAGGTGCGGAAGTGCGGCTGCAGGAGGAGGACATCCCCCAAGGCTCCTCCCAGAGGGTACCATGACGCCATCAGGGGCGGGACCGGGAGCGGGCTCTGGATGCTTGCCTGGTTCCAACTCTGGAGCATCTCCCCGAGGCACGGGGGTGGGGGGTGGGGGGTGGGTAGCTGGTCCTCATCGGTAGCTGCTCCCGGCTGTTTAAGGTGCCATAGTCCTCTCCTTCCAGGTGCGGGAAGAGCTGGAGGCGCAGCTGAGTCGCTTCCAGGAATTACTGGGCAGGAAACCCACCCACGTGGATGGGCACCAGCATGTGCACGTGCTCCCAGGTTGGTGGTGCCGGGCAGGAGGCGGGGTGCCCAGGTGCGGTGAGGGGTGCCCCTCCCTGACAGCGCCCCCCCCCCACGCCCGCAGGCGGGGGCTTGCAGAGGCGCTGCAGGCCCATGGGGTGCGCTTCACACGCCTGCCGCTGGAGCGAGGATTGGGCGACTGTACTTGGCTGGAGGCCCCCGCTCGCGCCTTCGCGTGTGCAGTGGAGCGCGATGCCCGGGCTGCTGTGGGCCCCTTCTCCCGCAGTGGCCTAAGGTGAGGACCCCCAAACTGCTGTGCCCTGTTCCCTACCTGGCTCAGGTCCCAGTGGGTCCAGCTGGCTAGCTGAGTACCTTCCTTTCTCATCTGCCCTTGGCCTAGCCCTGCCCATCACTGTCCTGCTCGTCTGTGCTCTGATGCCTGGGTATCCACAGGTGGACGGATGCCTTCGTGGGTCTGAGCACCTGTGGCCGGCACATGTCTGCTCATCGTGTGTCAGGAGCACTGGCTCGGGCCCTGGAAGGTACACACACAGGTCACCCCCTGACAGCGGAGCTGATGGCCCACCCAGGCTACCCCAGTGTGCCTCCCGCTGGAGGCTGCGGTGAGGGCCCCGACGCCTTTTCCTGCTCTTGGGAACGGCTGCATGAGCTGCGTGTCCTCACAGAGCCCACGCTGCAGACCCGGCTGGCCCAGGATGGCGTGCAGCTCTGTGCCCTCCATGACCTAGAGTCCAAGAGACCTGGTGAAGCCACTCTAGCAACCTTCCTGGAGTCCTCCCAACCATGACCCTGACAGCCAAGGACTAATGCCTTAGTGCTCAGGGACGTGGCAAGGTTTGAGCTTTGGCACAGCCCACAACCAAACCCAGAGGGGGTTCTGTGACTTCCCTGGCAGAATGATGCCACCTCTTTGCCCAGATCCTCATGCCTCAGTGTGATAGCCAGACCTTTGGCAAGCCCTTTGGCTGCAGGTGGGTCAGCCTGTGATATCTCAGCATGGGGCCTGCCAAACATTTTCTGCTCTTCACATTTCTACGTAAGCATCGTCTTTGTTTAGGCGTAGTGGGGAGAGACCACTATATTAATAAAATAATGTGTCTTGTAAAAATTGAATGGTTTATAAACTGTGCCCAGAAAACTGTTACACAGGGGCAGGCAAAAGCAACTCCCAGGGCCCAGATCCGGTCACTATTCCAGAAAAGACATATAAAACAAGTTTCACACTCATTTTGTTCATGCTTAGCTTTTGTTTTCTTTTGGGAGGTGTGAGAGGAGAAGAATGTCTCACCTGGATACCTTTTAGGAGGTATATTATAATCTCAATTTTTATTGAGAAAGAAGTCACCTGCCAGTGTAGCTCAGTGGTTGAGCATCAAACTATGAACCAGGAGTCACAATTCTATTCCAGGTCAGGGCATATGCCCCGGTGTGGGCTCGATCCCCAGTGGGGGGCTGAATTCAGCAGGCAGCTGATCAATGATTCTCTCATTGATGTTTCTCTCTGTGTGTCCCTTCCTCTCTAAAATCAATTAAAAGGAAGACTAGAGATTATTTTAAAAAAAAAAAGTTTTCCAAAAAACACTTCTAAGCACCCAGATTAGCCATTAACAAGTACTGCCCAGCCCAGGCACTATGCTGAAGTCCCAACTTCAGCTCCAGTCCTCAGGTTGGTGACATTCCTCCACGTTGCATGAGGGAAGCCAATTTGGTGCTGGGGCCGGAAGAACTCAGACCAACTCAGGCTTTGCCTTCTTCTGCGTCAGGTGGCTGCCCTGCAGGGCGGGGCACTGAGGTGCTGCCAAGTAACAAGAGCAGGGTGAGGCCACCAGTCTATGGACTTGGCCTTGAGGAAGTCCTGAGGCCCTTGCCAGAGGAACCTTGGAGCTAGAGGGTGGCAGAAGTCAGGCTGCTGTGGGCACAGGAGAGAGTAAGGCCCATATTTTGAATTAGACCAGTGATGGTGAACCTTTTGAGCTTGGCATGTCAGCATTTTGAAAAACCCTAACTTAACTCTGGTGTGGTGTCACATATAGAAATTTTTTGATATTTGCAACCATAGTAAAACAAAGACTTATATTTTTGACATTTATTTTATATATTTAAATGCCATTTAACAAAGAAAAGTCAACCAAAAAAATGAGTTCGCATGTCACCTCTGACATGCGTGTCATAGGTTCGCCATCACTGAATTAGACCAAAGGAAGGGCCTGGCTAGTGTGACTCGGTTGGTTGGAGTGTCATCCTGTGCATCGAAAGGTCTTGGATTTGATTCCTGGTCAGGGCACATACCCAGGTTTCAGGTTCGATCCCAGGTCCGGATGCATTCGGGAGGCAACTGATCCATGTTTCTCTCACACCAATGTTTTTCTCTCTTACCCTCTCCCCTCCTCTCTAAAATCAATTAAAACAACAACCCAACAACAATGAAGGCAAGAAAATGTTAATTCCAGAGTTCAGGAAGTGGAGAGGGTCTTGCAGGCCTCTGGCTTTGGGGAAGGGGGAACTGTGGGTGCATCTGGGCTCAGAGAGACCAGTAATGGAGCTAGACTGTGTAAGAACACAGGCCATGTGCCCTTGGCTGTCACAGATGCCTAGTCTCTTCCTCTGTAAAAATTGGAATAATGGTGCCCATGGGGTTGTCCTGAGGTTCAAAGGGAATAAAGTGCTGGGACATGGCAGAGAACCCCAGCCAATGATCAAAGGAAAGGACTGCTTCCTGCTTCCTGGTAAAATAAATGCCAGGTAAAATGTTCGCTCCCAGAAACATGCAGGCCTGCTCTCAGCTGGTGTCATTACAGGCAAGGAACTAAGCTGATAGAAAATAGTGTCAGATGTCCTGGCTTAGCAGAGCATCGCCCCAATGTGCCAAGGTTGTGAGTTTGATCCCCAGCCAGGGCACATACAAGAAACAACCAATATGTCCACAAATAAGTGAAATAACAAATCAAGATTTCTCCTTCTCTCTCCCTTCTTCTCTAAAAACATCAAATTAAAAAAATAAGCCTTAGCCGGCTGTTCAGTGGGTAGAGCACTGGCCCTCAGACTGAAGGCTTTTGAGTTCCATTCTGGTCAAGTCACTTACTGGATCCCTGGCCCCTGGTCAGGGTGCACGTGGGAGGCAACCAATTGATGGTCTCTCTCACATCGATATTTCTGTCTCTACTCCTTCCTCTCTCTAAAAATCAATGGAGCCTGGCTGGCATGGCTCAGTGGTTGAGCATCGACCTATGAACCATGAGGTCACAGTTTGACTCAGTTTGATTCTGAGTCAGGGCACATGCCCGGGTTGTTGGCTTGATCTCCAGTGTGGGGCATGTAGGAGGCAGCCGATCAACGATTTTCTAATCATTGATGTTTCTCTCTCTCTGAAAGCAGTAAAAACAAATTTTTAACACAATCAATGGAAAAAATATCCCCAGGCGAGGATTAACATAAATAAATGGTCATGGCCCTGGGCTGAATCAATGCCTCAGCTGCCCACTGTCCTGGAGGCTCAGGAGGTTTCTGGGGGTAACCCCTCAAGGAAATGATCTAAGGACTCCCTCAGGTACACACCCATTAATTCCATGACCTCAATCAGGATAGCCAGTTTGCTCGCTCTAGCGGGCTTGGCTCAGCACCTAGAGCATGGTCCCTCGGACTGAGGGGTCCTGGGTTTGATGCTGGTCAAGGACACGGACCTCAGTTGCAGGCTTGATCCTGGCCCTGGTCAGGGAGGAGGCAATCACTGTTTCTCCCCCCCCCCCTCCCCGCCCTTCTACTCTAAAAATCAGTGGGGGGAAAAGATCCTCGGGTGAGGATTAACAACAAAAGATAGCCAGTTTGGCCCTGGCTGGTTTGGCTCAGTGGATAAGAGTGTTGGCCTGCGGACAGACGGGTCCCAGGTTCAATTCCAGTTAAGGGCACATGCTTGGGTGCAGGCTTGATCCCCAGTGTGGGGCATGCAGGAGGCAGACGATCATTGATGTTTCTCTCTCTCCCCACTGCTCCCTTCCTCTCTGAAATCAATAAAAAAATAAATAAATAAAAAGCCAGTTTGCTCTTCTGCTGAATGTGGGTATCACTCTTTAGGGGCTGATCTGACTGAAGTGATACATAGAGGTGCTGTCTGCTCCCCAGACAGCCAAGGGAGCCCCAATACTCTGGACTCTTCAGCTTTTTCTGTGCCTCTTTTGGAGGCTGGGTCATGGGAAAATAGGAGCAGGCAAAAGCTTCAGGAGACCAGAGGCCCTACGACCTGGGCACCAGCCACCCCTCCCACACCACTGAGTGCAGGCCCACCGCCAGTAAGGAAGAAACCCACACAACCAAACCAGTGTTGGAGAGCATTTTTATTAAGGGCAGCAGAACGGGATCGCAGCATCTTTAGAAAGCCTATTCTCTGCCATGGTGGGCAGGGGCAGGAAGGAGGGGGAGGACCTGGCCCACTTTGGTTCAGTTCAGGCGGGTGTGAATTCCTGAGTGGGCTCGGGACAGTGGGTGACAGCTCTCCCCTCCCCCAGAGGACCCAGCTTATTTGATTTCAGAGCTGCCAGGGCACCAGCGTGCTCAAAGCCTGCTCTGAAGGCTCAGCTACCACCCGGAACTGCTGCAGGCTGGATGGAGCAAGCCACCCAGGTATGAGGGAAGGACCCCCCATGGCCTCATTTTCCCAGGGCCAGGCCTCTCCTGACTGGACAAACCAAGGGGTGCAATGCCAGGGCTAAGAGTCCCCTGAGGTGCTGCCGGCATTGACAAAAGGTACCTCCTGTGGTGAACAGAGAAGTGAAGGACAACAGGCAGGCAGAACTATGCTGGTAGAAACACGAAGCAATGGGATGGTTCCAAGAATGGCAATAATTTTGGATTCAGAGAAGCAACGATGGTGGCTTACTTGGCTAGCTTCCGACAGAATTTGGCATTTTATTACAAATCTGTATGTAAGTGAAATAACGTCCATCATTACCTTTCTGCCAATGAAGAGACAGATGTGGAAATGCTGGCCCAGCTCCCCTGAGCAGGCAGGAGTCTCCAGAGCCTGCCCCTTGAGTATCTTGGACTAAAGCAGCTGAATCAATGACACACTGCAGGGACCACGTGCCCGGACAACTAAACGACATTAACCTGCACATCATCCCAGTTCTGTGCAGTAAGACCAAGCTGTCTTAGAGGTTATAGCCCTGGAAGGATCTCGTTTTAAAACTAAAATGAGCAGTTTCTTTAAGTCATTTCTCCACAGAATCTAATACCCTGGAGAGTCAGGAAGGGAAGCTGCCAGTGGCCGAAGCGGAGTTGGTGACACATGGCATTTGGACCAGCACCTTCCTCTGGGTGTCAGTGACATGTTTGCTCTACTATTTCAGGGACAGTCCCACTTGCTTTGAAAAAGACATTAACATTCAAATCCTTACAAGTTCATCTGAGGATAAATTCTAAGGTCAATTTTTATTTCTACAAAAAAAAGGCAGTCAAAACAATATAAAACACATGTAGAGGGTATTACTCAGTGGGCTTCAAGTGGAGCTTGACTCTGCAAAGGCTGTGAGTCCGGAGGGAGGGAAGGCCGTCTTGTTCCTGGGCTGGCCTGGCCGGCTGCTTCAAAGGGAGAGGCCAGGAGAGCATCGGTGACCCCGGACTGGTTCTGGCTCTAGCTGAGTCTTGCCAATTCCAACCCTGCAAAGGGTCAAACTGCTGAAGGAGGGCTGAGGCGGGGCTGCTGCACTGAGGAGGTGGAGATCGGCTTGGTGGCACATTCGGATGGAGCTTGCTGACTGGTGGGCGTGGAATTTCAAATGGACATTCTGGCTTTAGCGTTGTCTGTAAAGGCCAGCACATCTTCTAAAACGGCTGCAGGGAGGAGCGTAAACCTTTGACCCCAGGAGCCTCTCTGATGAGAAATTCCTCACACAAGTGCAGTGTCCTCTGGCTGGCAGGCCCTCCCTGGGTGGCCACAGACCTGATACTGCAGGGTCTTCCCAGGCAGGCCAGGCCAGCTAGTGTTCAGTCACACACACAGACATCAGGGTTGCCATTTAATCAGTGTTATGATGATAACATTGGCAAGATTTTTACATAAGAAGTGGGCCTCCTTTTCATAGTTATTTTTGGGGGGGATGGTGGTTTGCTTACTTTAAAAAAATTGTTCTTAAAGTATGTTACAAATTGGAATCAGGAGAACTTAAATGAACTCCCACACGCACTGCAACATGGGAGAAGAGAAGTCACCAGACCAGACAGAGCTGTCTCTTCTCCTTGCAGAGGTGGGGCCTGGGTCTGGCAAAGTGAATGAATGAAAAAGAAACTGAATGCAAGAGAGTGGTGCTGAAAGGGCATGGGAAGAAAGGGAACCACAACCTTTTATTTTAAACCTTAAGGTCTAAATGTAAATGGAAGATTTTGGATAAATTTGGACAAGAAAAGAAACACCATTCTTTTAGAGTAGACTGAAGCAGTGATTTTTAAAACAAAGAAAGCAGAACTAGAACATCTTAAATTTTTAATCCTTTCTTTACAGGTTACCTAAGACCACTTTTGATTAAGAAAACTGTAGAAAGTTAGTAACTGCCACAAGCAAACGCCAGGTGGTGGCCTGTGTCAATTTTCCACAGAGTCCTGCTTTGCGGGGTGTCTGAATGCACTGCTCGGGGTCTCTGCTCACACTTGCTGGAATCAATCGTGGCAGATTTTAGTCCACAGGTCGCTTTTCCCCATATTTCTTTGTAAACTCTTCAGCATTCTTACAGAATTTTTTACGGTCCTTAGAGTATTCTTCAGCTAGGTCAGCCCGAAGGGGGTGCTCAGGCTGGGGGTCATTCACCAGTGCTATGAGAGACTGGATTACTGCCAAGAAAAGGAGAAGGCATTGCTGGTTACAATAGTCTCAGAAAGGGCCCAGGCAAGATATGCAACTCTGACTCTAATACTGATTTATATCTATGTGCTTCTAAGGCAAAGCGGCCTCTGATTTATCCACAATTCTAACCACAAGCACTTAACTTTCCTCTGTAGTGAGGATAAAGTGATGGACGACAGTCAACAGTGGATAACTGTTCAGAGTGATGCCGCTGCTGCCGCCTCCTCTTCCTCTGAATGTCCCAGCCCCTAGTCTCTCTCATGTGTGCATGCGTGAAGCTTCTCCGGAGCAGAGACTGGGTGATGTGTTCCAGAACTGCACTCAGTTTAGGGTAGTTTCAATGAGTGAGTATGAGAATGAAGGGTGCAAGACCGGCATGCAGCATGTAAGTGCATAATGAGTCCACCCTGGAAGACCCCGAAGAGCTTTTAAACCAGCTGAGAAAGGGTCATTGGACCACCCTGTCTAACCACTAGGGCAGTGATGGCGAACCTTTTGAACTCGGCGTGTCAGCATTTTGAAAAACCCTAACTTAACTCTGGTGCCGAGTCACATATAGAAATTTTTTGATATTTGCAACCGTAGTAAAACAAAGACTTATATTTTTGATATTTATTTTATATATTTAAATGCCATTTAACAAAGAAAAATCAACCAAAAAAATGAGTTCGCACGTCACCTCTGACACGCGTGTCATAGGTTCGCCATCACTGCACTAGGGGTTAAAACCACTGGGAGGCTAACCCCCAGTAGAATTACACTGTCTATTTCAGAAGCAGAAGTCACATGGATGGGCTTGGGTGGGTTCTACAATGCTCCCCCCCAAAGCAGTAAATCCTAGATGTGCTGGAAGGCAAGTCCTGAGCGAGGAAGATAATGGTAGCATGCCTGGGGCAGGGGCAGGCGAAGGCATGGGCTCAGCTTTCTTTCTCCTTTGCAGCACTTCTACGTTTTGCCCAGCTGTGTTTCCAGTTTACATACTCTAAGCTTGAATCAATCTTCTAAGCAAAGCCTCTTCATTCCTTTTAAGTTCGATAGCATAAATAGGTAGCTTCTAGTCTTTTGTTCATAATCAGAAATTGTTTCCTAGCAGAATGGCTGCTTCATTAGCATTCTGGGAACCCCACAGGAGTAAATGCTTTGGGGGGGATGTGGGGGAGCACTGATGAGTTTCCCTGCCCACTCTCTGTTATGGATACTCAGGCTCTTGGTTTCTTACTATGATTATACCTTAATATCCAATGCATTAGTATAAAATCATTTGGTAATTATTAAGACATGATTTTCAAAAGATACTCACTCTGCAGTTTGCTATTTTCCCAAGAACTTGCTTTTACTTTTTGATCGAGTCTAAATATTTTCAAATTTATTTAGTAGTTCTGATGAGTATTTCATTCTTTCTGTTTCCTTTGGGTGCATTTCTGGCTCCTCAGCTAAACTATAATAAACGCAGTTTAGCTTAGCTTGTTTTGATGGTGAGAACACTGATATCTATGACTGTTTGTCAAACTACAACTATGGCCCTATCCCATTATTTTTTTATATATGGAACAGCAGGCTCATTTTACTTTATAAATGTCTGGCTCTGGTTTCTTGATCTCTTTCTTGAGCCAGGTGCTTCCCAGAAGCACTTTTTTCTTCCAAAAGAAAGACTTTAAAAACAATCAAAATTTACCTCCTATTCTCTCACTGTAGAGGTAGGGCGAAAGTAAGTTTACAGCTGAGTACACAAAAGTTTATTCTTGTATTATTATGTATTAATTACTGTATTATTTTCCATATGAACAACTGTAAACCTACTTTTGCCCCATCCTATATATGATCAGAGGGTAAAGCCTATGAAATCTCATTTTTGTTCTTATTGGCAGTTTTCTTGTATTAGAGGATGTTAACACTATAATTTCTTCCTTTTTATGGATATCTAGGGTGCTTCATTCTCACAGAGTAAATTGTGAATGGTACCTTCCATAGAATGCTTTATAAAAATGTTAACTAATATCCTCTTTGTTATATTTCTTGAGTCCTTTTTTATAACTTTATCTACTTGATTTGTTATAATAGTGTTTGGGGGGTTGAAACTTTCATTTTAAATTGTTTTAATTTTCTCCATACAAATTTTGCTTTGGTTAATTCTCATCCAAGGAAAGGGTGGGGTGATGTGAGAGAGACACATCGACTGGCTGCCTCCCACACACCCTGCCCCCTGACCGGGACCAAGATCAAACCTGCAACCCAGGTTCGTACCCCAGTCCAGGAATCCAGACCCACCAGTGGACAGGCCAATGCTCTAACCACTGCGCACACCAGCCAGGGCTCCATATAATTTTGTTATGTTGTTTGATACACACAGACTCAATATTATGCTGGCTTTGTTACTGGCTGTATTTTATATGGTAAATCTCATTAAAGTACTCAACTAAGCTCCTGCTCTGCCACTAAGATATCTACCAGAATCAGGCAGGTGGCTGAACAAAACTTTATTTTCACATTTCCTGGTATCACTGCCAACTCCTACCAGCTTCCTGTTTGATATAATTTTGCCTTGTTTCTTGACGTTTCTCATGCTATTTGTGCTCAATTTTTAATGCTTCCTTTCTTTTAAAAATTTGAGATATAATTCACATATTAAAAAACAAACTTCTTTTGAAAGTATACAAGACAGGTGGCTCAGTTGGTTGGAGCGTTGTCCCACACACCAACAAGGTTGCGGGTTTGATCCTCAGTTGGGGTGTGTATGGGAGACAACTGATTGATGTTTCTCTCTCAAAAATCAATAACTATATCCTTGGGTAAGGATTAAAAGTATACAATTCAGTTGTTTTTAGTATATTAAAAAAATTATCTGGACACTACCATTCAACTCCAGAATATTTTCATTACCCCAAAACAGGGATAATACTGACACAGCCCTCTTGGGCAGCCAGCAACTATATGAGGTGCAAAACACTTACTTATGTTCATCTCCTGCAATCCTCCCTACTCCTGGATGTGTCACAACATGTCGTCTCCTATACAGTCCACCTGTAGACCCCTCACAACCCCAGTTCTCAATAAGGAAGAGATGTGTAATTCTCTGTGACCTAGCAATCTGAGGTGCAGGGTCTGCCTGGGTAGCCTGGCCTGGAAGGACTTCCCCTTCTCGGACATGTTGTTTAATACACACAACTTGGCAAGGGCTCTGGGAGTTGCATGAGTGGCTGACAAGGCATTCCTAAGCAAGTGCAGCTATAGCCTTCCAACACAGAGCTTGGAATTTGTCTAATATATCTATATCTGTATCTGTATCTGTATCTGTATCTGTATCTGTATCTGTATCTATATCTATCTATCAGTCTGTATCTGTATCTGTATCTGTATCTATCTATCATGCATCTGCACTTAAGAATAACTTTGTTGGCCCTAGCACATGCCCACATTGTGGGCTTGATCCCTAGTGGGGGGAGTGAAGGAGGCAGCCAATCAATGGTTCTCTCTCATTACTGATGTTTCTATCTCTCTCTCCCTCTCCATTCCTCTCTGAAATCAATAAAAATATATTTTAAAAAATAATAACTTTGTCGGCCCTGGCTGGGTAGCTCAGTTGGTTAGAGCATCGTACTGATACACCAAGGTTGTGGATTCAATCTCTGGTCAGGGCACAAAATCAACCAATGAATGCATGAATAAGTGAAACAACAAATCGATGTTTCTCTCTCTCTCTCAAATATACTGTTTTAAAAAAATAACTGTCAAGCTTTTATAAACATCAAAATGACCAAATGCCAAATCCACTGGAGATCTTTCTATTCTGACTCAGCATTTAGTACCCACTCCTTTCTACTACTCAGCTGTGTTGAGCCTGAGGCTGAACTTTCCATATGAAAGGCTTTCAACTCCATTTTTCAGGGGTTTTACTGAAAAATGACTATATCATTCACTGAAAAACTACCTGCAGTCTAGAAAATGCCAG
This sequence comes from Myotis davidii, assembly GCF_000327345.1. Taxonomy (NCBI): domain Eukaryota; kingdom Metazoa; phylum Chordata; class Mammalia; order Chiroptera; family Vespertilionidae; genus Myotis; species Myotis davidii. The sequence goes on along the minus strand of NW_006294609.1, from coordinate 1,420,391 downwards.
CCTTACCTACTCTCTTTAATCTAAAAAGACCTTATAGTGATTGGCTGGTTACTTATAAGAAAATATAAAATTAGGACTTCAAAAGAAAGTTCTGGAGCTAGGAAATAAAAACCAGACATGGCCACACAAAATCTAGTAACTTTCAGGGGACAAGAGGGAGGCCAACAGTAATACTGAATTAAGCACTCTCCCACCCCCAGGGGTATGTATGCTTACACAGAGATACTCAGAACATGGACACAAATGGCCACATCCAATTCCAGGGAGTTCCAGGCCTGCTAAAGCCAATTATGTGCTTTCATCTGGGCACACAGCCCTCGGGTCTAACTATATCCGCCACCCCCACACCACCCACTCTGAGCCACTGGCTTTCTGCTGCTGCTGCCTACCAGGTGGCTTTGGCTCGTACCCTTCTTTTAGTCTAGAAGGCCCTCTATAACCTCCCATCATCCTTCATGTCTGAGTACGCTTGCTAACTGCTGTGTGAAGCCACTTTAAACACCACTCCACCTTCCTGCGAGGCAGCCCCACAATCCTTCATGAACCTCCCAGGAACAGTGCCTACATCCCTCCCTGCACTGGCACCAAGTACTGGGCTGGTCTGTCTACATGTGCCCTCACTGGGATGCAAGCACAGGAAGGGCCTCCTCAAACACCTGCCACCAACTGTAGGTCAACATGCCCACAGGACTGGTGGGACCTCAGTTGCACTTGTGTGTGCATGGGAGTTTGTAAGTGAGCTTTCTCTGGAATGTGTGTGACATGGCATTAGAAGGCACCGTGGAGCCCGTCCCAGCAGCAGCCCCAGAAGAGCACCATCAGAAGACATAGGAGCATGCTTTACCTTGGTCGGTTTTCGTTGCTGGCTTCCAGTTTTCAGCACTAATTACTGGCAGACAGACCTGTCCCTTTTCATCGATGTTGGGGTGATAGATCTTTGTTTTAAATGTAATCTTCGGTGGTTTGAATGGGTATTCTGCTGGAAAGTTGATTTCGATTCTGAAGGCCCCCTTATCATATGGAGGGTTGTCCTGCGGAGAAAGAGATCAAGATGAACACACCATGGTAAACGAATCTGCCGCTAGGACAGGAATGTTCCGTTAACTTGAAATTAATTTATTTCAAGTGGCATATCAACTGAAGCTTTACCACCGTTAGGGAAACCATTAATCAATCAGTATTTCTAGAGCAAGATGTCTGCTAAGCTGTGAAAAGGCCTGAGATTGACATTCTGCCTTATTTTCTTTAAAAAGACTTGCTGAAACCGGTTTGGCTCAGTGGATAGAGCGTCGGCCTGCGGACTGAATCTCTCTCATCGATGTTTCTAACTCTCTATTTCTCTCCCTTCCTCTCTGTAAAAAATCAATAAAATATATTAAAAAATAAAAATAAAAAGACTATGTAAGAGTCATTTTAGCTTTGCAGCAAGCAAAACTGCCCTGGCCTGCACATACACAGCTTCCTCACAATCAACATCTTGCAATAATATGGTATATTTGTTACCATTGGTCAACCCACAGTGACATATCATTATCACCTAGACTCCGTATTTTATTTTTTAAAATGTATTTTTATTCATTTCAGCGAGGGAAGGAGAGGGAGAGAGACAGAAACATCAATGAAGAGAGTGAATCGTTGATCGGCTGCCTCTTGCACACCACCCACTGGGGATCGAACCGCAACCTCCTTCCTGGTTCATGTCGACGCTAACCATTGAGCACATCGGCTGGGCTCTCTCTACTGTTTTCAACAATTTGCATTGTAGGACTTTTCATAGCACAGTCAACAAATATTCTAACATGAATGAATTTCATCATATTCCCCTTGAAAAGAAATATTAGTGGAAATAAGTATTTCTAGAACTGGTTTACCAATCTATTATTACTACTCTCTGAATTATATCTAAATTTAAAATTACAATCTCCATGAATTGAATTCAACAAGGAACTTTACCTCTCACAGCTTAATTCACTTTCCCCTCAAGAACAGAAGTAACCTTACTGTTATTTTTCATAAAAATATACCATCTACGCCAAAAAAGTAGTATTAAACCCCCCACTGCCCAGGATAATGACTGTCAGCCCCCTGCTACATGGTCCTAGTATGTTCTCTATGCATATACAGTACACACAAAGGCTTTTCATTCTAGATATCTATATATATTATGCATATCTATACTAATAAAAGGGCAATATGCTAATTAGGGCAGACATCTTCCAGATGTCCATCCGGACAATGCCACAGCGGCTACAAGGCCTGCGGCTCACGGTAGCTATGAGCCCCGGTGGCTGCAAGGCCCAGGAGCGGGCCTAAGCCATCAATAGGACATCCCCTGAGGGCTCCTGGACTATGAGAGGGGGCAGGCTGAGCCGAGGGATCCCCCCTCCAGTGCATGAATTTTCATGCACCAGGCCTCTAGTCCTATATAATAAAAGGGTAATATGCAAATCAACCAAACGGCAGAACCACCGGTCACTATGACGTGCACTGACCACCAGGGGGGCAGACGCTCAAACGAAGGAGCTGCCCACAGCCCGTAGCCCCTGACTGTCCAAGGAGGAATGGGAAACTGGGGGTGGGTGGTGGTTGACGCAGGCGGCACCAGATCAAGGCCCCTGCCCCGCCAGTTGCACCACACACAGAGAGCGACCAGCATCGAGGGACAGACCAGTGAATGGGCAGGAAAGGCCAACCTCCCAGTCCCTCTCCCTGGGCAGCAGGCTCCAATCACCCGATGGTGAATGGGGAACTGGGGGTGGGTGGTGGCGGGGAGCGGGGCGGGCTGCCGGCTACCGGGGAAGATGGCCCTGATTGCAGGCCAGGCCTAGAGACTGTACCCGTGCACGAAGTTTGTGCACTGGGCCTCTAGTGTAGTTATAAAACTCAACCTATACTGTCTATATTCTTTCATAACTTTGCTCATGCTGCTATCCATTGTCTTTCAGTCTGCAAGGCAGATGTCCTCCGCTTCTTAAGTCATACTGCCTAGTGGCATTTGTTCACAAAGCCTGTGCCTGGCTTATTTAAGCTCAGTAGCTTCCACCAACATGAAGGCATAATCCCAGTACCCTAAGGTTGGCAGCAAAATTACTTTTATGTGTGGCCCTGTGCCTTGTTTCGCCTCAACCATTACAGCTACAGAAAGAGAGAAGCTACTACAGAAGAATCAGCAGAGGAGAGCAGGAAACATGGGCCAGTGTTGGGCCCAAGGGAGGAGGGACATTGCTCCACCTTAAGGCCAGAAAGGCAATACAGAAGGAAGAAGGAAGCAATCTGGTGGGTGAGAATTTCTGGTGCAATGGGCTACACAAATAGGAAAGAACACAGAAAGGAAGATGAGAGACTGAATTACAAGTGTAGCTACAAAAGGTGAAGGAAGGAAACCAAAGCCTCAAATGCACTCCTGGAGGCAGGGCTAACATTGAGGGAAATCTTCCTTCTTCCTTGACCAAAAAAGAACCTCTAACAATGAAGGAGCTTTTATATTGTGCCCGGGACTGTACCAAGTGCTTTTTGTCAAGACCACCACACCAATTACCAGAGCCAAAGAAAGAAGGTGGGGGGTGCGACCAAAACTGCCTCATAGATATCCAAATATCTGACTAGCTTCAGCAAGTTTTTAGGTTTTGTTACAAGTGGGGGGGAAAGTTTTTTAATTGAGGTGAAATTCACAAACCTCTGCATGATAATAAAGTCATCAACACAAGTGTTTATGTTATTCTTTTGAACATGTCCAAGAATGTCGGCTCTCAGAATAATGGCTTAATATACCTGAAACACAATGATCCTAGCACCTAGAACAGTATTATATAGAAAGCATTACCTCTACATCTCTGTATCCCAAGTCACCAGTCACAAGCTAACAGCCGCTAATAAAGTAGGAGGTATGAGAGCCTCATCACCAATCTAGGAGGTAGGGATTCAGTTCCAGGACATTCACATAAAACAATTTCTTGTTAGGAAAGAAAAATTGATCTTACTGCTTTTAAAAATCAAAGCTTAAATAAATATATAAATACACCCTGGCCGGTGTGGCTCAGTTGGTTGGAGCATCATTCCATACATCAAAAGGTAGTGGATTTGATTCCTGGTTAGGGCACATACCCAGTTTGCGGGTTCCATCCCCGATGCAGGAGGCAACCAGTCGATGTTTCTCTCTCACATCCACCTCACATCCATGTTTCTGTCTCTCTCACTCCCCACCTTCCTCTTTCTGAAATCAATTTTTTTTAAAAAAAAGCTAATTATAACTGAATAATTTAAAAAATAACCCAATTTAAAAATGGGCAAAGTACTTGCATACACATTCCTCCAAAAGAGACATAAATGGCCAATAAGCACATGAAAAGATGTACATCACCTTAGCCATCAGGGAAATCAAAACCACAATGAGAAACCACTCTACACCTACTAGGATGGCTGTAATCAAAAAGACTGACAACATCAACTGTCAGCAAGTATGTGCAGAAAGTGGACTCCTCTTACGCTGCTAGTAAGAATGTAAATGGTGGACAGTCTAGCAATTCCATAGCCACTATGGACATAGTCTAGCAATTCCTCAAATGAATAAACATAAGGTCACTATATGACCCAGCAACCCCACCATATGACCCAGTAAATTACCCAAAAGAAATGAAAACATGTCCACATAAAAACGTGTACATTGCCCTCACCGGTTTGGCTCAGTGAATAGAGTGTCAGCCTGCAGACCGAAGGGTCCCAGGTTCGATTCTGGTCAAGGGCACATGCCTGGGTTGTGGGTTCGATCCCCAGAAGGGGGCATGCAGGAGGCAGCCAATCAGTGATTCTATTTCATCATTGATGTTTCTCTCTCTCTCAAATCAATAAAAATATTTTTTAAAAACCACATGTACATGAAAGTTAATAGCAACATTATTCATAATATCCAAAAAGTGGGAACAATCCAAATATCCATCAACTGGTGAGTGAATAAGAAAACCTAATGCCCAAGGTGATGGCATTAGGAGGTGGGGGCCTTTGGCTAGTGATTAGGTCATTAAGACAGAGCCTCATGAATGGGATTAGTGCCACAGAGAGCTAGGATAGAAGAAGTCTGTGACCAAGAGGGCTCTCATATGACTGTGCCCTGACTCAGACTTCCGGGCTCCAGAAATGTGAGAAATACATGTCTGTTGTTTGGTAACCAGTCTAGTATTTTGTAATATAGCAGCCTGAATGAGACTAAGACACAAATCAAATGGAGAACTTTTGCATCAAAATGGCAACAATTTCTTTCTGTATGTCCGTTTCATAGGCTCTTTGTTACATATTGACAGTTTTCCAGAGAACAGGAAAGGTTTTAATAAGAGACTAGGCACTTCACACATGCACTTACTGAACTTCTATTTATTTATTTTTTTAAATATATTTTATTGATTTTTTTTTACAGAGAGGAAGGGAGAGGGATAGTAAAAAATATTGATGAGAGAGAAACATCGATCAGCTGCCTTCTGCACACCCTAACTGGGGA
>NW_006294609.1:1412473-1414768 GCF_000327345.1 Myotis davidii | reverse complement strand
CCAGGTTATAAAGTGATTATTTATATAGGGACATTTAAATAGTTTGTATATCATGGGCATGAGAAAATATGTTTCTCATGCTTCTAATTAAACCTAAAGAGGAAAACAGCTTCAATTGTTTAAAAAAAAGAGTAGTCATTTTCTTTTCTTTCTTTAAAAATATTTTATTGATTTTTTACAGAGAGGAAGGGATGAGAGAGAAACATTGATCAGTTGCTTCCTGCACACCTCCTTCTGGGGATGTGGCCGAAGCCAAGGTACATGCCCTTGACTGGAATCGAACCTGGGACCTTTCTGCAGGCTGACACTCTATCCACTGAGCCAAACCGGTCAGGGCTTTATTGAACTTTTGAAACAACTAGAGGTACGGATAGTAGGACAAACTGCTTAACTTGTCCAAGATCAACCCAGCCAGGGGCAGGGCTAGATTCTCACCTAGGTCAACTGGACCCCACAACCTAGAAGGTGAAGTCAGTGCCACTCAGAACCCCCTTAAAAAATACCCAGCAATTTTGCCTAGCCAGTGTAGTTCAGTGGTTGAGCATCGACCCATGAACCAGGTGGTCACTGGTTCAATTCCTGGTCAAGGCATATGTCTAGGCTGCAGGCTTCTCTCTCATCAATGTTTCTCTCTCTCTCTCTCTCTCCCTCCCTCCCTCCCTCCCTCTTTCTCTCCCTCCCTCCCTCTCTCTCTCTCACCACCTTCTCTCTGAAATAACACACGCGCACGCGCACATACACACATATTTTTTAATATATTTTTACTGATTTCAGAGAGGAAGGGAGAGAAAAACATCAATGATGAGAGAGAATCCTTGATCGGCCACCTCCTGCACACCCCTCACTGGGGATGAAGCCCAAAACCTGGGCATCTGCCCTTGACTGGGATCAAACCGAGGATCCCTTCAGGCCGATACTCTATCCATTAAGCCAAACTGGCTAGGGCAATAAAAACGTATTTTTTTTAAAATGCCTAGAACTTCCACGACAGCCAAGGATACATATAGGAACTTGTGCAGACAGTGCCCATAGGAACATAAATTGGCACAGTCTTTCTGGAAAATAAGTTGATAATATATACAAATGCTCCTCAACTTATAGTGGGTTACCTTCTTTTTTCCAGACTGACTGGGCTATATATAATGTGTTACCTTTTTTTAAAAAAATAAATTTTTATTTTTTATTTCAGAGAGGAATGAAGAGGGAGAGAAACACCAATGATGACAGAGAATCATTGATCGGCTGCCTCTTGCACGCCCCCTACTGGGGATCAAACCTGCAACCCGAGCATGTGCCCTTGACTGGAACCGAACCCAGAACCTTTTAGTCTGCAGGCCAACGCGCTATCCACTGAGCAAAACGGGCCAGGGCATGTGTTTACTAGTAATACACCATCACAATTTGAAAATATTGTAAATTGAAAATGTGTTTAACCTACAGAACATCCCACCTTTGCCTACATTTCTACTGCATGCATGTTACTTTTGCACCATTGTAAAGTTGAAAAAACTGTAAACTTATCCGGAGTGGGGTGGCTCAGTGGTAATCTTAAATCAGGGACTGTCTGTACAGCCCTACAGATGGCCCCTTCCTTATATATAAACCTGACCCTAATGAAATATATAATATAGGATATTATATAATTCTTAAGATCAGAATCTAAAAGAAAAAAGATACACCGTGTTTCCCACATTAGTTTTAAAATGGAAAAACATTAATAATCTAAATGGCCAATATGAAAAGAATCTACACTAATAAAAGAGGAAGATGGTAATTGGCGTCCGACCACTACCCTTTTCATTGGCTAATCAGCGAGATATGCAAATTAACTGTCAGCCAAGATGGCGGCAGGCAGCCAGGCAGCTTGAAACTAACATGAGGCTTGCTTGCCTCAGTGACTGCCGACTCCAACGTTCCCTGCCTGCTGCTGTAGGCCTCTGAGCCGGCAGTTTCAAACATAGTAACATATAGAAGCTAAAAAAAAAAACCCAGAAACCAGCTTTCAGAGAGCTGGGATCTCAGAGCTGGAGTTGATACAGAGTTTCGATTAGAACCGAAACAAACCAGATACCTGCTTTCAGGAGCGGAGGCCTAAGAGCTGGAGCCTCAGAGCTAAAGCTGGCCCAGAATAAAAAAGAAAAAGAAAAAAAGAAGCAGTTGGGAGCTTCAGTGGGCCTGAAAACAGCCCTCAGCCCCTCACCCAGACTGGCCAGGCACCCCAGTGGGGACCGCCACCCTGAAGGGTGTGTGACCAGCTGTAAACAGCCATCATCCCCACGCCCAGGCTGGCCAGGC
>NW_006294609.1:1403219-1412143 GCF_000327345.1 Myotis davidii | reverse complement strand
GGGGTGGTGCCCCAACCCCCCAATCGGCCCTGCTCTGAGCCCGGCCAGGGGCTGCACCTAGGGATTGGGCCTGCCCTCTGCCACCCGGGAGCAGGCCTAAGCCAGCAGGTCGTTATCTCCCGAGGGGTCCCAGACTGCGAGAGGGCACAGGCCGGGCTGAGTGCACAAATTTTTGTGCACCGGGCCTCTGTGATTAAATAAATGATCATATAAATGTTATGGATATGATACAGTTATTTTAAAAGTATGAAATAATTATGAAGTTATCTAATGGCCCATTAAAGAATGCACATAAACAAGCTGGAAGGCCCTAGCTTGTTTGGCTCAGTGGATAAAGCATCAATCTGCAGACTGAAGGGTCCTGGGTTTGATTCCAGTCAAGGGCACATGCCCGGAACATTTCTAGGGTACCATGCCTTTATCAGCCTGGCCTGCTTTCATCCCAGCTGGGTAGACTCCAGGTGAGTTTAGTAGAAGAGTCCCCATACTGACCCAGCTCCTATCTCACCATAGGAAGATCTGAGGCCCAGGTATGAAGTACTAATGGGGACCCTGGAGTAATGAGTTGCAAACTGCGTCCTTGAAACTCTCCTCACACCAATCCAGGGGCCCTGGGCAATGATTACAGGAAGACGTGAGAGAGGAATGGGAAGAGGCAGCATGAGCAGGGGTGAGGGCAGCCCTGGTCATGGTGTACTATCTCTGGGCACAGCTTCCCTAAATGGAAAGTGAGGCTTGGCCTGGACACTCGCCAGAGCCCTGGCTCAAGCACACTGGGATTCTACCAGCCAGTCACCACCTTGGGCTTAATGAGACTGTAGCCCATTCCACAGGCTCTGCTAACATGACACCAGAGGAAGGCTCTGATGTACACTGGGTCAGAGTCGGCCTGACAACCATCTATTCTGGGAGCTAGCCTTTAGTCTTTCAGGCCATGGAGCTCAAAGGGTAGATGGTCTAAGCCTTACTGCTCAATGGCATCCCATTCATTCTTATCAGTTTTCAAATGATGCAGACAACCTGTTTACTCCTTAAATCAGTAGGTGGTGAGATGGTCCTGGCTATCCTTCCACTCAGCCCATGCCAGGTCCCCATGGCAGGGAAGGGCTGGGGTTACCAGCTGACCCTCCCCAGTCAGGAGCTTCTCCACTGTACCTGTACCCTGTACCATCAGCACCATAACCTGTACCCTGAGCACCATCACCTCCAACCCTGGAGAAATTTAAAAGACTCCATCTTTCCAACCAGAGTGCAACCTCCCAGATTTAAAATTTCTGAATGTGTACTAGAAGACTACAAAGTATATATTTCCCTACTTATCCAAATGATTATGAAAATAAATTACAAATCCAATATTTGCCATTCAAGTTCCAGGGACTTTAAAAGAAGTCATGATCTGCACCAGCATCAAGAAGCATCTAGAGTAAGCATGCTTTATGTTCCGCTTTAACAAAGTAGCCAATCTGCCCATAAAGGAAGATTTTATACAACAATGTAGGGGAGAGCTAGGCACAAGGAAAGGGCCTGAGGCTTAAATGGTGAACGTGGGGAAGAAAAGGGAAGGAGGGTGGATGCAGAAGAACAGGAAGGAAAGGGAGCACACTGGAAGGTCTCAGTTGTGAACAGGGAGACTAGAAGGTTGACAATGTCAAGTTAGGCTGCTTCCTGGACAGAGGGTGAGGCTCTGGGGAGAAGGCAGGAATGGAGGCAGAGATGGGCTCCTTCACTGACAGTAATAACCTAGTAACCAACGATGCTGGAAGAAACAGGGATCCCCAGAAACAAAACAGAATGAGAGAAAGGCGAGAGACTAAATTAGATTTATGTCTAAGAGTGAAGAGGAAGCAGCAGGACAGAAGCAAATAGCACACTCGGGAGGCAAGTGGGGTACACGGCTCCAGGGCTGCAGAGCCAGAAGTGTGAGGACTGAGGGGAGCCTGTGAGCTTGGTGTGAAGCAGCTTCAGGAGGGTGGAAGAAACTGGGAATCACAGGCTGGAGTTAGTACAGAACAAGTCTCTTTGAGGGGTAAGGAGCTGAAAGGATGGAGAAAGAGCAGACACTAAACCAAGAAGGTAGTAAGGTCACAGGACAGCTGTTCTTAGGAGGAGGTCGGAGCCTGTCTAGAAGCAGAAGTCAGTGAAACAGGGAGCTGGAATCAATGGGGGCAGACACGGTGGAATGAGTTGCCAACTGCGTCCTTGAAACTCTCCTCACACCAATCCCGGGCCCTCACTTCTAGTTGTCCTAAGAGATACTGGTGAGGGGAACAGGTGGGCCTCGAAGCAAAGAGATTTGAGACAAATGGGAGGCACACACTGGAGGGTACCAGGAATAAAGCCTGGAACACAAGTGTGCAGAGGGTTAGAGACACGGATGAGGGTTAGGGCCCAGGCAGGAAAGCACAGAGAAGATCTAGATGGGAACACCCGCCATCTCCCAAAAGAGGTCAGAGAAGGTGGCTGTCTAGCCACCTGAGGTCGGGCCCAGAGAAGCCAGGGAAGATAGAGCACAGACACGCACACTCTACTTCTTTCCCGGATTGGTAACAACAGACCTGGAAAGCTCGGGACACCCAGAATGTTACAAAACCAGCGCAAAGTTGGGATTCTACTCAGGTGCCCAAGGCTGTAGTCCCTACCTTAGTACCCGCCGCTGTGCATCTGTTGGTTGCCTACACTAAGTCTCCTTAGGAGTTAGAGAGGCAAGCCCAGCAGCACACACATCACCTGGAGAAGAATGTGATAAGAAGTGAAGTGTTCAATACTCACAGGAACAATAAGCCCTTGCCAAGTCAATAAATTAGCTTCATCAACCTGGATGTTACGGAAGTTTTTCATTCCACATTTGCGGATTTCTTCAAGCTCCTGTTGATTGACAAAGCATAAATGGGTGTCAAACAGAGGAAAGCACCACATATTAAGACTCCCTCAAATTAAAAACTGAGTGCCAGCACCACCAATGATAACATTTCACTGTGGACTAGACCATGCCTGGTCTGGTTAAGAGGCCCAGAGCCATGGCGGTCCCCTCAACCCATGCCCCAGACCAAGACAAGTCCCACCGTGGTAAACCCACAGTACTCAACAGGGTAAGTGACTGTGCTCCTACAAAAGCACTGCCTCCTCTCTGGGCTGTCACCACACAACAGGGGCACAAGAAAGGTACTACAGACCTGCTTTCTAACCGAGATTTATTAAGCACTGACTATGTGTCAGTCGGCGAGGATATAAAGGTGAATAAAGTGGGACCAGGAGAACACACATACCCACAAAGTTTTCTACCCAACGCTGTAAGTGCGATTTCAGGGCTCCACCTCAGCATGGGCACACAGCGCAGAGAACAACTATCCAGTCTGGGATGGGAGGGGGACAGAAAACCTTCACTGAGCCTCGGTTTCCTCAGCTGCAAAACAGGGATAGCAAGACCCAGAGCTGTAGACAATGAAGGGGAAACCACGTTGTAAGCAACAGAACTCCTTGCAAATATCAGGGATTATTATTATACAGTCAACACAGCCAACACCATCTCATCCGGAAAGAATGACCACCCTGACTACTTCAAGGCCCTGCCTGACATGTGTTTGGTTTAGAATTGTCTATCAACTATGCACCAACCAGACATTTCCCGCTGTTTTCCCAATAACTCAAGTGAACATCCAATAGGTGTTAGAGCCCAGCGTCCTCCATTCTCAGATACCTGGAGTGACGTGCTGCCCCCCAACTCCCCAATCTGGCCACTCATCCATGGCACAACAGCCTCCTCTACATCTTTTGAGTGCCTTCCCTTCTGCAACCCTGGAGCACCACCCAGCTGAGCCCGCCTCCTCTGCTGCACTGGAAGGACAGCCTACTCACTGGTCTGGCTTCCTCCTTGGTGGTCCAACCCGTGAACCCCACCAGACCTGGAAGGAACCTCCTTGTTTTGGTGCTCTGGCTCACAATGGCATGGAGGCTCTGAATGAGTCCCCACATCAAATCCACAAGGTACCTATACCCCCTATTCCGATCACACAGCTGACAGTTTACAAGGCACCCTAAGGACACAATTCCCAAAGAAGGGCAACTGAGCCAGTGCTACAGGTTCTAGGTTGGAGGATGTGCGATGCCTGGCATGGAGTGGGCTGAGAAAGACAGCATGTCGAATGAACATGCAAGAGACAGGGGGCCACAGTGGCACCTCAGGGCAGATGACAAGCCCAAATTTCTTCCCATAGGGTCCTGCTGCTTGTTCAACCTTAGCTACCCACTACAACTGTCTAGGTCTGGGCCCCAGCCTGGAAAATTCTGGTCCAGCAAGTGTAGGGTGGTGAAGTTTGAAACGGATTTTAAACAAGCTACAGTGGACGAGAGCCACTGCCACTGAGAGACTGAATTCCATGTCTAAGCAATGTGCAGCTTCAGTGAGGGAAGATGCTAGCGGCAATGGCTGTGACCCCTGCAGTGGGGGAAGGGGTGGTCTGGACCCTTTTCCTGAGCCTGCAGGAGGGAAAGCATGGAATCTGACAGACCACTCAACCTGCTAACTAGTCCTACTAATGCCTGGGACTCATCAGAAATGCTCACCTGGGAATTAGGCACTCTGGGCAGATTAAGGAAGGGGAAAAGATTGCACACCCATACGACCACCTCGGCCCACTCCTCTCCAAACAGAACATAAGCTCTGTGAGGACAGGTGTGAGGACAGGAATCAGGAAACCTCAGAAGTCCCAACACTTCAGGATAGTGAATAGATGGGAAGCTGGGGCTTGGGGAAGGAAAGGGGACTCTGGGATGGGAAGGGATCTCTATGTATTTTGATTTTCTGGTACTTGGCTCAAGATATTAGAGTTAAGATGCATGGCTAGAGACAAAAGTTATCATGTCCTTAAGGGCCAAGTCCTACCCAGCTATCAAAAATGTAGACAGGAAAAAATTTCAGATAGAACTTCGAAATTAGACAATCAAAACCGAAGAAACAACAGGAGAATATATTCAATATCCATGGGACAAAATACATTTTAAAATATGAAACTATATTTTGACTTCAGAAATCCATATACTAACAACATGAAGTATGGATGATAAATACAAGAATGTAAATTTCAAAAGAATTACAAAAATATGCCAAGATGGGGGTCAACTGCAATATAGCAGTGAAAAACTGAATCTTATATAAAAAAAGGAAAAAAACAACAAAAGAAAAATTGCATCTTGTTCAAGAGAAAGGGAGGAACAAGTGAGCACTGTGCATAGGGGTGAGGAAAAGCACCCACTGGTGCTTTGATAGCAAGAGATACATGAACAAAGACTAAAGTCATACTGTGGGGGAGGAGGCCACACACCTCCTGGCCAACGAAAAGGCAGCCCTAATGGCAGCAGGGCTGGGAGGCTCAGGGAATCCAAAGTGCAACTACCAGAAAAACATTCACCTTACCTTGCTCTCAAGCTAACCTCACCAAAGACGGAAGAGGCAACATTCTTTGCATAATTCTAACCAACAAGGAAGTACTAATTATAAGACAGAAGTGAAAGAAACCAAGACAAACAAACAAGCAAGTCCGTCCCAAATCTCCAGGGGACACTGGGCAGCCCCCTAGGACAGTGTTTCTCAACAGGGTGGTGGCAGCATCCAGTAGAACTCAGCACTTGAGCATCTCCGCCCCGCCCATTAGATGCCAGACATTGTGATACCACCCCACCCTGATTTCCCAATGTCCCGAAGAGTCCAGTTGTTGAGAACCATTGGCACTACCAGGGGCCAGGTTGCTAAAAGTCCTGCATTGCACAAGACGATAGTGCAGACAAGAACTATTCAACCCAAAATGCCAATGACACCTCCACTGAGGAGAACAACATAGAGAAGATGGATTCAAGTCATTCAGAGAAAAGACAGATTCATCTGAAGGTATGAAACTCGAAAAGGCAAGATGACTCAAGAGTACTGACAAACCCTCAAGCAAAACTGCACCCCTGTACTGAGAATGAGCCTGAGAATGAAGAACTGGGGAAGGAATATAATGAAACCAATGCAAACTCAGAGTTCAAATTTCAAATGATGGATGAAAGGACCCAACGAAGAAAAAGTGAGAGAGAGGGCACTCCAGAAGAACAAAGTCAGGAAAGCTATAGCCAAGAATGACAGAAATTTTACAAAATATGCCCCACAAAGGTTTGTTTCAGTTCTGCTCAGAGCAAGAGGCAGTCCCGTCAGCTGCTCGGGGCTGACAAACCAAGAGCTCAAAGGAAAGCAGAACCAGGCAACTCACACGTTTCTCCTCGTGGGGGTAAGCAGGCTGCCCAGCCAGGGTAAGTGATGAGGGAGGAAGAGCAATGCTTCTCACAATGAGGTCCATCTCTGACCCCACATGTGGATCTCAGTGTATTGCAGCCTAGGTATGCTTATCAGCTCTTCAAAGGGGGAAAAGCTCATTCCCCACAAACTGCAGCTCAGAGAGCTTGATGCTCACTCCCGGTCAAAGTGTGGCATGCAGCAGAGAAGAGCCACTGCCTAACAGCTCTGCAGGCACCAACAGGGAGGTGGCCTTGGCCCCAGCAGGAGTGCACTGCTCCAAGTCCTGCACAAAAGGCTCAGCTCAAACAGTGAGAGACAGGGTACAGTTGTACACAGTAAGCACTCTGTCACACAACTCAAATGTGTGCAACGAAGTTTGGGCAAAGTATTTATAGTTTGTGGCCGCGGTCCTCTTTAAGAAATCCAGACAGGAAAATCAGCTGTGCAAGTCAGGGCTGCTTCACGTGTCTTAACTCTACTCTGGACCAGCAGGTCTCAAGGTAGGGGGTGATAGTAGTTTTCAAAAGCATATTCCTTATCATTCTGTAATTTTCATTTGCAAAGTAGGAAAAGGTGCTCTGTGCCCCAAAAGAACTACAGGAAGTAAAGCTGAATGCCATCTTCTTGGCTGTTGAGGCTGGACTGAGAGAGAGAAGCGCTGCTCTGTAGAAGCCTGCAGGTAAGAGCATGGGTGGCCCAGCAGGCAACAGCAGAGGGTAACAGCTTCATAGAAGAGAAGCTCTGAGATGGGCCTTGAATGATGGGAGAAGCCGAACTTCTAGAGAGAAGAGAACAGGCATTTGTGTGTGGGAAATGTACTCAAAAACATTAGAAATCACAGGGGAAAGTTTTAGGGAAGTTTTAGAGTTTGGCTAGAGTGAGTATTAACTTTGGGGACTTCTCCAGGGTATGTGCCCAAGCCCCTTAGGAAGTTATTCAACACCCATGGAGAGGTGGGGGTGTCAGGGGCAGAGGGGGTAGAGGAGGAGGGAAAAGAAAGATGGACTTGTGCCCAGGCCCCCTATAGATCTGCAGAATCAGAACCTCCTGAGTTCAGCTGAGCACTTGTGCCTGGGGATCCTCAGGTGACAATGATATGCACCCTGCTTAAGAACCACCGCACTCATCCAACTGGAGCCTTCTAGCAAGGAAGACACTGAGGCCCTGATTTAGTGCCATTTCCAGTTAGAAATAAGCTTCTAAAAGAGCTAACATCGCCCCAGCTGGTTTTTCTCAGTGGATAGAATGTTGGCCTATGGACTGAAGGGTCCCAGGTTTGATTCTGGCCAAGGGCACATGTTGGGATTGTGGGCTTCATCCCCAGTAGGGGGCATGCAGGAAGTAGCCGATCAATGATTCTCTCTCATCACTGATGTTTCTATCTCTCTTCCTCTCTGAAATCAATAAAAATATACTTAAATACATACATACATACAAGAATTAACATCTATCAGGGCCAGGTGCATGGAAACTATATAAGTTCTGAAGTTGTGTTTTTTTTTTAAAGTGAATACTGCCCTGGCCATTGTGTGATTCAGTTGGTTGGGTGTTGTCCCGTGTACCAAAAGGCTGCTGGTTTGATTACTGGTAAGGGCACAGGTCCAAGTTGTGGGCTCAATCCCAGGTGGGAGGTGTGCAGGAGGCAGCCAATCAATGTCTCCTTCTCACATTAATGTTTCTTTCTCTCTCTCTCTCTAAAAAAAAATCAATAAAAACAACTTTAAGGAGTGAATGCTGATTGCAGCTTACAGCGCTTATTTTACTGTTCTCTATTCTGAAGATCCCTATAGGTAATAGGATCAGAATATCCCAATCTCCAACCATGCTCTTCAATATTTATTTTACATATTATACATAGAAATACTATTTGATCTGGCAGACGGTTGCTTCAACAGCTGCCAAATAATCAGTGGACTATAAAGAGCAGAAGCTTCTGGGTCAGGCAGGGCTGGCTCAACCCTACCAGCCCCACCCTCCACACCAACCTGAAGCTCCAAAAAGTCTACCATCTTACCTGAAAAAAATGTAAGAAACCTACTTCACAGGGCCCTAATGAAAATTACAAAAAATGTTATATGGTGCTTAACACAACACCTCTGTAAGTACTCAATTAATGGTAGTTTTACTCCCTTCCAAAATTGTATCACCATATTTCTTAAAATAATAAAGTTTTACCCTAGCTGGTTTGGCTCAGTGAATAGAGCATTGGACTGCAACTGGAAGGTCCCGGATTCGATTCCAGTCAAGGGCACATATCTGTTACAGGCTGGATCCCTGGCCCTGGTAGGGGTACGTTGGGAAAGGCAACCAATTGATGTGTCTCTCACATTGATGTTTCTTTCTCTCTGTCTCTTCCCCTTCCTTCCACTCTCTCTAAAAAATCAATGGGAAAAGACTAAGGACACAGACAATAGGGTGGTGAAGGCCGGGGGATGGGGGTGGGGTGCTAAAAGAGGTCAATGGGGGGGACGACAAATGTAATACTTTCAATAATAAGGTTTTTTTAAAAATCAATGGGAGCCCTAGCTGGTTTGGCTCAATGGATAGAGCATTAGCCTGCGGACTGAAGGGTTCCGGGTTCAGAGTACATGCTAGGGTTGCAGTCAATCCCCACAGTAGGGGGCATGAGGGAGGAAGCCAATCAATGATTCTC
>NW_006294609.1:1392597-1403142 GCF_000327345.1 Myotis davidii | reverse complement strand
TGAAATCAACAAATATATATATACTTATTTATTTATTTATTTATTTTAAAAATTAATGGGAAAAGAAAATATCCTTGGGTGAGGATTAACAAAACAACCAAAAAATTGGTCTATGACCAGAACTCATGGGGTCTTAAATTAGATATAAATTTTTAGGTGTTAGCACAAAGCTTTCAGAAATGCCCTGATCGATTATATCTCAATTTCAAAATAAACAAACAAAAAGGCAGGGGCTTGCTAACAGCACATCACCACAATTGCCTCTGGAGGGCATCAGCTTAGGGTGTCATCACCTTCAAAATCCTAACAAAGAATAAGAATGGAGAGATACTAGGGAAGGTGCATGTCTTTGGTGCAAGAAGCATGCACCAAATGCAGCCACATGAAAAGCAGCAAGACACTGAGAAAGGGTAAAAAGAAGTGGTTGGTTAGAACAACACCCTGCAATGTTTACAGCTCATAGGATATGACTGAAAGTTCACAACATCCGAGATAGCAAATCAGACATATTGACTTCATTTTATAGATGATAAAGAGAAGGCCCAAGTTACAGACCTTGTACAGGGCAGGACCAGACTAGAGCCAGAGCCAGAAATCATTCCCTTCATAATCATATCAGCTACACAAAGCAGTCAGGGTGGTGAACACTTACACTGGCAATAGGCAGTGTAGAGGCTCCTATTTTTGGAGTAGGATCCTGGGAGGGCTTAGCTTGCTCTGGAATAGCACTTTCCACGATTTATAATGACAAAAGCATGAACGTATACAGTATTTACACTAGCCCTTCGCAACTAATCATTAAATGTTTATGTTATGCAAGGAACGTTTCTAGGCTCCTCCTGGCCAGGCAAAATGAAACCTGGCAGATGGAGCCAGGTGTCGGAGAGAAAATAACACAAATCTGCCTTAAATCTAAGTACAGGATCCCTCTCAAAATACCAGTTACACAATTGGTAGGAGATTTAGTAATATGCAAGACCTACTCCTTGTTTTTATGAGACAGTAGAAAAGTAACTAATTTTGACAGAAATGCGCTTTCCAAGACTGCACAAAGCAACCAGTGGCAATGACAATAAATCATTACTTCAATGTAATTAAATACTGTAAATCTAAACATAAGGCTTCAGAGCCCCAAACACAATTCTCTTATTTCAATTAATACTCAGCAAAGGGAGGGGGGCCCACACCAACACATTACCCCTTCCATGGGGCAGCAGGATGTTAGCTATCTTACACTTACTTATTATTACAACTAAAACACTTAGCTATTCTCATAACTCTGAAGATTCTATTATCCCTTTTGGGAAATCAGAACTCTGAGGCTCAAGGTGAAGACACAAACGAGCCCAGCCAGCATGGCTCAGAGGTTGAGCATCGACCTATGAACCAGGAGGTCTTGAGTTCGATTCCCAGTCAGGGCACACGCCTGGGTTGCAGGCTCAATCCCCAGTGTGGTGTGATCAGAAGGCAGCCAATCGATGATTCTCTCTCATCACTGATGTTTCTATCTCTCCCTCTCTGAAACCAATAAAAATGTATTTTTTTAAAAAGTTACAAATGAGTACAAGGCATAAATCAAGATCTGACCTCAGGTCCCTGTTATCTGGCCACAGCACACTACTCCACGGAAGTGGGCCACTTGTCAAAAAGTCATTCTAGCCCTAACCGGTTTGGCTCAGTGGACAGAGCGTCAGCCTGCAGACCAAAGGGTCCCAGGTTCAATTTCAGTCAAGTTCTCCCCAGCTCAGGTCCTGGTTGGGGCTCATGCAGGAGGCAACCAATTGATGTGTTTCGCTCACATCCATGTTTCTCTGTCTTTCCCTCTCTCTTCTACTCTCCCTAAAAATCAATGGAAAAAATATCCTCGGGTGAGGGTTACAAAAAAAGAAAAAAAGAAGAAGAAGTAATCCTAAGAAGACATGACTGAAAAGGACACTCGGCACAGGTTTTAAGGAATGCACTACCTACACACCTCTGGGCAAGTGTGGCTCAAGCCCCAGCTGAGCAAGCTCTCATGCCAGCTCCATACAGTCAGCTTCCAGCCAGCAGCCTCACTCCTGGAATGTATTTGTCTCCAACTGAACATGGGTGTGCCTGGCATTCTTGACCTACATCATACACTCGAGTCCAGCACCCCTCACCAGACTGAGAGCTCCTCCAGGGCTGGGACACAACCTCTTCAAGTCCGTCCACACTAGAGCCAATGACACAGAGCCTCCAACAGGACAAGTGTGTAAACCATGTGATGGATCCTTCTGTAAGCTTAGTTGTGCTGATTTTTCTTAACAACAGGTACACTAGTATGAAGCAGACATTTACAAACCATCTCAGAAAGGGCTCAGAGGCTGTTCAACTTCTGAGTTATATACAACCTCTCCCTCACCCCATGACAGTCAGGTAGCATCCCCTCTTAGAAAGACAGACAGCAGCGCCATGAGCACTGGCTTTAACATTAGTGACTACTTTGGTGGCAAATGTACTTCCTGGGCTAGGACTTGTCAAAACAGTATTTCACCTCTCTGCTGAACGATGCTAGTAAGAAGTACAAGCAAAACCTGACAAGATAGCCCAGCCTGTTTGGCTCAGCAGTTGAGCGTAGACCCATGAATCAAGAGGTCACTGGTCAGGGCACTTGCCCAGGCTGTGGGCTCAATCCCCAGGAGGGGGGATGTAGGAGGCAGCAATTGATGTCTCTCTCATTGATGTTTCTATCTCTCCCCTCCCTTTCCTCTCTCACTAAAATCAATAAAAATTTATGTTTTTAAAATCTGACAAGATAATGAAGCACAGAAAACTATAATCAACACAGACCTGGAACTGTTAAAATAGAACAAAACCCAAACCACCACCTTATCCAAAATGAATCCGACTCTCCATCCTGTCCCTCCTTAAAAACCAAAGCAGCCATGTGAAAAGCAGGAGTAAGACCCTGAGAGCGGGAAGAGCTGGGCAGTCAGTGAGTGCACCTGTGGATGGCACCCTATAAGCCTCAGCCTCCTGTCTGTAGGGGCCTCTAGAAGCTTTGGAATTCTAGAAAGACTGTGGAGTGGCAGGAGGAGAAATGGAATACCAGAAGCAACATTTCACCTTTTCTGCTTCAAGGCTAAAGAAAAGAAAAAACTACTATTTCTGGAACTGCAACTACTCATTCAAGAGTTGCCTTCAGCCGAACCGGTTTGGCTCAGTGGATAGAGCGTCGGCCTGCGGACTGAAGGGTCCCAGGTTCGATTCCGGTCAAGGGCATGTACCTTGGTTGCGGGCACATCTCCAGTGGGGGGCGTGCAGGAGGCAGCTGATAGATCTCTCTCATCGACGTTTCTGACTCTCTATCCCTCTCCCTTCTTCTCTGTAGAAAATCAATAAAAAATATATTTTAAAAAAAAGAGTTGCCTTCAGCCCTGGCAACTCTTGCAACTAGGGTTCCTCAGGGCATCTCTCATAGAGGGTCAGCCTACGGACTGAGGGGTCCCAGGTTCGATTCCAGTCAAGGGCACATGCCTGGGCTGTGGGCTTGATCTCCAGTAGGGGGCATTCGGGAGACAGCCAATCAGTGACTCTCTCTCATCTCGGTTCGATTCCTGGTCAGGGCCTGGATTGTGGGCTCAATCCCCAGTATTGGGTGTGCGGGAGACAGCCAATCAGTGATTCTCTCTCATCATTGATGTTTCTATCTCTCTCTCCCTCTTTCTTCCTCTCTGAAATCAATAAAAATAAATTAAAAGAGTTGCCTTCAAACCCCCCTCCCAGGTCAGCCAGCACCTTTTGCTGCCTTCCATAGCACCTGGGCTCACCTTTGGACACAGCAATTGTCACTACACTTTATGTACATTCAGAACAGGAAGAACAAATACACAGGGAGTTTCCGAGATACTGGGAAGACAAATTTTGAATTCCAGAGCCTTTTGATTTTGTTGGAAAAAGTAAACGTCTTAAAAACAGACATTCACACAGCTGTCTCAGTAAACTTCTCACCTAAGAACAGGTTTCTTCAAGAGGTAGGAGAGCACTGCAGGTTTAGAGAATGGGCTCTGCCTCGGTGGCGAGGTCATGTAGGCCAGCCTGCCCCTACCTGGCCTCAGCACCACTCCTATTGTCCCTCCAAGCCTCCTCTCTTGCCAGGCTGCTCTTCTCACTGCCCTTCAATATGTCTTCCTCACTCCCAATAATATTATCTACATGTAACTCGCACTTAGTATGTGTCAAGCATTCTTCTAAACACTGATGCATATTAACTCTAACCTGCACACACAGATGAAGTAACTAATGTGCAGAGAGGTTAAGTAACTTGCCCAGGTTCACTCAGCTAAGACACTGCAGGCCCAGGACTCAAACTCCAGAATCTGAGCTCTTAACCGCTAAGCTGTATTCTCCCTCAATAGTTTTGCCCCTAAAAAAGACTCTTCCCCCCCACCCCCCTTTTTAATTGGGAAGAGGATTAAGATTATCTATGCCCTCAAGAACAGACATGAGGAGCCTGGCCAGAGGAGACACACACAGGCAAAAGCCCTCACAAGTGAGGCCTGCCGCTTGTCACAGATACTGCAGAGGGGATACACGGGATCCTTCAACTGAAAAGCTATGGCTTCTCTGCCACCTGTCCTTAAGCCCATCAACATCTCCCTTCATGATACCCCTTCACATAGAGGCAGCTCTTCCAGTGGCTGGCTGAAGAACTTAGCCCTGCCAAGGCAGAGGGAGGGACGGCCTCTAGTTCTGGAGGGCCAAGTGTGCTGGACATTTCAGCCTAGAGTAAAACCAGGCCAGTTCCCCAATGCTTCTGGAGAGCACCTCAGAGGCTTGCCTAACTAAAACCCAAGGAGGGACAGCACAAGGTCAGAAGCATGCAGCCATGTTGGGGGAGAGGTAGATTGCGACTACGGTTCCTCAGGGCATCTCTCATCACCATGGCCCACATCCATTCTCGGGAATGAAAGCTATTTTCAACCTCACTGACTGCCAGGCTCCTTTCCTCCAATTACCAAAACCCTGCTCATTCTGAAAAGTCTAAGTTCAGACATGTCAGAGGGTCTTTCCCTCCCCCGAAGGCCATTATTCAGCGGGCACATGCATCCAGCAGATAGTGGACAGACCAGGGTTTCTTTGTTCTGGGTACATGCCCTTCTCCCTTACTGAGCTCAAGGAGGAGGTGTTCCTTGAAGCTGAATCTTAAAAGACAAGAAGTTACCCTGGTGAAGAGAAGAGACAGGGACACCCTCAAGAGACCCAGGGTGTGTAGAGCGGGATTCCACAGACCAGTGGGAAAAGAAAAGACTGGAAAGACCAGACCTTGAAGAAATATGGTAAGGAATGTGGATTTTTAAATACACAGTCCTGACCTACTCAATTTGGTTCCAATCTCTGAGAGTAGGGCCTGGACATGTGCACTTCTCTTGGATGAACTACTGATTAGGGATCATGTGGGACTGAGGACAGACTCACTGGTGAGGAGTAAAAGGAAACCACTAGGAATCTGAGGCAGGTATCCCATCACAAATGGGGATGGACAGCTTGAACTAAGGGAGTGGCAGTGGGGATGGAGAAAAGACAGGCAGTGAACAGGGATAAAGGCATATATAGTTCAGCAGAATCTGGCAAATAGCTAGATGTGGGAGAAAAGGCGAGCCCGGCTCCCCCAGGTATCTCCCTGGCAACTGAGTAGACAAGTGGATCAATACCTAAGTAAAGCAAGACAAAGTGCAGGGCACAGGATGAGCTTAGATTTAACCGCTTCCAGGTCTATGTGGCATTCAAAGGGAAACTCTCAAGATGGTGGGATAAAGAGTCTGTGCTCAGAAGGGATGTCTTCATGGTTCTATAAGCTTGACTACTGCAGCAAAGAAAACAAATATTTAAGCATTCAGTGATACTTCTCAAGCGGAATGAGAATATTTTCATGTGTGCTGGTAAAATAAAACTCAAAGTCAACTTTAGAGTTGTAACAAGATCAGAAAAGGTCCAAGCACTAAGACAAATGTTTTTGTTCTAGTAAAAACCTGAAGAAAAAGTTCCCAAATGTTGCAATAACTGAGTATACTTTCCTATTAAAATGTCCCAATTATATATATACATTTTAAGTATATTTTTATTGATTTCAGAGAGGAAGGGAGAGGGAGAAAGAGATAGAATCAATGATGAGAGATAATCATTGATTGGTTGCCTCCTACACACCCCACACTGGGGATTGAAGCCCGCAACCTGGGCATGCGCCCTGACCTGGAATCAAACCGTGACCTCCTGGTTCATAGGTCGACAATTGAGCCACACTGGCCAGGCCAATTATATTTTAGTAGAGAAACATTTACAAAGTATATGGTTAAAGGAGGCTGAAATTGTCCCAACTTTCTGGGAAACTTGAATTCAGGATAAAAAACACAATGCTTTTCTCAATTCCCCAAAACCTAGTGGATTCAGGACACTTACACTGGCAAAGCATCATTTGTAAAACTCCCTTCACCTGCTGACATATAAAACACCAATACGAGACACACTCACTGCTCTATTGTGTTAGTTACCCAACCTTCTAGAATATAAATACCTGTACTCAAAAGCAAACTAGTTCACCCTGACAAGGTTGGCTCAGTGTATAGAGCGTCAGCTTGTGGAATGAAGGTTCCTGGGTTCAATTCTGGTCAAGGGGACATCCCCAGTGGGGGGTGTGCAGGAGGCAGCCGATGAATGGTTCTCTCTCATCTTTGATGTTTCTCTTTCTCTCTCTCTCTCTCTCTCTCTCTCTCTCAAATCAATTAAAAAAATAAAACAAAAATAAACTCAAATCAATTAAAAAAATAAAACAAAAATAAAAGATAAAAACTTAAAAAACACACACACAACTTGCCCCAGCCGGTTTGGCTCAGTGGATTGAGGGTTGGCCTGTGGACTGAAGGGTCCCGGGTTCGATTCCGGTTAAGGGCACATGCCGAGGTTGTGGGCTCAATCCCCAGTGGGAGGTGTACAGGAGGCAGCTGATCAATGACTCTCTCATTGATATTTCTATCTCTCTCTCCCTTCTTCTCTGAAATACACACACACACACACACACACACACACACACATATATATTAAAAAGCAAACTAGTTCATTGCTAAGTACAATTAATTCCAAGGAATTAACTGTTACTTAGTGACTCCTACTCATTCACAAATGATTATGGATTTAAAGTGTATCAATATGGAGTCCTGAGTAAACATCATTTAAACAGCATTAAAAGACTGCTACAGCCTGGCCTGTGTGCTCAGTGGCTGAGTATCCACCTATGAACCAGGAGGCCATAGTTCGGTTCCAGGTCAGGGCACATTTCCGGGTGGTGGGCTGGATCCTCAGTGGGGGGTGTGCAAGAAGAAGCCAATCAATGATTATCTCTCATCATTGATGTTTCTATCTATCTCTCCCTCTCCTTTCCTCTCTGAAATCAATAAATTATATTATAGAAGAAAAAAAAAAGAAGACTGCTACAGCCCAGCTGGTGTGGCTCAGTTGTTGAGAGTCAATTCATGAACCAAGAGATCACTGGTTCAATTCACAGTCAGGGTACATGCACAGATTGTGGGCTCGATCCCCAGTAGGAGGCATGCAGGAGACAGTCGATTCTTCATCTCTCTCTAAAATAAATAAAAACGTTAAAAAACAAAACACTGCCACAAATGTCAAATACTCATCTCAACCGTTACACAACTAATAAAATGTCACTCCTCTCTTAAATTCACAAATTTTCCCACTGAGAAAGTCCTTCTGGGAAAATGCTCAGCTGGAGGGCCCATAGGGGAGATGTGTGCAATTGAGGACTGAAGATAAATGGGCGAACAGGCAATCAATTTCCTTAGCCACACCTTCGGTTTCACTTTTGTAGCTATTTCCCTTCTGATTGCAGCAATAGTTACACTCTGGTTTTTGCCATCAATGCTGAACTCACTGCCTGCACATTAAAATGTATTTCATGTCTTATTAACATTGTAATTCCTAAAAAGGGTTCTGAAAAAGGCTAAAAAAAAAAAAAAAAAAGGCTAACTCTTTCCGCCAGTGATTTTCAACCTTTTTCATTTGATGACACATATAAAACTAATTACTAAAATTCTGCGGCACGGCAGAAAATACATTTTTGCCGATCTGACAAAAAAATAGGTATAATTTTTATTCATTCACACCAACAGCTACTGTGGTGTTGGCTGTTGTCAATTTTTTATTTGACAATCTAAGGGAAAAGAGGTCAGTGTCTGACTAAATAATCAGATAGTGCATGCTTTAAATATTCTTGCAGCACACCAGTGTGCCTCCTGTTGAAAAACGCTGCTTTTAGCAAATGTTTTTTTAATTAATACTTCATTATACTCACGTTGCCTAAAATAATTTCTCAGCCCCATATATGCAAATCGCTCTACCTTTAATAATTTGTTTTACACTCTCTGCAGACAATAATTGTTACAAAGAAATCTCTGAATCTGAGTGTCCTGGAAAATAGTTTTTGAAGAAATCTAAAGTTTTAAAGGTGTGATCCACTTGATTATGCGACATGTTTACCTTTTACCACGGAAAAATCCCTTTTATTTCCACCCATATATTGACCAAACTGCATCAATCCGTCTTTTTATTTTAAACTAACCAAGCTTAAATACTGACTCTCAGAGCCAATGATCAACACTATGAAACCATCATTCCCCCACTGAATTCAAAGAATTTCCATCCATAACTCAAGAAACTGCATACCCCTCCATGCATCCTTGGAATAAGAAAGTATGACAAGAAGCATGGAATTTGGAGCCACGGAGATTAGCATCTCATCTCTCCCCCCTCAGGTTTGCTACTCCACCTTGAGCAACACTCAACCTGTATCTAAGCCTCACAATTTTCTCATTTCTAGAATGAAGATGACAATGCACTAACTTTAAGTGTTACGAAAGAGAAAGAACTACGTAAAGGGTTACTAAAAAGAAAGCCAATGAATCTCCTGGTAGTTCATTTTCTCACCTACGAAATGGCACTTAATAGGTACTCAGTCAATGTTACGTATTTTTTCTAAGCTCCAATTTGTTTAAACACAAAAATTTTTCAAAAACCATAGTAACTCCCCTCTGAGAACCCCAAACTGGGTCAACTGGGCTAGATTAAGGGATACCATAATGAATTAGGTCAAGATCCCTGCCCTTGAGGAAGTCAGACCCAGTAGGAAAGGCAAGTCTAACACAGATCAGATTGTGACAAGTGCTCCAAAAGAAACATCAAGTGCTGCAGTAGCATTTGAGATCTTGCTTCCTGGCAACTGTCACTTTTGGCTCAAACAAACTCATAAAAATTCTTTAAATTAAAAAAAATAATAAGGACGAAAATGCTGTAGTCACACAGAGAAGGAAACAACTTGATCTGCAGGAGGACCACACATCCTTCACAGAAGAGCTGGCGCTGGAGTTGAACCTGGGACTAACCTGGAAGGGAGGAGAGGAGAAGGAAGGTAGCCTTTCTCAGGTAGAGCAAACAGGTGTGCAAAGGGAGACCACATGACAAGCGAGGAAGAGCAGGGGGCTCTGCAGCCAGAATTGAGATCACAGCTCCCTCTCTCTCCCTAATAGAAAAACGTGGGCAAGACAACGAATCTCTCTGCCTTCTATTTTCTCATCTACAAAAAGGGGATAACAGTGTTTATTTACCTAGGGATTAAACATGATCATGAATGTGAAGTACAGGGCTGCACAGAGTAAAAGCTTGCTTTTTCTTTCTTGCTTTTTCTAAGGTAGCTGCCCGGTAGGCGTGGTCACGGTTTGATGTGCCCTGGTTTCCAGCTCATCCCCAAGTGTGGGAGGTGCAGGAGGTAGCTGATCGATGATTCTCTCATCATTGATGTTTTTATATCTCTCTCCTCCTCCTTTCTGAAATCAGTGAACACACGTTTAGGTAGATTAGATAGATAGATAGATAGATAGATAGATAGATAGATAGATAGATAGATGCTACTGTGAAGGTGAGAGGGTGGTGGGAAGCCAAGGGGTTAGAGGGGAGACTAAACAGGTGACTTTCGGGGCCAATCTAAGAAGAGCCTTGCACACCAAGTAGGAAGTCAGGACTGCCTGCTGAAGACAGTGACGCCACAGAGGTCTTCAATAGGAGCGAAGGGAGTCAATTCTTGCTCTAGAAAAAGAACCCGGGTGTCTCTGAAGGAGAATCAGAGCAGAGCGCTGGGGGGAAGCACCGGAGAGATAACGGTATGAATTCAAGCCATTGCATTAAGACTAAGGAAGGAAAGGCTCGCACTCAAGGCATCTTCCTACACAGTCCAGCTCACACGGCGTCATGGCTGGCCCGCGTTTGGGGAGGGGAGTAGGGAAGGAGGATGCCGGGGTGAAAGGTGGGATCACTGGCAGAGAAGAGAAGAGGGCTCTTCTTTTTTTGTGGCCACTTCCAAGCGAGTTTTATGAAGTTAAATACCGTTTCCAGGACTCAGCGAACAAAAGGGAGGAAACGTTCCCAGGGAGGGAGGGCCCAGAGGCTGTGCCTCCAAGTTCAATGTCCAGCTCCACCGAGCACTGCTCTGTCCAGGAGGAACCCCAGCTCTTTCGA
>NW_006294609.1:1392182-1392454 GCF_000327345.1 Myotis davidii | reverse complement strand
CACCGGTGCTTCTCGCCCGAGAAGCCAATTAGCAAGGACGCACCCCGCTGATACAAAGTACCGAGTTATTTTTATAAACTTTGGCTGGTTCCGAGCCTAACGACTGAAGCCAACCCCCCACCGCCGCCTCAACCACCCCCCAAAAAATGGCACTTGGTTTCCTCGGGACCCAGGAGATCGGGGTGACTAAGTGGCGGGTCGGGAGGGAGACGGGGAAGGAGAGCCGCGCCGCGGTCGGGACCAACCGCCGGTGACTCTGCAGTCCCGGGGCG
>NW_006294609.1:1388688-1391764 GCF_000327345.1 Myotis davidii | reverse complement strand
TTCCTGGAGCGGGGGAAGGGCGGGCGGGGCGGGGCACCGGATGTGCAAACCGCCTACTGTGTGCCGGCCTCGGGGAGGCCTGGGTGAGCGGAAGCAGGCAGAGCCCCTGTCTTTCTGGGGTGCCCCGTCCAATGGCAATTACAAACAGTGCCTGGCATATAGTAGGTGCACAGTAAATACTGGTTGCAAAATACCATTAAATAATGAGATTTCAGGCACTGCTAAAGCGCTTTGAAGAAAAGAAAACGGTGCTAGGAAAGTGACTGTGAGGATCTGCTTTTCATTGGGAAGGAAGGCAATAGTATAAATAGTAATAGTTAACACTGGTTGCCATTGAGAGCCCCATTAGTCGGAAACAGAAGCACCAAGAAGAGGATGAACCCTAACCGGTTTGGCTCAGTGGATAGAACATCGGCCTACAGACTGAAGGGCCCTGGGTTCGATTCCGGTCAAGGTCCTGTACCTTGGTTGCAGGCACATCCCCAGTGGGGAGTGTGCAGGAGGCAGCTGATCGATGTTTCTCTCTCATCGATGTTTCTAACTCTCTATCCCTCTCCCTTCCTCTCTGTAAAAAAATCAATAAAATATATTTGAAAAGAAGAAGAAGAAGCCACATGATCTGGCCAAGGTCAGGCAACAGGCTAGGAACAGAGTGACTCCTGTCCACAGCCAATGGTGGGACCAGAAGGATGGGAAGGAGCAGCTGGGAGGTCTGGAGAAAAATGTTTCAAGCAGGAGCAATGACACTGGCAAGGACCATGAGGCTGTCTGGGTGGTAGCTGGCCAAAATGGGGTGAGAAGGATCAGAGGGCATGAGGGAGGCAAGTGATAGACTGTGGAGGGGCTTGTAGGAACAGGAGGGATTTGACTTTTCTTCTGTGTGCTGTGAGAGCCCCGAGATGGATGTGGGTAGCAACCGAATAGTCAGAAGCAGGCGTTTAAGGAGAGAATTCTGATTGGAGAATGGAGAATGGAAGTAGGTAAGACAGTGGTTCTCAACCTTGGCTGCACATTAGAATCACTGGGGAATCTTTTTAAAATCCTGGTTTCTGGGCCTCATCCTCTGGAAATTCTATTTCTTTGTTACTAATGTTGTGTCCCCACCCCATAACAAGGAAACAGAATTTCCAGAGGATGAGACCCAGAAATCAGGATTTAAAAAAGATTCCCAAGTGATTCTAATGTGCAGCCAAGGTTGAGAACCACTGAGGTAGGAGGATAAGAAGGGGATGAGGAGACCTCTGGAAGCCTGTTGCAGCCAAGCAGGCAAAGAGATGATGGTGGCTTGGATCTCAGGTGGCAGTGCAGGCAAAGGGAAGGGTACAGCCTCAGAACACATGTAGGCCACTCCTTGTGAAGGAGCCCTCTCATCCTTCCCCATTCTAAGAGCAATCCGTTTCCTCGGAAAGGAGAGGAGAAAGGGGCACTGGAAGTATATAGGCTGGAATAGAACTGGCCTCCTACACAGTGTCCTGGAAGCCCAGCCTTGACCCTAGGAGGGAGTGTGGGAGAGACTCAATGACAAGCCTCATGCTTTTATCTTCCCCCAGAGCCAGCACACAGTAGGTGCTCAATAAACATTTGGCAATTGTATGGGGACTCCCATCTACCTCCCTAGAGCCATGGGAGACTTGGAATTCTGGCCTGGGGACTGACTCCATGATCCTACTGTGTGCACTGGGCCTGGGGCCTAGTGGGTTCAGGTCAAAGAACACAGCTTTATTGGGAACTGCTTCCCCTATGAAGAACCAAAGAGGGAAAAGGGATCCTGCTCTGAAGAACTCCAAGCCAGTCGAGGAAGCACAATGCATACTCTTTTTTAAAAAATATGTATGCTTTTATTGATTTTATAGAGAGCGGAAGGGAGAGGGATAGAAAGATAGAAACATCGATGAGAGAGAAATATCGACTGGCTGTCTCCTGCATGCCCCCACTGGGGATCAAACCTGAAACACAAGCATGTGCTCTGGCCGGGAATTGAACCTGTGACCTCTTGGTTAATGGGTCGACACTCAACCCCTGAGCCACATAGGCTGGGCACAATGTATACTCTTGACCTCAACAAGCTAAACTGGAATAGAGGCTGGGATCTGGAGAGGTCAAGTGCCAAGAACTAACCTACCCTTTCCTGTGGCATCATCCTGTACCCCTTGCACACACTTTGCAAGTAGGGAACCAAGGCCTTGAGCAGCAGGGTTAAATTAGCACGTGGTAAATATACCCAGTCCCAGTAAAAAGCTGCTGGGCTTTGGGGCCCTTTTCCTGCTCTGGTTTCTGGTCACACCAGCTCCACCCTTCACTGAGCTAACCCTGGTCATTCAGACCTGACTTTTTTTTTTTAATATATTTTATTGATTTTTTACAGAGAGGGAGGAAAAGGGATAGAGAGTTAGAAACATCGATGAGAGAGAAACATCGATCAGCTGCCTCCTGCATACCCCCCACTGGGGATGTGCCTGCAACCCAGGTACATGCCCTTGACTGGAATCGAACCGGGGACCCTTGAGTCCGCAGGCCGACACTGAGCCAAACCAGTCAGGGCCAGACCTGACTTTTAAAATTTTATCCTCACCTGAGGATATGTTTGTTGATTTTAGAGAGAGAGGAAGGAAGAAAGGAAGAGAGAAACATCTATGAGAGAGAGAAGCATCAATCGGTTGCCTCCCATTAGCTCCCCAACCAGAGATTGAATCTACAATCTAGGTATGTGCCCTGACCGGAAATCAAACCTACAGTCTTTTGGTGTGCATAATGATCCTCCAACTGAGCCACCCGGCCAGGGCCAGACCTCTAGAGTTACCTCTAGAGCCCCCCATCAGGTTGGAGTGTTGGCCCATGCACAAAGGGTCACTGGTTAGATTCCCAGTCGAGGGCATGTACTTTGTTTGCAGGTTCGATCTCTGGCCCCTGTTGGGGTGCACGCAGGAGGCAGCCAACCTCTCTTTCATCGCGATGTTTCTATCGCCTCTCCCTCCCTTCCCCCTCTTTTCCACTCTCTCTAAAAAGCAATGGATTCCAGCCGGTGTGGCTCAGTGGTTGAGCATTGCCCTATGTACCAGGAGGTCAAGGTTCAATT
>NW_006294609.1:1381072-1388588 GCF_000327345.1 Myotis davidii | reverse complement strand
AAGGATGTCCGACTGTGCCTTAGGCCCCCCCCCCGCCATCAGTCAGACATCCCCCGAGGGCTCCCGGACTATGAGAGGGCGCAGGCCAGGCTGAGGGACCCCCCAAGTGCATAAATTCTGTGCACCAGGCCTCTAGTAAATAAATAGCAATGGAAAAAATATCCTCTCACGTGAGGATTAATTTTTTTAAAAAGCCCTAGCCAATTTCATTCAGTGAATAGAGCATCAGCCCACAGACTAAAAGGTCCCAAGTTTGATTCTGTTCAAAGGCATGTACCTTGGTTGCAGGCTCTTGCAGGCTTGATCCCTAACTCTGGTCCAGGCAACCAATCGATGTGATGTGTCTCTCACATCAGTGTTTCTCTCTGTGTGTCTCTCTCCCTCCCTTCTGCTCTCTCTGAAACTCAATGGAAAAATATCCCTGGGTGAGGATTAACAGCAATAACAAAAAAGTGGCCTCTGCCGTGGCTGGGTGGCTCAGTTGGTTGGAGCATTGTCCCATGCACCAGAGATTGCGGGTTTGATTCCCAGTCAGGTGTAGGCTGCAGGTTCTATCCCTGGTTGGGGCAGTTACAGGAGCAACTGATACAGAGAGAGATAGAAACATCAATGATGAGAGAGAATAATTGATCGGCTGCCTCCTGCACACCCCTCTCTGGGGATTGAGCCCACAATCCAGGCATGTGCCCTGACCAGAAATTGAAATGTAACATCCTGGTTTACTCGTCAACACTCAGCCACTGAGCCACACTGGCCTGGCAAAAGAAACATTTTTAAGTGGCTTCTTCCTCCTCTTTCGGGATTCCAGGCCCTTCTGCTCAAACTTACCACATGCTGCTCCTTTCTCCAACCAGCACGGAGTCCTAGGTGCTCACAAGCTAGGTTCAGAGAGGGAGATACAAAGGTGGCACCTCCCCTCAAGGGTCTGGCAGCACCAAAGAAAATGACAGAAGGTTCGAGGGCTTGGTGAGTTGTGTAGGCTCAGAGGAGGGGCCTGACAGGCTGGTGGAGGGGCCAGGGATGAAGGAGTTCTCCAGCATGAGAGAGGACAAGAGACACTGCAGGGAAAAGGAAGCGTGCCTCTGTAAAGAAGGAAATGGCGCCCTAACCGGTTTGGCTCAGTGGATAGAGCCTCAACCCATAGACTGAAAGGTCCAGGGTTCGATTCTGGTCAAGGGCATGGACCTTGGTTGTGGGCTCGATCCCTAGTAGGAGGCGTGCAGGAGGCAACTGATCCGTGTTTCTAACTCTCTGCCCCTCTCCCTTCTTCTCTGTAAAATCAATAAAAATATATTTAAAAAGAAAAAAAGAGCCCTGTCTGGTTTGGCTCAGTGGATAGAGCATTGGCCTGCAGATTGAAGGGTCCCAGGTTCGATTCCGGTCAACGGCACATGCCCGGGTTGCGGGCTCGATCCCAGTGGGGGGCGTGCAGGAGGCAGCCGATCGATGATCGATGATTCTCTCTCGTCATTGATATCTCTCTCTCTCTCTTTCTCTCTCTCTCTCCCTCTCCCTTCCCCTCTGAAATCAACAAAAATATATATAAAAAGAGAAAAAAAGAAAGGAAATTGGCCATGGGCACTCACCCTCGGTAAGTTTGACTGTGTGCCTGCCACTGGGCGCTGGACATTTGCACCCACCACAGAGCAATGCTAGAATATTCTGTTTCCCAGATGAAGAAACTGAGGCCCTAGAGACTGGCTTGCCTGGCATCGCCCAAAATGGAAGCGAGGTTCCTGGAGGTAGACCCCCATCTGGTCCACATTGGTGAGGCTCTGTCCTGTCCTCCCTCTGCTGGCCCAAAGCTCCATGTCCTGCATCCCTCCCACGAGCTGTGCTCCAGCCACACCGCACCCCTGCCTCTGAGCATGCTTCTCCCTCGCCTGTGATGCCTCTGTCATTCCCTCCCCCTAACACCCCCTTCCCCATCTGTCAAGTGCTAGTTGTTCTTAAGGACTCAACTTACCACGCTCACTGGGGGAACTTGACAGCTTGCTGTGTGCTGGGCTGAGTGCAAACGCACAAGCATCAACTACCCCGACCGCCCTCTGAATTCAGAATGCGATCAGTCCCATTTACAGAGGAAGAAACTGAGGCTCAAGGGACCAATCACCTTTTCCTCACTCACCCAGCTGGTCAGAGACTGGAGCCCAAGTCTGCAGTTGGCCTGGGGGTGGTAAACCAAGATCTGGGAGACTCAACTGACCCACGGGCTCCCTCCTTTCCTCCTACTCTCCCTTCTCCTTCCCTCCTTCCCTCTCTCCCTCCCATTCTCCCTCCTTCTGTTCTAACCTATCTTCCTTGCTCCCTCATTCCTTCCTCCCTTCAGCAAACGCCCACTGGAGGTTCTCTGTGTTTGAAGAATGAAGAAATTAACTCGATGCCTGGCCCCACCCCACCCTGACCAGGTTGGACACTCAACACACAGCTGATAAAGGACTGTCCCCCTGACCCATAGCAACGGCTAAATGACTTGGACAGCCTGGCCGGCGTGGCTCAGTGGTTGAGCGTCAACCTAGGAACCAGGAGGTCACGGTTCGATTCCGGGTCAGGGCGTGCAGGATTGATGATTCTCTCTCATCGATGATGTTTCTCTCACTCTCCCTCTACCTTCCTCTCTGAAATCAATAAAAATATATTTTTTAAAAATAATAACGTAAATGACTGAACAAATGATAGATATTGCCACTGATGATAGTGGGGGGTAGGCAAGGCCTCCTGCTTCAGGCTGCAGAGAAAGGAGGGCGATTGGAATAGGTCCAGAGGGGAGAGAAGCGGGTATGGCAGAAGATGGAAGCTACGTCTGTCCTGGCAACCCTGGGTAGCCGGGAAACTGTGATGCTCTCAACAGCAGCAGGGTCCTCAGGAAGGAGTAGCCATTTGTCCCAGGGATTGGGGATTACAATTACACTCTGGCTGCCAGAGCCCGTGGGCCAGGTTCTGTGGCACCAGTTCAGACCCCAGACTTGGGTCACACAGGCCTGGGCACAAGTCCTTGTGTGACCCTGGGCAGTTTCCTTCTCTGCAGAGGACAGCGCCAGCCTCCCTGGCTGTAGTAAGGACACAGGGACAAGGCCTATAAAGTACAGGAGGGGGCAGGCTGGCCACCCACAGAGGCACATGCCTGAGGAGCTAGGCCACGGCTGCCAGGGCGAGAGGCCAGCCCAGCAGGCCAGGGGCCCCAGCCAGAGAGCTGACAGCTGGCACACAGTGCCATTCCCTGCCCCAGAGGGCACGGATGGTCCAGAGCAGGCTGCAGGGCCCAGGAAGCGGAGGCAGAGAGCAGCAAGGTCCTCCTCCATATCCAGCCCCATCCAGGAAGGGGCAGGGGTGGGAGTGCCAGGCCTCCCCGTGACCCTGAGTGCTCAGGCCTGATTGGGATCCTGCTAAGTGCCCCTTCCTCTTCAAGCTCCAGTTTCTCCTTAGGCAAAGGAGAACCACAGCAGAACCGTGAAGAGTCAATGCCATGCCCTGACCGGTTTGGCTCAGTGGATAGAGCATCGGCCTGGAGACGGAAGGATCCCAGGTTCTATTCCAGTCAAGGGCATGTTCCATAGTTGCAGGCACATCCCCAGTAGAGGGCGTGCAGGAGGCAGCTGACCGGTGTTTCTCTCTCATCCATGTTTCTAACTCTCTATCCCTCTCCCTTCCTCTCTGTAAAAAATCAATAAAATATGTTTTTTAAAAAAGAGTCAATGCCAGAGGAGTGTGGGCCTGCCCTGGGCGGGGTGGGCAGGGGAGAGGGCCAGTGCTGGCAGTCAGCAGAGTCTTTGCAGGTCCCTCTGCCTGAAATCTCCGCTCTGAGCAGACCTCACACACTCTCCTACCTCAGTTTCTCAGGAGCCTGCTCTGATGGGCTCCTTCTCCCCAGGAGCACCACACCCCTCACTCACAGCGCTTGCCCAAGCTCCGACTTCCCCACGCCCCTTTGCCACATTGGTGTTTAACCTCTGTGTCCTCCCTTAGACTGAAACTCCACGAGGACAGAGGTCACATCTAGCCTGTCCACCTCTGTCTTGTTCTGGTCATGTATGTATTTATTTATTTAATATAGATTTTTATTGATTTCAGAGAGGAAGGGAGAGGGACAGAGGGTAGAACATCAATGATGAGAGAGAATCATTGATCGGCTGCCTCCTGCACGCCCCACACTGGGGATGTGCTCTGACCGGGAATCAAACCGTGCCCTCCTGGTTCATAGGTGGGCACTCAACCACTGAGCCACGCCAGCCGGGCTTGTTGTTATTTTAGTATCAGGCATGGTTGGCATCCCAGGCAGGGGGCACAACAGAGGTCCTTGAGCCACGGGTATTCTTTGAACTCCTGGACGGAGCTGGTGAGGGTCCAGCGGGAAGAAAAGAACTTACCCCAACTTTGGTGCCGCTCCTACTGTACACCCAGCCCTCAGCTGAGAGAGTCCTGGTGTCCCTCCAACTCGGGAGGGCTGGTGCTATCCACACCCACGTTATGTGGGAGCTGGGAGATGTGACATAACCAGCCAAGGTTCCTCAGTCAAAAAGTGGCCGTCCCTGCCCTTCCCACCTGCCCTGAGGCATCCAGAGTGAGTCCAGGGAGCACAGAAAGTACCTGCTCTGCTTCCACCAGGCAGCCCTGCCCAGGCTCAGCCAGACCCCTGCCTTGCCATCCTCGGTGGCTTTACCTGCCAAAAAGGGATTTGGATGAAAACTAGCGAGTGGCTAACCAGAGCTTTGCTCTGTTCTGGGCGCTTAGTGCTCGCACCTCATTGAAGCCTCACAAACAGAGGAAGTGGCTGCTCAGAGAGGTCAGGGAACTCTGGGAGGTCACACAGCCCAGAAAGCTGCCGCATTACTGCCCCATGTTATAGACGAGGACATGAAAGTGGCACAAGAAGCTGAACACCTGTTGGACTCCAGAGGTCCTCCAGCCTTAAGCAGCTAATCACACCACCCTGGGAGAACCATGGGAAGTTCTCTGGTCTGGCTGTTTCCAGGGAGGTGGTGTGGGGACCCAGCTGGGCCGATAGGGGCTCCTGGCTTTACCTTTTTCTAGAAGCAGGCAGCCCCGGTCACTCCTGGGCCACCCAAAGGGCAGACTGGCCCCCATGCAGCCTCATTCTCCCACTTCCCACCCCGCCTCTGGAACTGGCCAGCACAACACGCTTGGTCCTGCTTGGCCCTCCTCCTTCTGCAGATGCAGAATGTGACTCCCCCTGGGAGCAAGACTGGGGAGGGGTCCTCAAAGCGACAACCCTGAGAATGGGTGGGTAGAGTTAGAGTGCCCATGGACTCTAGAAGCAGAATTTTGCAGGTCAGGACTTTGGTCCTTGAAGAAGCCTTCTCCTGTCTCACCTGGCACCATGCCCAGGGCTTAAAAGTTCCCACCTGCCTTGGCCGGTGGCTCAATGGTTAGAGCACCAACCTTTGGACCGAAGGGTTTCATGTTCGATTCTGGTCGAGGGCATGTACCCTGGCCGCAGGTTCTCCAGCCCTGGTAGGGATTGCCTGCAGGAGGCAACCAATCCAGGCGCCTCTCTTACCACATGATGTTTCTCTCTCTCTCTCCGCCTCCTCCCTTCCTTCCACTCTTTCTAGAAGTCAATGGAAAAAATATCCTCAGGTGAGGATTAAAAAAAAAATAGAAAAGAAATATTTTGTAATAAAGGGGTTTAAGAAAAAGTTCCCATCTGTGAGCATAGGATGTTTAAATAGATAATGCATGCAAGGGCTCAGCACCACAGGGGGCCTTGAAAAGGTAGGCACAAGTCGGGGTGCAGGCACCAGATGCACCTTCCCCTACTTGGGAGCCCAGGGCCCACCCCCAAGTTTGGGCATATCCTGTTGCAGGTTTTCAGCCACCTAAATCCATGGCAGGGCCAGGTGGTGTTGGCTCACAGCCTCTGTGATTTTGACCCACACACGGAGTCTTTTTCTCAGGCCCAGCAGAGCAGCCTGACTTCCCACCAGCCCCTGTTGGCCTGAAAGGGATGGTACAGTGCCTGGGAGAGTGTCGGGGTCAGTCGTAAGGGTCATGGTGCCAAGAACAGGGAAAGCCTGGAGCCAGAAAGACCCCCGGGGCATCCTGGGAAGGACATGGGGTGGGTTGAGCAGGAGTTTCGAGAGCCCATCCCGGGCCTAGGCAGCTGGGAGAGGAGCGAGGGCTTGAAACATGATTTACTTTTAAATTTTTTTGTTTCTTTTAAAAATAAATCTTTATTGCTCAGATTATTACAGTTGTTCCTCTTTATTCCCCCCATAGCTCCCCTCCACCCAGTTCCCACCTCACCCCCATGCCTTTACCGCCGCCCCCCACTGTCCTCATCCGTTGGCGACCGGAGGCCGGGGCCAGGAGGCTCCAGGCACCTGGCGGGACAGCAGCCACCATGACCAAGGACTCGCCTAACCCTTCCGGTGGCAGCCGCGCGACACCCAAGAAGCTGGCTAGTCCGGGCCCGACGGCACATCTATCCTGGTGTTGATGTGCAAGAGTGTTTCTAGTTATATAATGGAGAATGGAACTGCTGGGTCATAAGCTACGTGTGTGTTAGTTTCCAATGCAGTATTACCATGCCCATCGTCATCAGGAGTAGATAATCCTTCTAGTTGTTCCACGTCGTAACACTTATTATTACCAGTTTTGCTGTGGCCTGCAGGAAGTGCTGGCGCAACTTCGCTGGGAGACCGACGGCGAGCAGGCCTCGCGCATCCGCCACCTGCAGGCGGCGCTGGACGTGGAGCGACAGCTCTTCCTCAAGTACATCCTGGAGCACTTCCGCTGGCACCCGGTTTTGCCCGGGACCCCAGATCCCCAGGCGGTGCCTTCTTCGGAAGAACCGCACCCCGAGACCGCCAGCGACTCTCACCGCCCCCTAAAGTCCCCCAAAGTCCCACTCGAATCCTTTGATGGCCTGAGCGCCGGCGTTCGCGTGCGCTCCCGCTCCCTCGAAATGGTGCCCGCAGCGTGCTCCAACTCGCGTGACAACCTGCTCCCCACGCGCTCCGGCTCCCTCGATTCCTTGGCACCAGCGCGTTCCCACTCGCTCGACAGCCTTCTGGGTCGTCCCAAGGCCCCCGAATCCGAGGAGCGGGCTTCCTCGGCAGACACTTTCATCTTGGGCTTCCTGAGTCCGCCCCCGCCGCCGCCGCCGCCGCCGACGCCGCCGCCGCCGCTGTCACCACCGTCGCCGCCGCTGTCACCGCCACTACCACCATCGCAGCCCAGGGGTCCTAGCGACCGGACAGGAGAAGACTCCAGGAGCCAGCCCGGCGAGGCCCCGGCCCTCTCGCCGCTGAGCCTGGATTACCAAGAGCTTGTGAAGCAGAACTCGGAATTGTCCGAGGCGTTGCAGGTGCTGGCGCGCCGCTGCTCTGACCTGCTGGACGAGAACATGCAACTGCGGCGCACGGGCATCCCAGACCCGGCGGACGAGAAGGTGAAGCGGCTCAAGGTGAAGCACGCAGAGCTAACAGGCCTGGCCCGCCGCCTAGAGGACCGGGCCCGCAAACTGCAAGAAACCAACCTGCGGACTCTGAGCTCC
>NW_006294609.1:1369630-1380964 GCF_000327345.1 Myotis davidii | reverse complement strand
CGCGCTGCTGGCTAAGGACCAGCAGATAGAAGAGCTGCAGCAGGAGTGTCGCTTGTTGCAGGCGCTCGTCGCTTCGGGCCTCGGCAGCGTCCCGCCCGCTGATGGGGTCGCGGCCAGCGCCCGCAGCGCCCTGGCGGAGCCGAGCTGCCGGAGCGCACCCGGCGAGGGGGCGCGGTGCCAGGTGCAGGCGCTGGAGCGAGAGCTGTCGGCGCGGAGGCAGGAGTGCCAGGAGCTGGGGGCCCAGGCGGCGGCGGCTCGGCGGCGCGGCGAGGAGGCGGAGGCACAGCTGCAGACCGCGCTTTGCGAGGGCGCCTGGCTGGCCAAGGAGAACGCGCGGCTGCAGGCACAAGCCGACTGGACGCGGAAGCTGGCGGCCGAGAATAACGACGTGCGCGAGCAGCTGGGCCGCGCGTGCCAGGAGCGCGACGCCACCGAATTGCTGGTGGAGCAGCTGCTGCAGCAGGCGGCGCGCGAGCAGGACAAGCAGCAACAGCTGCAGCGTGACCTGCAGAAGGCATTGTGTGATCTCGAGGCTGCCCGGGAGGAAATGGGGGTGCTGCGGTGCCAGCCTGGTCACCATCCCCAGCAACCCCCGGAGACCTCCCAAGCCCCGGATTCCCAAGGCAGGAAGAGCAGAAGGACCCGGTTCCAGCCAGCGCCTGAAGACCAGGCATCTCCACAGTCCAGCAGAGACGAACAGGAGGAGGACGCCTCTCTGCTAGAGAGCCCACTTGCCCTCGGGGAGCCAGCCAGTGCCCCTCAAGGGCCAGACAGAGTCCCAGCCAGCCAGCCTCTGGACTGCAGACCCCAGGCCAAGAAAACCAGCAACCAGTCCAACTCCTCCTCTGAGGTGGAATCTGTGTGGGCCACCGTGCCCTCTTGCCTTACTCTGGACATGGACACGGCCAGTGAGGTGGAGGATCTGGATCCTGACAGTGCGTCCTTGACCCTGGAAGTGGGGGACTCAGAGACCCCCGCCGCCCCCAAGCTCAAAATCTTCCTGGTTCGATATAGCTACAACCCATTTGAGGGGCCCAATGAGCACCCCGAGAGTGAGCTGCCCCTCACAGCTGGCGAGTATGTGTATATCTTCGGTGAGATGGATGAGGACGGCTTCTATGAAGGGGAGCTTGAGGATGGCCGCCGGGGCCTGGTGCCCTCCAACCTGGTGGTGCAGATTCCAGACAACGACATCCTTGACTGCCTGCCCCCAGAGTCCTCGGACCCTGGCCCCCCTCAGCTCCCAGCCGGACAGGGCAAAACCTCAAAGGAAGACATTAGTCACAGCTTATTGCCTGGGGAAGCTCAGGGGCCTGTGGACAGGGAGACGTGCCAGATGGTGAGGGCGGCCTCCAAGACAGAAGTGGCCATGGAGACCTCAGACACCAAGACGGAAGATGGCTGGCTGGGCTCACTGCAGAGTGTGGAGGAGCAGGGCTTCTCCGGACCCCTTCTAGGGCCCAAAGGGGTCCCTTGTGTAGCCCCCAAACAACTACGCCTGCAGAACGTTGTGGCCACATCGGCCAAGATCGTCTGGGTCTCCAGCAGCTGCTGCCGCCCACACATCGTGTATCTCAATGACCAGAAGCATGCCCTGACCCCAGCAGGTGTGAGCAGCTACACCTTCCACAACCTGCATCCCAGCACCCGGTACCAGGTGCAAGTGGAGGTGCAGCTGCCGTGGGACTCCATGCAGGTGCGCTGGGAAACCATGTCCTCCGCTCTCACCTTTGACACGCCCTTGGCAGGACCCCCGGACCCTCCACTGGACGTGCTGGTTGAGCGTCACACCTTACCAGGCCTCCTGGTGGTCAGCTGGCTCCCCGTCACGATCGACTTGGCCGGGTTCTCCAATGGAGTCCGGGTCACTGGCTATGCCGTGTATGCCGATGGGCTCAAGGTTGCCGAGGTCACCGATGCCACCGCTGGCAGCACCCTGTTGGAGTTGTCCCGGCTCCAGCTGCCCGTGATGTGCCAGAAGGTCTCGGTGAGAACCGTTTCGCTTTGTGGCGAGTCACTGGATTCGGTGCCGGCCCAGATCCCCCAGGACTGTCTGAACTGTAACCGATTGCCAGAGACCTCTCCCTTTATTTACACCCCTGGCGACCAGTCCCCGTCCAGAATCACCGTCCCTGTCTGCCCTCAGAGGCTGGCGCTGGCTCCACCGAGTGCCAAGGCTAGTTCCCACATCCCCCGAAGC
Source organism: Myotis davidii (assembly GCF_000327345.1). Taxonomy (NCBI): domain Eukaryota; kingdom Metazoa; phylum Chordata; class Mammalia; order Chiroptera; family Vespertilionidae; genus Myotis; species Myotis davidii. The sequence continues at coordinate 1,378,764 of NW_006294609.1, read as the reverse complement.
GGTGGGGGGTCCCTAGAAGCCTTCCCCGAAGAACCCCCGAGGAAGCACACCCCGATGCCCAACCTGAGTCCAGAAGGAGAATGTCCCGGTGCAGGGGCTGGCAGCCAAACCCAGGGGCCGGCGGAGGCCTGGGAGGTCTGCAGAAATGACCTACTCTTTCAGAAGAGTCCTCGGAACCACAGGCCACCTCTGCACCGTGGCCAATCTCGGGGGGAGGAAGACGGTGACTGGCACATGGACACCAGCCAAAGCCCTGCTCTGGGAGTCCTCCATCTGTCCCCCGAGTTTGCACCCAGGAGAGAAGCCTGTCAGGAAAGGGCTGCCCTCGAGAAGGTCCTGAGGCAAAAGCAAGACGCCCAAGTGTTCGCACCTCCCCAGACAGGCAGCCGCCAACGACATATGTCTGACTTCCATGACAGTCTGCAGCAGGAGGAAGAGGCAGCCTGCTTCGGCCCATGGGCCACAGAGAGGCAAGAGCAGAGAAGGGAGCTTGGGGCGCAGAGCAGGCGAGGTCAGGCTCTGTGGGGCAAGAGAGAGAGCCAGCTCCACGAGCCCCGCTCTGCGCCCTGCCCAGCTTCGTCCAGCAAAGTCCTCACGGTGTCCGGGGGAGGCCCCCCACAGCTGGAGGCGGGCCGGGACACCGCGGCCAGGGTCTTTGTGGCGCTCTTTGATTATGAGCCCCTGGTGATGTCTGTCAACCCCGAGGCTGCAGAGGAGGAGCTGGCCTTCCAGAAAGGGCAGTTGCTGAGAGTGTGGGGCTCTCAGGACGCCCACGGCTTCTACCGTGGGGAATGCAACGGTCAAGTGGGCAACATCCCTGGGCATCTGGTGGCTGAGGTGGAGGACGGTCTGGAGAGGACTGAGAGCAGGTGGCATTTGCCAGTGCAAGGGCACCTGCCCTCTGTGGCCCACCTAGATGAAGTTGGGGGGCTCACCATCCCCCAGGACTCCTTTCCCCTGCCCCAAGGGAACCCCAGGGGAGCTCCACTGTGCACTCGAATGACCATGATGGCAGCTCTGGACTATGACCCCAAGGACGGGTGGGCAGGGGGCCAGGTGAAGGGCAAGCTGTCGCTGAAGGCTGGGGACCTGGTGACAGTCTACGGGCCTGTGGATGACAGGGGATTCTATTATGGGGAGTCAGGCGGCCTCAGAGGTCTTGTCCCAGCCCACCTGCTGGATTACATGGCCCTCCATGATGAGTGAGCAAGGCTATCAGAGGGGGTAGTGGCCTCTGGCCATCCACGCCCCGCCAGAGGAGAAGCAAGCACACAGACCCTTTCGCCAGCACCCCTCCTCGCCTCCAAGAGCACCACTGTGTGAACCCGATGGCAGCCTCCCGCATCCGCAGCCTCTGAGAGCAGCAGGGCTTCCGTCTGAACTCAGATGTCCCCCGCGTGCCAGAGGACAAGCAGCCCCTCGAGTGTGACAGGCTGGTTTGGAGTTGTCAGTAACGACGACAGGCTTTCGGAGAAGGGCCTTTCTGTGTTCGCTCAGCGTTTTCTTTAAGAGGTGAATGTTATCCATCCCATGGTTATGTATGAAAGTCTCAAGGAAAGCTTGCCTCTTAAAAAAAGTGACCAGAATGTTAGTTTTCTGTCTTATGTTCAGCCCCGCATTAAAATAGAAAATAATAAAAAGAATATTTTATTTTATTGATTTCAAAGAGAGAGGAAGGGAGACGGAGAGAAACATCGATTTGCTGCTCCACCCATTCATGCATTCATTGGTTGATTGAACCCTCAATCTTGGCATATCAGGACGACACTCTAACCAACTGAGCTATCGGGCCAGGGCCAAAAAAGAATAATTTAGAAGAGAAAGGAAGCCCGGCTGGTGTGGCTCAGTGGTTGAGCATCGATCTATGAACCAGGAGGTCACAGTTCGATTCCCGGTCAGGGCACATGCCTGGCTTGTGGGCTTGATCCCCAGTGTGGAGCGTGCAGGAGGCAGCCGATCAATGATTCTCTCTCATCATTGATGTTTCTATCTCTCTCTCTCCCTCTCCCTTCCTCTCTGAAATCAATAAAAAAATATATATTTTAAAGAAATAGAAGTGAAAGCACAACCAAGGGAACACAAACGGCTTCTCCTCCCTCTGTTCTGTCCAGGGGGCCCGAAAGGGCTACACGTGTTTTCCCAGCTGGGGGAGGAGAGAGGGTACTCCCTTGATCTGTAGAGGGGGACAGCTCAGGATCTGCTTACTGGCAGGGTCGCCAAGAGGCCAGCCAAGAGCCAGGGCTAAGAAGCAGGGCCCCCAAAGCTTAGCACAGCCCACCTTTCTCAAAGGTGTCCCTGCCCAGGGGCAGTGTGACCCTTTGTGGAGGGAGGGGTCAGAGTCTTCCAGCTGCTTCCCTGGGAGCCTCCCCAAGAGAGCATGTCCACATCTACTCCATTTTACCAAGAGCTGCTGAGGTTCAGGGTTTCCGCTCAGGTCCCGCCGTTCCAGAACCACTTCCCACCAGGGCCTTCTGGGGTTCCCCCTCAAGGAGACCGGAGACGAGGGGTGGTCTTCATCCTCTGCTTCTGTCTCGCTGTCCCTTGGTTCCCCTAAGTCCAACTGTGCTGTCAGAGGAAGGGCACTGCCTCCCCAAGTGCAGGAGGAAATTGCTGGAAGCATTCCTGGGCAGGAGGTTTGGAGCCCCTGGCAGGTTCTTCGGGGAGTTAGTTGGTGAATTGGGTTCAGAAGGTTCCTCCATGCTGTCCCCGGGCTGAAGGCAGGAACAGGTAAGAGGCAGGCCCGGGGCTGTCTCAACGCGACACACTTACTGCTGCCTCGTCCTCAAAGCATGGGAGCCAAGGAGGCAGCTGTGATGTGCACACACGCACTCACCCTCGTGAGCGGAGTGCTGCGGGGCTGGGTCTGGGGAGGAAACACTTTGCCTCATCCACTGAGGGCCATGATCATCCCCTCAGGTTTATAACCACCCATTTTTTTTTTTTTCAGTGAAAAAGTAGGCTCAAATAGTCTGTGGGAGGCAACACAGACCAGCTCACACTTTTTTAAAAAAATTGTGATAACATATACATAACATAAAATTTACCATCTGAACCAATTTTGTGAGCAATTCAGTAATTGACATTGTTGTACAAGCGATCCCCTGAATTCTTTTCACCCTGTAAAGCTGAAACTCTGTACCCATTAAGCCACAGCAACCCATTCCCCTCTCTCCTCAACCCCTGATAACTTTTAATCTATTTTCTATCTCTACGAATTTGACTACTCTAGGGACCTCATGTAAGTGGACTGGGTGTAGTAAACTTACCTTTTTATGTTTGGCTTATGTCACTTAGCATGATGTCCTCATTGTAGCACATATCAGAATTTTATTTATTTTTAAAACATTTTTATTAATTTCAGAGAAGGGAGAGGGTGAAAGAGATAGAAACATCAATGATGCGAGAGAATCATCGATCGGTTGCCTTCTGCACACTGGGGATCAAGCCCGCAATACGGGCATGTGCCCTGACCAGGAATCCCACCATGACCTTCTGGTTCATAGGTCAACACTCAACCACTGAGCCATGCTGGCCAGCCAGAATTTCACGTCTTTTTAAGGCTCCATAATATTCCTTTGTATGGGTGTACTAAGTGATGTTTACCCATTCATCCATCAGTGGACACTTGGGGTATTTTGACTATTTTTGGCTACTGTGAATAGTGCTGCTATGAACATGGGCATACAAGGATCTCTTCTCAGCTTTCACAGGGTTTCAAACGATCAGATCCCTGGGAGCTCACAACCCAGAATGGAACCTGAGGATGAAGAGCAATGAGACAGCTGCTCCTGCTGGAGCGGACAGCCCAGCCCTCCCGCGCTGGAGATCCTGGTGCCCCAGGCTGAGGGCTGGAGACAAATGTGATTCCCACGCACTGGAAGAGCAACAGCAGTTTAGAGAATAGAAACTCTAATCTGCACACTTTTAAAATCAAATGCAATAACGAATTCCATGAGAACCACAAATGCAACCCAACATGAATTATGCCACCTCCATTATTCCATCTATTTTTTTTTTCACCAGGAGTGTAGAACCTTCCAATTCACTTTGAGGGGCACATGACAGCCCCCAAAGGCGACAAGATCCACTTGCTGTTAGCACCTGTTTCAATATTCCATCATTTTTTAACTTTGCATCCTTCCCTGACCATCGGCCAAGATCACTCTCCTTTTTTCCCCCAACAGCTGCAGGACCGTCCAGGTCTGGGGTGTACAGTGGCACCTCCACCCCTCTGTTCAGTCCCCACCTGCTTTATTTTTCTCCATAGTCCTCAGCCACACCTGGTATTTTCTATTTCTGGCTCCACCCCCACAGCCATTCCCTCATCAGAATGTGAGTCCCCCCAAAGGAAGGGACTTCTTTGGCTTGTTCATCGCCCAGCATTGTAGCAGGTCCCCAATAAGTGTGTGCCGACTTCACTCCCAAGCTCCCAGGGCCCTTCCTTTACCTCTGTAACTTGTTTGCTAAGCCCATTTATTTTCCAAACAAATGTTCTCTTGTATAAATAGATAAGTAAGTGCTGGATGAAGGAACAAGTAGTTTTTGACCATCCCTTGAATGTGGCCCCTGTGCTGGGCCCAGACACTGATCTGTGCTCCCAGCATTCACACCATGCATGGGCTGCTCCACCCACTGGGATAGAATAAGACTCGAACCCTGCAAAGCAGAGGAAGACGTCGCTAATTCTGACCATGGGCACTGGGGCAGCTAGGGAGGAGGGCATCCTAGCGGTGGGAAGAGCAGAAGTAAACACCCTGCGATGTGTGAAAATGAGTGATTGCACATTTGGGAAAACTCAGGGAGCAGAGGCACGGGAAGAGAGAAATGGATTGAGGACAGGTGTCCACCCCAAGGGTTTCAAAGTCCTCGGGAGCTTCCTCATGCTGCCACTAGGGGGCAGCCTAGGCACACCGAGGGTGGCTCTCTAGGGACTGCACCTGGGCCCACACCTGCCTGCTCTGGGCCTTGAGCACCGCGTCAAGGTGAGCTGGAAATGGCTCTGACCCTGCAAACCTAGGATTCAGGCCCCGCCCAGCCCTGTTCTCTCCCCAGGGCACCCTGGGGAACCTCCCCCCAACACGGGCCCATAAGGGACATCCTTCCAGAGGATCCAGGACCAGGGTCAGGCCTGGCCCATCTGATGCCCAGCCACAGGAAGTCCGCCCCTTTCATTTTTCTTGCAGCCCCACTCCTGCAAATCCAAGTTTCCCTGCGGCCATGGGAAGTTTTAGTGAGTGAATCAAGAAGCACGAGGCAGGTGGGCTGAGGAAGGCAGGACTGCTGAGTGGTAGAGCAACTGGGCTCTGGAACCCAGCCTGACAGTAGACAGGTAGGAGGCCTCCCTGAGCCTCGGTTTCCTCATCTGTGGCGGGGAGGGGGGTATTTTGAGCAGATTCTGTGTGCAGAGCACTTGGCGCAGGGTCAGGACGCAAAGGAAGACCAAGAAAGCCGGTGAGGGCACCGATGGTGGGCGTCTGGGGCAGGGGCAGATGGTTCAGCCTCCCCCAATGGCCTTGAGGGCCTGAAGGGTAAGGGGAGGCCATGCAGGTCTACTGAGGTGGGCGGGCTGGGAAGGAGTGAATGTCTGGTCACGGCCTGCACTGGGCCCCTCCCCAACTGACTAGATGACCTGGAGGCCCTAAGCCTGTCCAGGCCTGCCCAGGAGGAGAAAGGGGGATGGAAAACCCAGCTGGCCAGAGGGCAGAGGAGCCTGCAGAGTGGTGACAGAGGCCGTGCCTGATGAGTCTGGAGCGTTCTGGAGCGAGGGTCACTGAGCCTGACCTGGCACTGTCCACCACTGCCCAGGGGCCTCTGGTCAGGGCAGGTCTCAGTACCTCGCCGGCCCTCCCTCAACAGAGGAGAGGCTTTCATTTCAGGCTTTTCTCATCGTTTCCTGTTCTCACCCCCCACAGGTTGGATGCATTATCAGGTTTCACAAACCAGGACACTGAGTCGCTGCCCCAGAAGGGGCTCCTTTTTGCCTTTCCCATGGCCCACCTACTGTGGGAGCCCCCATCTTGCAGAGCCCCCTGGGACCAGCCCATCCATCCCCCTCTACCTCTGCCAATGTGCATTTTTCGAAATGTAAGGGTAACTGATCAGTATCAGTCATTCTATGACATGTGTTCACAAGAACACACCATGAGAGACAATGAATAAAAAGCTCAGGCCCGGCCGGCGTGGCTCAGTGGTTGAGCGTGGACCTGTGAACCAGGAGGTCATGGTTTGGTTCCGGGTTGGGGCACATGCCTGGGTTGTGGGCTTGATCCCCGGTGTGGGGCGTGGAGGAGGCAGCCAATCAATGGTTCTCTCTCATCATTGATGTTTCTATTTCTCTCTCCCTCTCCCTGCCTCTCTGAAATCAATAAAAATATATTTTAAAAAATAATAAATAAATAAGTAAATAAAAAGCTCAGATTCCACCTTTTGATCCCACTTCTTCTCCCTGTCTCAGCCCCATGGAGGTCGGATTTGAAGGCTGGGTGGAAGGGTGTGGGAAGTCAGGGGTTCCACCCAAGGTAGAACACACGGAGCCAACCCTGGGCTTGTAAAACCAAACGTAATTCCAGGTGGAGCCGACTCTAGGAACCTGGGCACTGAGGGTGCCTGGGGCCATGGTGGCTTCACTTACACCCCAGTGGCCCCACAGGCCCAGCCAGCCTCTGGGCTTAGTCCTGTGTATCCCTGACCCTGGTGGTGAGTGAGGTCTGTTCTGGACTGGAAGGCCCTGTATTTGGAGGTCCCTTCCCTTAAAACCCCTGCCTCTGATACCCAGCTATAGGTGTGTATGCTCTGCTGTGCCCTGAACCCCCAGGCAAAACTCCCTTTAAGTCCTTCAGTAACTGACCACCTGACTGGCTATGCCCACCTGAATCTCTAGGACATCAACTTTTTTTTTTTTTAACAAAATGTTATTGATTTAAAGAGGAAGAGAGAGAGAGAGAGCAATGTCAATGATGAGAGAGAGAATCGTTGACTACCTGCCCCCTTCACAGCCCACACTGGGGATTGAGCCCACAACCCGGGCATGTGCCCTGACCAGGAATCGAACTGTGGCCTCCTGGTTCATAGGTTGATTCAACCACTGAGCCATCCTGGACAGGTCAGGACATTGACTTTAGCTTGGGGAACCCCATTGGCCAAAGCCCCTTGGTTAGGGTCATTGGCTAGAGCAGCGGTTCTCAACCTGTGGGTCGCAACCCCTTTGGCGGTTGAACGACCCTTTCACAGGGGATCGCCTAAGACCATCCTGCATATCAGATATTTACATGAACATAGATAACAGTAGCAACATTACAGTTATGAAGTAGCAACGAAAATAATTTTATGGTTGGGGGTCACCACAACATGAGGAACTGTATCAAAGGGTCGCGGCGTTAGGAAGGTTGAGAACCACTGGGCTAGAGGTTGCCCTTCTTGGGGCTTGGCCGGAGCCTCTGGCTCAGCCTAAGTGGAGTGGGGCTGGATCTAAATCCTGGATCACTCACTTCCTGGTTTCTTTTTCCCAAAACTTTGCCTCTGGCTGCCCTGCCCCTTCAGCCAGTTCACTCTAAGCTGTCTTTCAAAAGGGCTCTCCTTCTATCTTGGCAGCCTTCCCTAATTGGGTCACCCTTACTGGATTTAGCTACCCCTCCCATGTGCACGGACAGCCTCCAGGCATAATCCCTGTGCCTAGGAATTGCTCGTTTATTCCCTTGCCTCCCCCAACTCACGGTTCTTTTACTCCACGTTGCACCCTCCACGCAGGCCTCCGGAGCTGGTGTGGACCATGTGTGAGCAGGCGTTGGGGTTTGCACCCCAGCACATTTTTTTCCTAATTTAGGAAAGGCACCAACTGGCTTGTGACCCAGACGCCCAAGAAAGCGTTGGCCCGGGGCTCTCTAGGTGGCTGCATTTCACACAGGGAACTGGCCTTTGCAAACCCTCAGCATGTGCCTTCGCTCACGTACTGCCCACGGCAACCCAACCCAGATGGTGTAATTATTTCCCTCTTGTACAGATGGAGAAACGCAGGCTCAGAGAGGGGAGGTTATTCAAGGTCGTTCAGCCAAGTTGGTGGCAGAGTAAGTAGGGTTGGAACCCAGGTGTATCCCTTTGCCCCCAGTCCTTATCTGAAGGATTCCTGCCCCCGCCTGGGGGCAGGGCCCGGGTCTAGGGAGGAGGCCAGGGGGAGGGAGAGTCAGGAATTTGAATTGGGAGAGCTGGTAGGGGGAGGGTGGGAAGTTTGGGAGTGGCCAGTAGTTAGGACTTGGGCAACACGGTGCTCTGTGAAGCTTCACTGGGTGGAGAGGGGCCGCCAGGCAGGCACAGATCTGCTGAGTCAGAGATGCCTCAGGGTCTCCAGGGGAGGCATCTGGAAGGTGGCCCTGGGCTGGGGCCAGGGAAAGCCCCCCAGGGCGGTGCACCAAGGGGTTGAATTGGGTACTGAGGCCCCACCCAGGACCATGGGGATTTAAGGAGAAAGAGGCCTCAGAAAGGACAGGGGGTCACATTTTCCAGAAAGAGGGAGTGGTCAGCCTCCACAAGGTCAGGCCAGATAAGGGCCTCTGGGCTCAGCCTCCCTCGTGACTGTGGCCAGAGGCTTCGCTCCCAGCCCAGGGGCTTCCTGGTGTCCTGGCCATGAGAGGGCTGGCCCCCTCCCCCATCGCCACAGGAGGAAAACTGGAAAGCTGGAATCTGGAAAATACGAGGCTGCACAGAGGCCACTCTCACCCTCTTACTAGAGAAGCAGAGGCACCAAGAGCTTCTCCATGCCCCATGATCCTGTCCCCCAAACAGGAACGAGGAGGGGTCTGCAGATATGGCTGTCAGCCCCATTTTGCAGGTGGGAAAACTAAGGCTGACAGAGGTCAGTTCTGGGTCAGCTGACTGGTCAGTGGCATAGCCAAGATCCATCCATCTATCTATTAAGCATCTATCTCAGCGGCTCTCAACCTGTGGGTCGCGACCCCTTTGGCGGTCGAACGACCCTTTCACAGGGGTCGCCTAAGACCATCCTGCATATCAGATATTTACATGACGATTCATAACAGTAGCAATGTTACAGTTATGAAGTAGCAACGAAAATAATTTTTAAAAATATATACAACATGAGGAACTGTATTTAAAGGGCCAGAAGGTTGAGAACCACTGCC
>NW_006294609.1:1368489-1369223 GCF_000327345.1 Myotis davidii | reverse complement strand
CCCCGGGGATATGCCCGACCCAGGTACATGCCCTTGACTGGAATCGAACCTGGGACCTTTCAGTCCGCAGGCCGACGCTCTATCCACTAAGCCAAACCGGTTTCGGCAAAAATAATTTTTTAAAAATATATCTTATTGATTTTTTTACAGCAGGAAGGGAGAGGGATAGAGAGTTAGAAACATTGATGAAAGGTCCCAGGTTCAATTCTCGATTCTGGTTAAGGGCATGTACCTTGGTTGCGGGCACATCCCCAGTGAGAGGTGTGCAGGAGGCAGCTGATCGATGTTTCTCTCTCATCTCTTCCCTTGACTATGGTCCTTCACGGGCCAAGGGCCACTGCTGTGCTGCTCACCAGCCTAGTGCCCACCTCGTCACCTTCGGTGTCAGCAATTGTTGACTCAGTAGCATCGTCTCTTGGGCTCAGGGTGCTTAGCTCTGTCTGGGGCTGTGGGATGGCATAGAGAGAGGAGGTAGGAACTAAGGGAGGGGGCCTGGTCAATTGGTAAAGCCTTCACTCTAGGGACCATGCCTGTTGGGAGTCTTCTCTTCAGGCGATGTGCTGTGTTAAGAGGCTGCACTGAGCTCTTGCTGTCAGAGGGGCCCCGTTGGAGCTCTGATGTGTGACCTTGAGCCTCAGTTTTCTCAGGATGTACGGGAGGATACTCCAGCTGGAAAGCCACCCTGGCCCTGGCTTTTTTCACCAGCTTTTGAACTTTAAGTCCTTATGTCGAAT
>NW_006294609.1:1364584-1368447 GCF_000327345.1 Myotis davidii | reverse complement strand
GATGTTTCTAACTCTCTATCTCTCTCCCTTCCACTCTGTAAAAAATCAATAAAATATATATTTTTTAAAAAAGTAAATAAAATAATATTGCACTGGAAGAGGGGAGTAAACTGGCTTGGATTTTATCAAATGCTTCTCAGGAAATGGGCTTGGATGGGCACTGGAGGTGGGGAGATCGTGTAAGGTTGTCCAGGAACCAGGAAAGATGTGAGTCCAGCTCACTGAGATTGAGAGATCTTTTCTTCCCTCTTGAACTTTCCCTCTGAATTTAAAAGGAATATGTACTAAGTATGTAAAACTTGGAAGGTTTGGGAACGTTATAGAAGCAAGAAAAATACAAACTCCCTCGAAGCATATGAGTGCTACATATTCTTGGGGAACTATATGTGGCAGGACCTATTAAAATGGGAAATGCCCACATATCATCCAACGCACAGATTTTACTTTGAGTAAACCATTTTGCATACATAAAGGCAGGAGTATATAAAGATATCTATCCAGGGGCCTAAAGGTAATTTTAATAGCACCAAACTGTAAATAACCTGAGTACCTGGTATTCATAAATAAGGACAGTGTTTATGGAACCCTCATACTCTGGAATCAGTCAGCTATTAAAAAGAATGAATGGCCGAAACCGGCTTGGCTCAGTGGATAGAGCGTCAGCCTGCGGACTGAAAGGTCCCAGGTTCGATTCCGGTCAAGGGCAGGTACCTGGGTTGCGGGCACATCCCCAGTGGAGGGTGTGCAGGAGGCAGCTGATCGATGTTTCTAACTCTCTATCCCTCTCCCTTCCTCTCTCTGTAAAAAATCAATAAACTATATTTTAAAAAAAAGAATGAATTATGGATGTGACTCAAACTAGAAAGTTGTCTGTGATAGGTACTTAGGCGAAAAAGAGCAAATCTAGTGTAAGTTGTATAATGACTTACAGTTTATATAGTATCATATTTTGTAATTTCAAAACAGTAAGAGCTTTTTTGTAATATGTGAACAAACACATGTTGATGCCAGAGAAGAAAGTGAAGATGAGGATCAGGTGCTGGATGGGTAGCTCATTTGGTTTGAGCATCATCCTGATATCCAAGGTTGCAGTTTTGGCCCCTGGTCAAGGCACATATAAGAATCAACCAATGAATGCATAAATAAGTGGAACCACAAATGGATGTTTCTCTCTCTCTCTCTCTCCCCCTCCTCTCTCTCTAAAATCAATAAATAAAAATTTGTTTAAAAAATAAAAAGCAATAAAGCCTGTTTAAAAAAAAAAAGATATACAGGTCAGACTGTTCAGAGGACAGATGGGAGTTTGCGAGGGAGGAGAATCAATAACTTATATAAAAGGTATTTCATATTAGCAGAATTAGAAATGTTACTTTTTTGGGGGGATGCAAAGTGGGCAAAGGGGGTCAAATGTACGGTAATGGAAAGAAATTAGACTTCAGGTGGTGAGCATGCAATAGAGTACACAGATGTCAAATTATAAGGTACATCTGAAATTATATAATATTATTTCCAATGCTACCCCAATAAATTTTTTTTAAAATATATTTTATTGATTTTTTACAGAGAGGAAGGGAGAGGGACAGAGAGTTAGAAACATCGATGAGAGAGAGACATCGATCAGCTGCCTCCTGCACACGCCCTACTGGGGATGTGCCCGCAACCCAGGTACATGCCCTTGACCGGAATCGAACCTGGGACCCTTCAGTCCACAGGCCGACACTCTATCCACTGAGCCAAACCGGTGAGGGCCGTATAAATTTAATTTAAAAAAGAAATGTTACTGCTGTAGTAAAGCACACTAAAATATGTGTGTAAAAAAAATCCCAATCCCTAGAGAGAACTTCTGTAGATATCTTGATGTATTTTCATTTGTTTCCCTATAGATCAATATTTTGCACGCATTTGTTACATATAATGTTAAAATTTTAATTGATTTTTTTTTTTTTAGAGAGAGAGAAACATCCATTTGTTGTTCCACTTGTTTATGCATCCATTGGTTGATTCTTGTATGTGCCCTGACCAGGAATTGAATGGACCTCAGTACATGGGACATCACTCGACCCACTGCAGCACACTGGCCAGGGCTGTTACATACAGTTTAATAGTTTGCTTTATTTTTCTTAAAATCATTTTCACATTTCCAGATCATAAAACATCCTCATAAACACCATTTGTAGTGGCGGCTTCACAGTCCATCATGTGGACTATTTAACCAACCCCCTATTGTCAGACTTTAGTGTATGACCTTCTCATTATTATAAATGATACTTGGAAAAAACGATTATACATTAATTTTCAAATGTAAATGAAACAAATGACTATTGAATGCCTCAGAAGTCTCAGGTGTGCTCTTGGCACTGGAGTTACAAGCTTATCCGTCTGGCTAGAGAGACAGATAATCAAGCCCATGATCTGCAAATGTGGTTAATTTCTTCAGAACAGAATCCTGAAAGATGAATTACTGGTGGTCACAGGGAGTATGAGCATTTTAAAAAGATTTTATTTTTGACTCATACTGCTAAAGTCATGTTCAGGAATTTTGATGCAATTTGTATGCTTCCAACAGTAGATGAGAGTGATTACCCATCAGACCCTTGCCTATGTTTAAAAGTTTGAAACTGATTTCTAATTTGGTACAAATAAAAAAAAAAAAAACCTGGCATCTTGAGGTTTTAATTTGCATGCCTTTTGTTAATAGAGTATTGACATTTTTCTTCCCGTAGTTTCTTCCAATAGTGAGTCCTCTACCAAGCTCTATTCCTGGAATGTTCCTTTTATTTCTTCAACATATTTGATATCTCCTTCTTCATGGATGTTGGATATTTCCTTTTTCATTTATCATTTCTAGGATCTATTCCCAGGCTTTCTATTTTGTTTCTTGGTCTGCATAACTGCAGTTGCTTTATAATTTGTTGTTAATCCTCACCCAAGGATCTTCTCCATTGATTTTTAGAGAGAGTGGGAGAGAGGGAAGGGAAGAGAGAGAAACATCGATGTGAGAGAGACACATCGATTGGCTGTGTCTGCCATGCACACATCCCTACTGCACCCCTACCGGTTGGGGGGATGGAACCTGCAACCCAGGAATCTTCCCTTGACAGGGAATCCAACCCGCAGCCCTTCCATCCACCGGCCAACACTCCACCCACTAAGCCAACTGGCCAGGGCCACAATTTGTTTTAATATCTGTATGGCAAGTCCACCCTCGTGGCTATTTATTTTAGAAATTTGTTAGAAATGTCCTACTGTTAGGATTACAATAAACCTACACATTAATTTGGAAAGAACAGCCACATAATCAGCCTCCCAGAGGGGTTACCGAATTGGTTTTCAATCTTGGCGAGTGCTAGAGTATGATTTCTCTACATGGCAAACCTGGGATCCTCTTAGACTTTGACAGTAGTGTGTTCCTTTGTTCGGTGTTGGAAGTAGAAAGCGATCCAATGGAGAAGTGGCTGCGGCTCCAGGCCAGCTCCGGCCCCTCACGGGCCACCTGAATGACCGCCGAGCCTGGGTCCGGCGGGCCACCTGAGGCGCGGGCTTGACCCCAGGGGCCTGCGAGGGGCTGCGGTCACCGGAAGGGGCTGGCTGAGCACGTACAAGTTCCATTTCTCTCTGCTGCAAGATGTCATTTTGTGAGGAGCAGAATTCACTGAGCTACTCAGAGGAGTACTCTCTTCGGGATCCGAACGGCCCGGGTCTCCCCAGGAGCCCGGACCACGCAGCCTGCAGTCCCCGGGGGCTGCGCTTTGAAGGCGGGGTCTCTGCGGGACACATGCAGCGGGGGTGAGGTGTCCTGGCAGTGGGGCGCAGGGCGTTAGGGGTTCCCTGCTGGGGGGCTCCGAGGGGTCAGGGGCAGGCTC
>NW_006294609.1:1361157-1363883 GCF_000327345.1 Myotis davidii | reverse complement strand
AGGGCCCTGCGCCGGCGGCCGCCCCTCTCGGGGGCATTTGGCTATTTCTAGAACCGCGGCCTTGCAGCTCCGTGGTCCTCTTTTGCCCCCTCCCATGGAAAGACTGGCAAGGGCAGGGGCCAGCGGGGTGTGTGTGTGTGTGTGTGTGTCGGGGGGCGCTCCCAGAACGCCAGGTCCTGCCGCTGGTAGGCTCGCTGCCCTGCCCCCCGATCTCAGATCCGTAGGCAGCCGCTTGGCAGGAAGAGAGATGGGCTTGGGGGAGGGGGTCGGCTGGCAGAGGGAGGGGACTGCAGGGCCCCAGCTTGTCACTTTCTGTTTATCTGCCAAGATTGGTCATATTCACACAGGCCTAGCTGGTGGGGGGTGGCGGCGAGGGTGGGGGATGCCTCTCCCTGGGGGGGGCGGGAGGGAAGGAGGGAGGTTGGGCAATGACTTACGGAGAGGAGGGAACCGGGCCTGATAATGCTGCCCAGCGGCCCCACCCAGAACAGCGTGGGGCTGCCTGGGGAAGGGGACCCGGTGCCGATTCGGATGGGTTGGAACGGTTTTTGAAGTTATTTACCTATGCCTTCTATCCTCTCCACCTCCAGTGTCTTTCCTAGCAGGAGTTGCCAAGCACATCTGGAAAGCTAGGCTCCTGGCCCACCCCACTCCACCCCCAATAGCAGGAGGGGTGTAACCCAGGGAGGCCACCCCTCTGACATGTGGTGGGGGGAGGGGCGGCGCCTTGCCCATAGGAATCCTGTGGCAGGGGCTTGTTGACTGATGTGGGGCTTGCTGTGCCTCTTGCACCGAGGAAGGAGCTGGCAGGTAGTGGAGGGGCCTCCAGAGCGTCTGGGGAGGGGGAGTCCCGGGGGTGGAGGGATGGGGTTGGGTCACCCGAACCCAGAACCTTTCTGGAGCTAGCATTTATTACTTCCTGGCTTCTGGCTCTCGGTCTTCCTCTTCATTCCCATCTGCCAGTGTCTGGCCTCCCTGGGCCTTTGAGCAGACATTTTCAGGCGCACAGGCCATGTGGCCGGTCTGTAGCCCTGGCTCAAGGAGAGGGGACTCAGCAGAGCGGGGTCGTTTGAGTGGTCTGAAAAAAAGCAGATGGGCGGCCTCAGGCTGGCCGCTGGAGACAAAGCTGTGTGGTGAGATTGCTGGTTTAGAGGGCTCTTAGCTCATGGGTGGGTGTGGGAGGGTGGACGGGAGGTTGATACTTGAGGGTTGAATTCAGTCCTTCGGTTCCAGCGTAGATCACTGTGCCTCAGAGCGAACCTTCCGTCCTGCGTAGTTGGGCTTATTGGGAAAATGTCTGTGTACCATGGGCAGGAAGGACATAGACTCAGAGGCTGGGGGAGGCTCCCCGCATGCTTGCCTGCCTTGGGATTCAGAGCTCCCACGTTGGTCTGCTCTCCTTTGGCTCCTGGCTTCCCGCAAGTCTGTTTTGGGGTGTCACTGAGTGCCTGCTGCCCAGCTTCTCTGGCTGGTTGACTCGAGTGCTGGTGTGTGCCCAGAATTTCTCCCTGTAGTGTTTTCCTGCCAGTTGTTAGGACTTGTAGATTCGTCACTCAGCTTTTACAAGCGATTCCTGAAAAGAAAAACCTCCCTCTGGTTGGTGGCTCTGTGTAGAGGAAGAAGCAGCCTGAGGGAGCAAGGCCTTTAATTAAAGCAAAACCGAAATGATTGCCACTGTTGCTGGGAGTCGGAGGAGGCGCAGGTGGGGCAGAGGTGATGCTCCTCTCTGCTGTTGGTACCTGCTCTGGGCACAGGTAGGCCTGATCCTGTTCTTGCTCCCTGGGCTTGGCCAGCAGCCCAGCCTTCTCCACAAGCTGCAGTCCTGGATTAATCCTCACGTAGTGTTTTCTTTCCATAGATCAGATTTCTCATTTTGTTAATAAGCACACAGCCTCCGATCCACTTGAAGTCAGCTGTTGTGGACTCGGAGCAACAGGGTTTTGCATTATTGAGCTGACAGGCCTGCTGCCTTCCCGGAGTCCTTATTGTCTGCCAGTGTCAGATCTGGGGGTGGGTTCAGTGCCTTTTAGTCAGCAGCTAACTCCTGGAGAAGGGCCGGCTGAGCAGTTCTGGAGAGTCAGAGGAGTGAGGAAGGAATAAAGTTCAGTTTACCCAGGGGACCTGTGGCTCTGCCCTTTTGCTTGGCCTGTTGGCCTCTAGCAGTCGCCCCACCCTGTAGCTTGCTTGCCTGGCCCACGGGGTCTGAGGGCCACTGCCCCCGGGAAGTGATTACTAGGAGGAGGGGGGGCTCTTCTTCCTGGCTGATGCCTGGGAGGCAGCTTTCCCCTGACAAGTCAGGTTCCTGCCATCCTGGCTCTTGGAGCCTGACTGAGGAGAGACTCCTGGAGGCAGTGAGAGGGGAACTGCGCTCAGAAAGTCTGTAGGGCGACACCGGCTTTGCCGTTTATTCTCCCTGTGACCTTGGACAGTGATTAACTCTGAGCCTTAGTGTCCCTGTTTCTAAAATGGAAACAGAACTTGAGTTTACATTCACGTATCGCTGCCCTCCAGAGCTCAGCCTGGGGAAGACAGACAAGCAAACAAATGATTTGTAAGATGGGGCGATAAGGACTGGCACAGTGACAAATGGAGCTCACAGGGCACCACAGGGATAGTGGCTGTGAGGCATGGAGGGAGGGGCTGGCTCTGGGCTGGAGGAGAGCCATGGATGCCATGCTGAGTTCAGGCTGGCTGGAGGAGAGGTGTTTTGTTAATCCTCAACAGAT
>NW_006294609.1:1351603-1360904 GCF_000327345.1 Myotis davidii | reverse complement strand
AGAGAGAGAAGAGAAGAGAAACATTGATGGAGCCAGGGATAGAGCCTGCAGCCTAGGTGCATGTCCTTGACCGGAATAGTGCCTGTGACCCTTCCGTCTGCAGGTCAATGCGCTGACCACTGAGCACCAGCTAGGGCAGAGAGGAACTGTAATGGGGAGCGTATTCAGTGCTAGTAAAACAGTGGAGTGTGGCTGGGGGACAGGAGAGCATTGACAAAGGCAGGACAAGCAGATGCTGTTACGAGAAGTTAGCACAGGAACACCCCCTGTCCTCCAGGCACCTGAGGCTTTCCATGAGCTTTTTATTCCACAAAATTTTCTGAGAACAAATGCAGTGCCAGCCCCTGTGGCTTGACTAGTTAGGTTGGTCTCTGCTCTCTGGTGCTCACAGACCTGCCTACAAGTGGTCTCCCAACAAGTCTCCCACCTGAATTGCCCAGAGTCCCCTCTTACAAAGGGGAAAATGAGATTCGGAGTTTAAATAACTTGCTGAAGTTGTAAGTAAGCAACTGGTCGGGCTGGGGCTGGAGGGTAAATGCCTTTGACTCCAGAGCCTGTGAGGGCCCATGTAGTGCTGAATCTGGAGCGGCCTGAGGTCCCAGCAGGGAGGGGCAGGACAGAGAGCCCCTTCCCCAAGATGAGGACGATCCTGACTCCAGGTTAGGGGCTTGGTTAGGGACTTGTAAACAAGCCCAGCCAGTTTGACTCTGCCTGGCACCACCACGCTGTGCTTCCTCCTGGGAGGGGCCTTGCCCTAAGGGTTAGGGACCTGTGCTGGGGGAGGGCTGTGAGAGGGACTGCAGGCTCAGCGGGTGGGATAGGAGTTGTGTGTGGGCCCCCCAGTAAGTTTGATAAGGGAGAGAAAGTCAGGAGCTGACTGCAGGCTTCACCACAGTCCAGGAGGACAGGGCCAGGGCACGGGCACCTCAACTGAATGGAGAGAGTGACCCTAAGAAACTGCCTGGGACAGTTTGGAAGGAGTTCAGAGCCCCTCCTTCTGACTTCAGTTTTCAGGTTTTCATGGTAATGTCCCATGTGGGTGGAGGGCCGGCGGGAAGGGTTGCCTTAAGGTTAGAGCAGGTCCTGCTAGAGCGGACAGCCAGCTGCCTCTTGGCCAAAGGGTCTTGCTGCTGCTTGTGAGATTATTCCCGTTTGAAGGTAATCCACTTACTGGAGCATGTGGAGTGTGGGTGAGGAGGGAAGTGGCCCAGTCTTTCCACCCCTCACATGGCAATTCCAAGGAAAGGCAGGGCTTGGGCTTGGCTTAGGGGGAGCTTCTAGCAGGGGAGTGGGCCTGCTGTGGAGATGGAAGGACTGCTGGCTGTGGCATGGGCGTGGCCGCTGTGCAGGCTCCTCCCCTGTTTTCCAGGCTGCTCCCAAGGCCTCGGGCTGCTTTGCCTGCAGCACCTCTGGGTGGGTGGGTTCTCCCAGGCGGGTGTGGGGCCACTCAGTGCCTTGAGAACAGCACTACCATCCCCCCCCCCCCAATGGGTGGAGGCGCTGCTCCCATCACCACACAGGTCTGAGCCCCTTGGCCTCTTCATCAGCTTGTTGCAGGCTCTTTAAGGGAGGGGCCTGTCCCCTCATTGCCGTTCCCTCATTGCTTTGCATTGGTGAATTCTTGTTCATAAATGAATGAGAGGGAGAGTAGGGTTGATGGCTGGGAGAGCGGGGACAAGGGCTTTAGTGCCTGCCCCTGTATGGACATAGTAGGACTTTCCTTAGTGATGAGTACGGCTACACATTGTGCCCCTGAGTTTGTGTTGTTCCCTGTGCAACCTGACTGAGGCCTGCCCGCTGGTGCCCGGGTTCTCAGCTCTGCATATCAGGGTCACTAGGAGCTGGCAGAGGCTAGCCCAGCCCATCTCTGGGGTGGGCCCAGGCATACACGTGTCCTAGAGCTTTTGAAATGAATCCGGGGTGCAGCCAAATTGGAGAACCACTACTTTAGCAGGTGATAAGTCTTTGTCAATAATAGAATTAAGCAAATGGTGAGCCCAAATGGACCGGTATGTGATCTAGGGTGGTCACAAACTGCTTTACTCTGATGGACTCCTAGGATTGGGTTCACATAAGTTAGGCTGATTCTTTGTTAGTTACCAGGATCTTGGAGAAGCACCAAGTGCAGAGGGGCTCACTCTTCATGGTCCCTCTTATCTGGGTGGCAGTGGGAGGGACTCCAGGTCCTCCTTGGCCTTGAGAGTCTGCCTGTCCTGGTTTCTTGGTTGCATTCTTGGGACGTGGTTGGCCTCTGTATGCCCTGCCTAGACCTGACATAGTGGCATTTGGGCTCCTTGTGGCTCCCTAACAAGCTTGCTGTGGCCACTGCTGGAGACTCTTGGGCTGGTGTCCCTTCCCTTTCCCCTCAGGGTCCCTGGGAGAGAGAGAGGTTGGTCCCTGGGCTGTTATCTGGGTAAGGTGTGTGAGAGGGCCGTTCACAAGGGGCCAGGAGGCAGAGTGGGAGGGGCACTGGAGGCAGAGCTTCAGGTAAGGCCTGCTTGCCCAGCCCAGCCCCCTTTGTTGGGACAGAACAATGGGCTTTCCTGGGGTTTAGTTCATATCTGTGGACTGACAGGACACAGGACAGCCTGCCTGTTCCCGGCAGCCTACCATGTGAGGTGAGTGGCAAGGCCCTTGGGTGTGGGTGGTCTGCTGTGGCCCTGGTTGGTGTCCTGGGTAGGAAGTGTCCTGTAGAGAAGGAAGAGCAGCCTGGGCTGGGGCAGTGAAGGAGATGGGATCGAGAGTGACCTTGGCGGGGGCGTCAAGTAGGAAGGGGGTGGTATGGGGTCTAGTCCAAATGTCCTCTCTCTGTTCCTTCTCTGCCCGCACACATCTTCGTAGGTAGGTGGACCCAGGGGGCTGTGTTGATAGGGAGTGGTCTTGGGGATGGGTGTCTGCCTACTTTAGGGTTTTTGCCTCTCCACTCCATCCCTCCCCTGCCCTTTGGTAGGAGGCAGCTGATGGTTTTTTTGTCTGGCAAGTGCTAAACATGACTTTTTTGAAAACCGGGAGGAGGATGGTTCTTGGAGTTCCTGACCGAACGCTAAGAAAAGAGTGGCAGAAGAGGTCCCTGGAGCTCCTGTTGGACTCTTACCCCATGCTAGGCCTTGTGGGAGGCTCCTGACATCTGAGTTACAGCCAGGAAGTGATTAGATAAGTTCTAAGAGAGTGAGAAACACACTCATATGTGCGTGGAAGCACTGACCATGTATGTGTGGGCTCTTCCTGTGGGCAGTGCTTGGGCCAGAAGACAGCCAAGGGTTTCACTTGAGTGGGGTGGGGAGGTGGCTGCCTGGATAAAGCCAAGGAGTCCGGCTCCTGGAACTGGAAGTGGGGCTGAAGGGTAGTCCCCTGTGGCTGGGAAAGGACCATTACAAGCCTGTTGAGCAAGTGCCCTCCCCCTTCTCCCAGGACCTGCAGGGCAGAGAGGACTCTCTGGCCATTCTTATCCTTTTAGTCACACAACTCCTTCCTTCCCTCCTGGCATGTTAGAAGCCTCTGCCCTGTGGAAACTCCCTCCAGGAGAGCATGTTGGGGACAGTGTCCCCGGAAACTCAGAGCTGGGCTCCTTTTCTTCTCTGGGGATTCTCTCAGTGTGGGCAAACGGGAGGTGCTCAGGCATTGCGGCTGATGGTGTTGGGGATGCAGGGAGGGTGGCCTCTCGGCAGTGTGAGGCTGTCTCTTGGCAGATGGGCCCAGAGGGTCTGGCAATGCTGGCCACGAGGGAGGAGCCCACCGACAACCTCCTGAGGTGCCCTGGCCCCACCAGCAGGTGCCTTTCTCCAGGAGTGGGTGGCTGGAGCACTGGGCTTGGGTCGTCCTTTGATGGTGGTAGGTCAACCTGAGCCCCAGAGGGGTGCAGGCCTGGTGGAGAGGATTGTTTCCAAAGTCCCACATTCCATGCATGTGTTGACGCTGATAAGGGCAGCAGGGCTGGCTTAGCCGCTTTGGACAGGAGGGGACTTTGACTTCATGCCCCCAGCAGGCAGCATGCACATCCTGCTTCCTGTAACACCCCTCCCCCACCGACCACCTCTACCTCCACAACACCAGCTCAGGTCCCACAGCCTACAGAGGCCCAGCTTGCCTCTTGACGTATTACCTGCTCTGTGAGTTAACAGGTCTTGGAGGGTCCTTTAATTGTTTGTGCCCGCCTGCTTCTAAGAGCATTTGAGAATGCCATTTGAAATGGCACTTCCTTTTTATTTGAAATTTGTTACTCTTAGGTTTGGCAGGAGTCTTATCCAGGATTTTACTGTTTGGTGAAAGAGGATTCTGGCCCTAGCCAGTTTGGTTCAGTGGATAGAACGTCGGCCTGCGGACTGAAGGGTCCCAAGTTTGATTCTGGCCAAGGGTACACGCCCAAGTTGCGGGCTTGATCCCCTGTAGGGGACGTGCAGGAGGCAAGTGATCAATGATTCTCTCTCATCATTGATGTTTCTCTCTCTCTCCCTATCCCTTCCTCTCTGAAATCAATAAAGAAATACATATTTTTAAAAAAGAAGATTCTGGTGTGAAATTTGTTTTTCTCCATGCCTGTAAAATAGGCTGGTAGAAATATTTCAAATAATTGTTGTCAGCTATTCTCAGAGTGTTTTGCAGATCCCTGGGGGTCCCCAAGACCCTTTACATAATATTTAGAAGTTATTGGTCTTTGTCCCATGTTGACACTTGCATAGTGGGTGCCCCCCCCCCTCCCGAGGGCCATGGGGAGGTATGTCTAGACCAGCCGTGGGCAAACTACGGGCCGATCCGGCCCATTCGGCTGTTGTATCCGGCCCGCGGAGCCGAAAGAGCGGAGGGTTCTCTTGCTCTCCCTCCGCTCCTTCACCAGCAGCAGTGTTAACATGTATTAGTTCACACAAACACTCCACCCATGCTTTTGTTCCGGCCCTCCGGTCCAGTTTAAGAACCCATTGTGGCCCTCGAGTCACAAAGTTTGCCCACCCCTGTCTAGACCCTGGAGTACATGTCTCTAGTATTCTGTGTGACAAGATGGGAGCGCGAGTGCATGTGAGGCTTTCCTGTCTCTGACTGATGGCTGCGCTATGTGCTGAACCAGCTGCTTTTCTTCATGGAACATTATTTTCACTTGAATGAACGACTGACAGACAAGGTGTGGTTATTCAGACTCAGAGAATTTGTCAGACATTTTCTCAGATGAACAAGGTGTGCCTTGCCACAACTGAAAATATTTGTTGCTGGTGAAAGAGCTGTCAGGAGAAAATAGAATTTTGGAAAACTCCTATCTGTCACCAGGAGACTGTCTTAAAGAAATTAAGTGGTGGTCTTAATATGGACTTTTTTTTGGTGTGAAAACATTTGGGAGATAGGATTAACTCAGTGAACCAATATTTCCAAATGACCAATGCTTCGTGTTACAAAATCCTGGTTGAGTATGAATGTAGGGTAGACCAATGGATTTTTGTTATAACCAGATACGAATAAATCACTGACCACAGTTTCAGATTCTACATTGCAATTTTTATTTTTACTTATTTATTTTTACATTGCAATTTTTAAGAAACTACCCCTTGCCAAGTTGTAGTGTATATCTATGAAGAAGAGCCACATCTCTGAAAAGGTTATTAAAATACTCCTCCCTTCCTTCTGTGTAAGGTCAAATGTCTTCGTAGACTTTAATCAAAACCACATAGCCTAACAGACTGACTACAGAAGCAGATATGGGAATCCAGTTACTTCTATTAAATCAAACATTAGAGAGATTTGCAAAAACAAAACAATGCCACTCTTCTCACTAATATTTTTCATTTAGAGTAGTTTAAAAATTGTTATTATTTTTTATTGATTTAAAGAGAGGAAAGGGGGGCGAGAGAGAGAGAGAGAGAGAGAGAGAGAGAGAGAGAGAGAGAAACATACATCAATCAGTTGGCTCCTGGACACACCCCAACCAGGTATCAAACCCAAAACCTGGGCATGTACCCTGACTGGCAATTGAATCCACTACCCTTTGGTGCACGGACACAACTCAACTAACTGAGCCACACCAGGCAGAGCTGGAAGAGTTGTTTTTTTATTTGTTTGTTTTTTAATCCTCACACGAGGATTTTTTTTCCCATTGGTTCTTAGAGCACGTGGAAGTGAAGGGGAGAGACAGAGAGAGAAACATCGATGTGAGAGAGACATATCAATTGCTTGCCTCCTGCACGAGCCCCGACCAAGGCCAGGGATGGAGCCTGCCACTGAAGTATGTGCCCTTGACCGGAGTCGAACCCGGGACCTTTCAGTCCATAGGCCGATGCTCTATCCACTGAGCCAAACCGGCCAGGGCCAAGAGTTTGGTTTTTAAAAATTTTATTTATATTAATATAAAATGAGTTGTTTTGATATTTTAATCAGTTAAATTTTTTATTTTTGTATTACCAGTTTTTCTAATGCAGTAAATAGAATAGTAAATATAGTCACACAGTAGCATCTATTAGACCAGTGATGGCGAACCTATGACATGCGTGTCAGAGGTGACATGCGAACTCATTTTTTTGGTTGATTTTTCTTTGTTAAATGGCATTTAAATATATAAAATAAATATCAAAAATATAAGTCTTTGTTTTACTATGGTTGCAAATATCAAAAAATTTCTAGATGTGACACGGCACCAGAGTTAAGTTAGGGTTTTTCAAAATGCTGACACGCCGAGCTCAGAAGGTTCGCCATCGCTGGGCTAGACAGTAACATATGAGCCTCATAAAAGTTCTTTGGGAGTCCTTACTGGTTTTTAAGAATGTAAACACCCTGTTGGAGGGCAGCATCTGGGAGGCGGTGTGCAGACGGGGATGGGAGTCATGAGGGCCAGCTACGTGGGCGCTGGGTATGGGGTTCAGTCCTCGACGGGTGTCCCAACCATGGCCACTAGGTCCCTGGGGCAGCCCCTCTGCGGGAATGGCTTGCTGTGCAGCCTCATCTTCCAGGTCCTGCCTCCGGAGCCCTGGGCACAGCCCAGTGTGACTCAGTGATTGTGGAAAAAGTGCAATAAAATGTGAAATGTGGGCCCTGCCAAAAAAAAAAAAAAAAAAAGAATGTAAACAACAGCTTTGGAACTGTTGACAAGGAAGGGCTCTGGGCTCCTCTCCTTTATCATTTCCCCCTCACCACCTCCACCTTATCTTCTCTCATGTATATTTCACCCTGTCTCTTCTGAGCACTGCTTCTTCCTGACTGGCATTTGTTCACCTAAGAAACATTTATGAGGGCCTGCTGCATGCCAGGTGCAGCTGTGGCTACTGGGCTGGTGGGATTCAGGGTCTCTAACCTTGGGAGCCTGGTTGGGGCGCTAGGGAGCAGAGCATGGGCAGAAGGTGAGGTGCATTGTGGGAAGCAGCGGGATAGCTGTTGCTGACACTGGCTGGGAGGAGGGAAATGCAGAACAGTCTTAGTAGAGGAGGGGGCACTTGGGCATGACTGGAAGGGACCCAGCTGAGAGGGGGGCTGAGGGCCCTCTGGGAAGCACAGCGAGGCCAGGCCTGAGTGTGGACTTTATTCAGGTATTAGGAATCCATTGAAAACTTGTAAGTAGGAGAGTGACTCGATGAGATTGGTGTTTAAGAAAGAAGACGACTCAGGGTCGATTGGACTTGGAGTGGGCAGGAGCTGCAGAGGGGAGATGTGTGCTAGACTTTGATATTTTCACTTGGAATGGCTTTTTTGTTGTTGTTAATCCTCACCTGAGGATATTTTCCCATTGATTTTTAGAGAGAGAGAGGAAGGGAGGGGGAGAGACAGAGAGATAGCAACATCTGTGAGAGAGACATATCAATTGGTTGCCTCCTGCATGGGCCTGTCTAGGGTCAGGGATCGAGCCCGCAACTGAGTTATGTGTCCTTGACTGGAATTGAACCTGGGACCCTTTAGTCCACAGGCCGACACTCTGTCTACTGAGCCGACCTGACTAGGGCTGGAATGGCTTTAACTGCCCTTCCTACCCTCCAGTTCTTGGGACGAGCCCTGGGATTCCTTCTCATTGGTTGAGGCATGCTGGCCCTCCCAGGTATGGAGGCCCTGCCCTGGCTTCTGAGGCTTTCTGTTCATTAGGTCAGTGATATTTTCTGGGCATCTCCTCTGGGACTGACCTTCTGAAGCCCTTGTCTACATAGTGTTGTGACCTTAGCCCAGGTGTGTGGCTCCGCTGGTTTTCGGGTGCCTGGACCAAGCGATATGAGGGGATGCTCAGCAGATGTCACACAGCTTTAGCTGGGCTCCCTAGATCTAGAAATTTCGTGTCCCTCTCCTCTTTCTTGTGGGACTTGTGCACAGAGCATGCTAGCTTCTCAGGAGATTGTGCTCCAGGATATTTACAGAGTGTTAACCAGAGGGTGTAAATGACATGCGCACACACATAGGCATAACTAGTGGAAAAACCCTCTTGGCTCCCCCACCTCATGTAAGAAACAGCCCCCCAGCCCTGGAGACTCACCTGTGCTCATCCCTGCCTCCCTCAGAAGTCACTGCTCTTCTGAATTTGGGGCTAGTTTCTTTAGGTTTTCTGTGTTTTTCCCTGTACTTGTCTGGATTCTTGAAATCCAGATGTGGTTTGTCTCTCAGCATGCACAGAGCTGGACACTAATCTCTGTTTTTGATTCACTGAAGTGCTGTTGCTGCCATTCCTGTTCCCCACTTGGAGTGTTCCAAGGTGGCACTGTCCCACACTTCACCACGTGGCCCAGCAGAACGGGAGCTACCTGCAGGAGAGGAGCTTCTGAGTTGTTTTCAGGGTTTTGGTTGTTTTATGCCTCTTCAGTAGCCCAGTTTTCACACCCCCTCTGCTGTACTACTCCAGGTAGAGAAGTGCCTGTTTATTTGTTTTCTGTCTTTAAATACAGCTCCTTAATGCTAAACAATTCTTCCAGCACCTCCAAGTCTCCATGTAAAAAGTAGACCTGTGAGTACCCTCCCACCCCCCTCCCCCAAATCTGAGTGGAGCCCTCTGTCTGATCTTTCTGAGCTCTTGGCCTCTCCGTTGGACCCTTGAAGTTACCTGCTGGACAGGTGAGCCCTCTTCTGTCAAGCGCTGCACCTAGAGGCTTTTCAGGCACAGGGCCACAGATCGTACTATTTTCCATAGCAGTTCCTTAATTTTATCCTTAAAAACAGCTTTATAAAACTTCAGTGGATGCCCCAGGTGTGTCTATTCCCACCCCCTTTGGATTAAAACAACTCGATCCTTGCCATTGGCTTTATTATTTATTTAAGTATATTTTTATTGATTTCAGAGAGGAAGGTAGAGGGAGAGAAAGATAGAAACATCAATGATGAGAGAGAATCACTGATCTGCCTCCTGGGATTG